>NW_019641613.1:0-600000 GCF_000599845.2 Trichogramma pretiosum | reverse complement strand
ATAAAAAAAACCGAGTATAGAGAAGGAAAAATCTTTCGACAGCTGCTGAAATTCATTATGCAACTCTCCCCACACCCTCCCTCTATCTCGCGCCAATTCCTCTTGCATTATTCAAGCGCGTTACAATATACATATTTCAAATTGTCGATTCTCTCTCTCTCTCTGGCGCTCTGCAGTCGTCGTCCTAACAGCAGCAGCAGCAGCAGCTTTGCAATGCAATGTGCTTATTTTACAACAGCAGCAGCAGCAGTGGTTGGTGGCCTGGGTGGTGCAAGAAAAACACGTACAGAGGGTATATACGAAGGCCGAGAGTGACTAACGGCCATGTGCTCGCTCGCTCGCTTGCCACTGGCACAGTATAGTATAGAGAGAGAGAGAGAGAGAGAGAGAAAGAGCTTGGTGCGACTGGCACAGATTTACAACGATACCAGGCTACTGTACGGCGCGGGGGCGAGGCCGGGACGTGTATACGTATAGTGTGCATACACACACACTAACACACGAGGGCAATTCCTCGATACGTATACATCCAGCGAGGGTGGCTGGTGGTTGTAATTTTTCCGCTTTTCTCTCTTTCTTTCTTCCTCCTAGTTCATTCTCCCTCTATATGTACGTGTGTGTGTTATACAGTACCGGCTGAACTACAAAGTGCCGCTATTCAAGAACAACACCATACTGTACCAGGCCAGCGGTTTCAAAGCCGCTTGGCAGCTACCTGAGAAGAGCGACAACTACAAGCTGCAGAAGCCGCAGCCGCCGAGGTCGAGGAGGAGGTGGAGCAACTCGGGTGGCTACCGCCGCCGAATCGGCTCCAGGGACATTCGCGATACCATGCACGATCTTTACGAAAGGTATAGTTTATCATTGTTACTTATTACTCGTTATTATTATTATTACTTAACGAGTAAAGAAAAAAAAGAAGGGAGAGAATCAAAAGAAAAGCGACGCAAGAATTGTTTCGCTCATTCATTTTCTTTTTTTTGTTTTCAACGAATGCACACAAACCAACAACAGCCACGGCTTTGATGGCAAATCTTGCCTCGCGAAAAGCCTCTGCCAATCTCTCGAGCTCGTCGAGCGCAAGGACGGAGTAATGGGAAAAATAGCGCACTTACTCTTCGGGTGAGTATAACTGCGCACTCGTGTGCTGGCTGCTCCTATATCAAAGGCAAAGCAACACACACACGAGAGTCTAGTCTAGCAGTGCTGCTAGTAGTTATTAAGCTCGAGCTTTATTTAATTGGATTGATTTTGCATGTACACCACCACCACTACCCACCATTCGTCGTCGTGCCGAGCGCAGTCAGTCGTTGGCTGATTCGCTCGTATGCGGAAATTATGCCTCAACCGACGAAGCCGATCGCTGCCCTCTCAGCCTGATCGGATTCAAGCCGATTCACGCCGGCTCGGAATTATGAAAAGAGAGAGAGGGAAGGAGAGTAAATCCGGGAGGGAAGGTATTTTCCTGCCCGCGCTAACGAGTGTCAACGCTGTATATATGTGCATCGGCGGAGTCGGCATCGGATTATGTATTTTCCATTGAGGATTTCGTATTTATAAATACTTGCATGCCACGCGTAACTGCTGATTTGTACGTTTGTTGTTGCTGTTGTTGTTGTCGTTTAATAAACACGTGTAATTTAATTGTTCTGCTCCGATGCTGTTTTTTTTCATTGTATTCCTTTTCCTCCCATCCCCCGGCCCACCCCGGCGCAGCGCCGGGATAAATACGAAAATTCCCTCATTATTTTTGTTTAACCATGCGTCGACTCTTCCGTGAATGTTCTGCTCTGTGTGTACACATTCACACACACACGTATATGTGAGAGCGTTAATTTACAAATTTTTGCCTCGCCTCGCGCAAACATTGGCTCTTTTTCTCCCACCCGCGTTCCATATATACATACATTCAGCTCGTAACGAGGGAGAGAGGAAGGAAAAGGTACAGCAGCGGCAGCAGCAGCAAAAAAAAAAAAGAATCAAAGGAAGAAAAGAGAATTCCGTTTGATATTCAATTAGACACTCTAGAGGAGCGAAAGTACGCGCCTCTGTGCAACACCAACATTATACACAGATATATATATTTCTATAAACTACACATTCACATTGATACACACATACGACGGGACAGTCTGTCTCGATCTGCGTTGACATGCGGACGCGGACACCACTACTACAGCTACTACTGGCCATTTGCTGCTGTTTCTTCTGCTGCTCCGCTTCCAGCATAACGAACCAAGACGCCTTGAAGAAGCTGAAGAGATACTTCGTCTTCCCGCAGGGCAGCAACATCCAGGTGGTCTACTGTCTGACCATCGGCGCCGAGGGCCGGCCCGACGGCGACCTCGTGCTCGGCCTCACCGCCGCCCTTGCCTACGAGCTGCCAAGCAGCATAAGCGACGACGCGATCAACGACGTGGACGACGACGACGACGAAGGAGCAGCTTCATCGGCAGACGACAAGTTGGATTATAGAAATAATTATAATTATAGTTATAGTAATAGGAAGAAGAATGTCCTGCATCGGCGCAGTCGAGCCGCCGTCTATCCGAAAATCGAGGCCTTCCTGCAATCGTAAGTTTTTTTTTTTATAGTATATACGTTTATAAGAGTCTGAGTCGAGACGACGCAGTTCTCGAGTGGTTTTCGCTAAACGATCATTGTTGTTTATTTTCCCTCGACGACGACGACGACGATGTTTCAATTAAACTTACGTCGCTCTCGCTGTTGACTCTCTCTCTTCAACACGATGCCATGTACTTCATTTAAACTTCCACTTTTCTCTCTTTCTCTTCTCGTCTCCGCTCGAATCCACTCGACGTCCGTCGCCACCACCGCCACCGCCAACGCTCTTACTTTGTGACAATGTGTATACGTATATATATACAGAACGGGTCTCGACGGCAGATCCTGCGTCATGAGGGCACTCTGCGAGGCCGGCACGAGGCATCCCAGTCAGCGGGGCAGCGGCAGCTTCGTCCAAGAGCTACTTCACGCCATTTTCACGTGAGTCACGGAAGAAGCTTCGCCTAATTCGACCGCAAAAGCCTCGATTATTAATATTATTACGTAACGATTATCTGTTGGTGCCACAGGCTGAGACAAGACGGTGGCAGCTTCGACAGGGAGGATCATCGGGAATACGACGAGGCGGCGACGGCGGCACACGAGGCTAGAAATTGCGCCGAGCTCTATCCAAGCTGTCAGCAGTCCATCTACGAGTTGGACTTTTGACGATAAATTAATCAATAAATAATATATTTTTTAAGGTGTCGCAAATATCACACTGTATAATAAACATTTTTGCTACCTGCCCATACCTGTACTCGTAAAAAAAAAAGTAAACATTAACTGTACATACACGCGTCGAGAGTGTCGGTACTTAGACACCTGTATATTAGCGCGATATAATATAATTAACGCACGTGCATGTGTGTATGTGTATGTGTGACCATTCGTCGAAACGAGCACCGTAAACATATTTACTACTACTACTACCACTACGTAACAAAAACATGCCGCCCATTCGACGAGTCGTTCTGATTTTCATGCTGATGCACTGCCTCGGCAGCAGTACCACTACCACAACCAGCCAGAAACAGCAGCAGCAGCCACATCAGCTCGCTAAGAGAGAAGTGCCGCAGGGATACAAGTATCTCGTCTTTCCACAGGGCAGCAATGTCCAGGTACGTACAAAAAAAACATCATCCCACACAACACAAATCGTGTATCTATGAATTCTCCTTTCTAGCTGGTCTACTGCATGACGGTGGCGAGCCTCGGCAAGCCCCAGGGCCTGTTCACGTTCGGCGTCACGGCGGGCCTGGCCTACGAGCTGCCCTACCACGCCACGGTGCCGCATCGTCGCCCGGCCGAGGTCTATCATCGGCGCAGCCGTCGACAGCTGTACGGGCGTATCGAGTCGCTGCTGAGGACTCGGGGTCATCCGGAGCCGAGGGCCTGTCTGCTCAGGGCTCTCTGCGAGGCTGGCCGCGCCGCTCGTAATAATAGCGACGATAATAATCGTGCCGCTGGGAGTAGTAATGGAAAGAGGTCCTTCCAGCGGGAGATTTTGCACTCGATTTTCACGTGAGTATATCGCAAAATTTATTCATAGAAAATCGACGAAATTCGCGAGTCTCTGCTTACGTATTATACAGCAGAGCGCACTCGAATCTGGGCGTGTATATTCACGTATGTATGTGTGTTATACGTGTATATATAGGTATCCCGAGTGGTCTGGCGAAGACGTTGACGAGGACGACGACGAGAGGCAGCCGAGTCAGCATCAGCAGCAGCAGCAGCAGCAGCAGAATCGGCTCAAAGCCTTGGAGTACGACAAAGCTTACAACGCCCAAGACGACTGCGACAAGCTCTTTGCCGTCTCGGGCTCGGGCTCAGACTCAGCTTGTCCTCTGCTACGGCTCTTGATATGATGTGTATTATATATAATATAAAATAAACTCGATAACATGTATGCGGCGTATCATCGAATGCATATTGTATAATTTCTGTATAACATGTGCTGCTGCTCCTCCTCTTTTTATTTGGGTCACAATAAAATTAAAAAAAAAAACATCAGTTCTCGTGCATAAAATTTTTTGATACATATTACTATATAAAAAAAAAAAAAAAAAAAAGGAAGTCAACTCGACGCGCTAAAAGCTCTTATGTGTGTGTCTGCGCGCATATCCCCCCATACATAAAATCTCGTTGCGCTCGAGCGACAAATAGTTTTAGCTTTTCTTGCATGCACCATGTGTGTCTGTGTGTGTTGACTGCCACTACCACCGACACATCCGCTTCACTACCTTGTACTACTACCTGCCACGCAAGCTCAGGGAATGCGCTGAAATTTTAATAGCGCTTTTGTGGCTTGTGCCTCGCGCGCTTTATACAGCTCGCAGTCTCGCCTATATCGCAGCTACAGCAGCAGCAGCAACTCGACGTTTAATTACACTAAACTATTTACCCTGCGAATCGACCGCTTGATATATTCATTTTTCTCTCTCTCTCTCTCTCTCTCACTCTTCTACGCCGAAATGCTGCGTGTCATACCGTACATACCCTTTTATATGCATGTATACGAAGCTTTCGAGTAAGTTTTCTGTCTCTCTCTTTTCTGAGGAGGGGTGGTGCGGAAGGCGCGCGTCGAAATGCACCTGAGGGATGCGCGCGAGTACAGAGCATAGAGTCTCGAGGCTTTATCGCGGCACATATACATATCCTTTCTCTGTCTCTCTCTCTCTACGTCTAGCTCGCTCGACTCTCAGCTACAGCTTCTTACGTATAGGTATATACATATATTTCTTGGGTAATATGACTAGCAAGTGCTCCCTCGAGGAATTGGCGCACACATACAGCTATATACACACAAATAGCACGAATAGAGCGAGAGAGAGAGACTGTAATATGTGCCCCGTTATTTTTTCGACTTACTGCTGATTATTACGTTTGCGTATATCATATGCACGTAGAGAGAGAGAAAAAACGGGAGAAACGTATACGGTACGTATACGTAACCCGGATTTATATATACATTTTTGCCAGAGAGATAGAGATCAGTCCGTCGTCGTCGTCGTCATGGATGCTCGACTCGTCCTTTTTCTCGTCTTCGTCTTCCTGGCCGTATTAAAGGATTCGAGCTCGAGCGTCGCGGCCGAATCGTCGTCGTCGTATTCGTGCTCCTACTCGTCGGCAAATGCAAGCAGTACTACCCACGAGACGAAGACTACTCGCAATGTTCGGAAAAAACGCCAATTGACGTTTCCTTCGGGTAGTAATTTCATCGTGAGTATACAGAGAAAACGGAGATAAGGGAATCGACTTGTTTTTTCGTCCTTTCTATATGACATTTTAATACGATATAGACGACGGCGGCGGTCGTCAAGCCGATACCCACGAAACTGCCGAGCGCCTGGAATCTACTGCTGGAAATGGACGTGGTCTGGCCGATCGTGCCGAAAAAGGAGGAGCCCAAAGCGAAACCCTCAATGGGCAAGCCTGGACGCAGACCGCAGATGGGCAAGCATCATCGTCGCAGACGCCAGAGACGAGATCTCTACTCCAATTTCGAGCTCGCTCTCGACAAGTAAGTACACATATATAAATGGAAATCGTGTGTAATTAAACCGGAGAATTATATATATACTATATGCTATGTATGGATGTGGATATAGGCAAGGATTTCCGGGCAATCAGTGCGTGCTGCGCAGCATATGCGAGGCCAAATTCGCCCTCAATCCGCCGGGCGTCTCGCTCGTCGAGGATCTGCTTCGAGTCGTGCTTAGGTAAAACTCTTTCCTTTTTCTTTTTACCCTCGAATGGGCGCTGTCGAGTCTCGTTTTTTTTTCATGATGATTTTGCATACGTTATATGTACCACACGCAGCTATCCACTGGAAAGCAACGACAGCAGCAGCAGCGATATATACGACGTGGCTTTCAGGACTCAAAGCGACTGCGACTCGGCGTTTCCCTGCCCGTTCTCCATACTCAGCGCGATCTTGCATTTCAAAGATGTAGGAAACTACGACGGTACGGGGGAAAATAAAATTTAAAAGATTTAAAAAAAGAAAAAAAGACGAGTTTTTATTTATCCATATACCTAATATCTACCTATTATTATTACCATGTAATATCACGCGTGTCATGATAATTATGCACATCAAAGGGCGTGTAATAGCGATAATAAGAAAGCCCCCGCGCCGAGGGAGTTTATATATACTCGTATACACATCGATACGTGCGTTTGTCTCGCTCGAGCTGAGCAGCACCATCAGCCTTACCACTTTAAAATATGCAGTAGCTCGAGCTCGCGCGTACATGTGCGCGAGCGCACGATCGACTCATCTTTATCGCCTCGTCACGAATTCTCCGGGGATCTAATTTTCACACACAGACACGCATACGTTTTAGAGTACTGTATAGGCTCGAGAGAGAGAAAGATCGAGCTCGAGCAGTTTGAGAGAATTTCCGATTTATAATTCACGGGGATCTTCCCCCTCCCGCCACAAGAAGAAGAAAGTTATATATTAGATAGGTGCTGCTGCTGCGGTACTCGCGCGCATACGTAATGGTGCTAAAAAAAAAAGAAGAAGAAGAAGAAGGTGTTAGAGTACGTATATAGATCGGCGCGTATATATACCGAGAATTGCGTAACAAACCGTAAGTTCATCGGTGTGTAATAAAGGTTGAACGAACTCGAGCGCGCACAAACGCTAATAGGCTTTAATATACTTTGCACACTTTTAGAGCTCGCGTTTACGTGTATGCACACACACACACACCTACGCAAAGCGGATGACGATGATGAGTAAACGAAGGAAGAAGAGCACGGCACAGTGCAGTATTAGTAGTAGTAGTAGTCGATCGAGCGCGAGGAGAAGCCACAGAATGAAATAGTAAAAAAGCTCGACACAGACAGGTAAGGCTTTATATCGAGCAAGTATTATCGCGCTTATTGTATTTATGTAGATATATACGCGCGAGTAATTTACACGCGATTTGGGTGCATATATATATCGAGATGTCGATGCGCCACGACGACGACGATACACAAAGAGCGAGAGAGAGAGAGATCGATAAATTCCTTATATATCATTCGCGTGGTACAGTGTTTGTCCTTTCTCGCTCGCTCTTGTACATATATATCACATGCATACGGAGAGAGAGAGACCGAGATTGAATTTCACCGTCTCGTATACCGGATGCGATAAAAAAAAAAAGAAGAGAGAGAGAGAAGAGTTTGACCTTTGGAAATGCGAGACACGTATTGTTTGCTCCTTGTGTGTGCACCTACTGCAATGCGTGCATGTATGTAGAAAGAGAGCTTTGTGACTTTTATTTCGAAGCCGTTGCAGCGGCGGCACACAGACACACACACACGTGTGCGAGGGTAAATCTTTCGGGGACGCAAAAGATACGAACGACGACGAAAGCTACGTGGTATACGACATTGATATTGATGTGTAATCAGGCGTGGTAATGCTACTTGACATTCGCAACAACGAGTATACACACATTGTGTATGTATGTATGTGCTGTGTTGTGTTACGCGCTGACAGACGCGAAAAAAGCTCGACACTTATTAGTTTCTCTCCCTCTTCCTTTTTTTTCTGTGTGTGCGTTATACTACTCCAGAGCCGTTAAACTGCTGACTCGTGCTCTCGTGTATATAATATATATCGCCCGGAGACGAGAGAACACGATATGAAACACACAAAGTATATAAGTACGCACAATCGTCCCGCTCGCTTCTTTTCTCTCTGTAGACTACTTATAGACCGTAATACACGGAAAGATTATAAAACTTGGCAAACGATCAATCACACACAAACACACAAAAGTTTCTGCTGCACAACGAGAGAGAGATTAAAAGTTGCGACGATCTTTAATTACGCGCACGAGGCTCTATAATCTTTTCCTCCTTTTTCTCCATTAGTCATTTCGACGACGACGTAGAAGAGTTTTGACCGTCTCTGTGCGTGCGTGCGTGTACTTTATGAGAAAGCGATGCGACGAAATCCGACGAAATTAATTATCTTCGTTCTCGGGATAGTGGGACTAGCGGCGGCCAACGAGCTGCACGCGCGTCGCAAGCGCTACATCGTCTTTCCCGAGGGTTCGAGTTTTTCCGTGAGTATATATATACAAAAAAGTAATTAATACGATCGTAATGTTAACGATGTACTTTTTGAATCACAGATAGCCCTGTGTCTGACCATCCACACGCTCACGTCGGACAATATCTTCACCGAGGGCGTCAACTGGGGCATATCCTACGATCTGCCGAACGAGACCAAGCCCGAGCTCGAGCCCTACCTGTCGCTGCGCCGACGCAAGGACGAGGAGCATGAAAAGGAGGGAAAAACGAGACGTAAAAATACGCTACGGGCCGGGCAGACTTATCACCACGACGAGCTCGAGTACGACCGACGGGCCCACGCGAGGTATCGCCGCGAGGGCGACCACTACTATCTGCAGCGCCGACATCGTCGCGATCTCTACAGCAAGGTCGAAGTCGTCATCAACGCGTGAGTATATCATATATACACAGCGAGATCGGATTTCGAGACGATGTGAAAAATTACGTCGAGACAGGGGGGGAGAAAAAAAGTAATAATTATGTATAAGGGCGCGCACGGGATCGTGCGGAATATAGAAACTTGATACGCGACTGCTTGGGCACGAAGCAGAGTTATATATACAAGGAAGAGAGAGAGAGAGAGACTTGGAGCGATAAATCAAAAGTGTCACTTACCAAGAGGTCATCTTTCTCTCTTCCTCGAGGATGAGATACAATACAATTGATGGTGTCCGTGTCTATATATATAATACGAAGCTTGAGAAACAGACTGCAGAGAGAGCAGCAGCAAGAAGATGAGAGAGAAAAAATATATATATAGGGTTGTGAGGGTCGGGGGAGCGAAAGGGTAAACACTACGCCGCTGCGAGTTTGAACTTCTTTAGGCGATCTCTCGAGTCGCGCGGAGCTACACACAGCTCTCGATACACAAGAATACTTACCTCTCTGTCTCGCGGAGAGGCCTCTGCTTCTACTACAACTACTACTACTACCACTGCAGCAGAAGCAGCAGCCCGAGAAACTTTGGTTAAAGCTGCTCTGCATTTCTTGTTTTTGCCTTTCTCGCGCCCTTTCGCAGCAGTTCAGAGGCTATATAGAGTGGCAGTGGCGGTGGCGGTATATATATACGAGTCGTTTCGAGTGACACGAGGCGCTTCATACATACGTACATAACATACATATCTGTATATACGGCAGAGACGACGACGACGACGACGACAACAACAAACTTCGTTACCATTTAGATGACCTATTCAAGCGAGCTTGCAGCAGCAGCACGCGGGGGTTGGCGCGCATCGAGGCTTTGCTGCTGCCGCTGCTGCTGCAAGCTCGCTCGTTCGCCCCCCATCAGGCTATACTATAGGATACTCATTCAATCGGGGGCCGGCCCATTTCTTCGCGTTCTAGTACTACTCGGTGTAGGCGAGGGGTAATAATCCAATTTATCCCGGGGAATCGCTCGGCCTTTCGGATTGTATACAATACAGCATCGGTTAGCTGTGTGTAAGTCTCGCGACGTTTGTATATTTAATGCCATTTATGTATCATATACTGGTTGATGCGTCAGCCTCGTTTGCCTCCGAAGTGAAATTCGGAGAGAGAGGATCAGCAAGATGACCCGTGAAAATCGAGTGAGCGTCCCGGACTCTTTTATTATTTTTAGTTTTAACGACTGGCTAGGTAGGAGGTCAATTGAAATGAAGCAAAAAAAACGAAGTTCAACCGAAAAGAAAAAGATACATGATTTGTCAAATCTGGCGATTAGCTTGTACATGTTATTGAGTACAAGCATCCAGTCGTAACGATTTTGATTACTTTTTTTTTAATTGGATTTTTAGAAGAAGGAGTATTTTCATTAAGAGAAACTCGTTAGTTAATGCGACAACATCAAAATTACGAGTGGAGCGTATAGTGCAAATCCCGACTTATTCCCCAGCAGGGACAACGTTTTTGTGGGAGCGAGTCTCTACTGCTCTCGGCCATCTGGCAGTTGGCACGTAAACTAAAGAACGCGACGGGTTGCAGGCTAGCAGGCGTAGGTGGTACCCAGATTTCGTGCGGGGTTTGGTTCTCCAGATGTAGAGCGGGTGAAATTAAAAATTATCTTCCGATTGCAGTCGTATTTTTTCACGCAATTTTAATTTTCTCACTCTATCTCTCTCTTCTCCACAGGATGGGCTTGGACGGTCGCGCCTGCGTGCTGCGCGCCCTGTGCGAGGCCTCGCGTAGGCTCCGGCCGCGGGGCGCCAGCCTCGTCGAGGAGATGCTGAGGATCGTGTTCGACCTGCCGCTGGAGCGTCTGCGGCCGCACGAGCCCGAGGAGCATCACGCCTACGCCGAGGCGACGGCCCACGGCAGAAGACGCGGCGACCGCGACGGCGACGGCGAACAAGGACAAATCGAGGATTGCGCCGCCCTATACCCAAAGTGCAGCTTCTCGCTGCTCGACATGGCGCTGGGACGCTACAACGCTGCGGACGATAATCATCCATACGGCGGTGGAATGTCACCCGAGACTGCGGCACTGATACGCATGGCTATGAAGTGATTCGTCGGTCGATGCGCGTAATTTGTATAACGTGTGGATGCAATTGTGTGTGTATGTTTGTTGATGTTATTTTACCAAAGTGCAGCTCGTACAACGACTCGCGAGATATATATTGTAATACATTTGTAATAAAACTCGTATACGTACGAAGAATTTATTTACCGTAACTTTATATACATAGGGATATACGTTTATAACAGCGATATGAATGACTTTGAATGTATAAAAATCGTTTTCCGAAATCCTCCGCGTAAAGACATAAGAATTCATCCTGTGAATTCTCTACATTGCGCACCGAGAGAAAGAGAGACAGAGAGTCACTCTTGCAAATTGAAAAAAACTAAAATGAATGAGGCGTACACACGGGTGGGGTAACGCGATCCAACTGCAGCAGCAACATCGGGAGCTTCTCTCTCTCTCTCTCGTCTTGAAGAGAAAAATGCAATCTCGCATGCAAAATGCAATTTTGAACGAGGAGAGAAGAGAAAGTATAAGAAAAGAAAGAAAGAAGAGGAAGAAGTCGTGTCGAACCAGAGAAGAAAAGTTCGTACTTACACCTCTCCCTTCCCCCCCGCTCCTCTTGATTTTTTTTTCGACTTTTCGATTGCTTTATTTTTCCCCAACACAGCAGCGGCACTGCAGCAGCAGCAGACTTCGAGCATTTTTGATATCTTGCATTTATTCTCGGCTTCCTTCTTGTAAGTTTACGTACAACGTATGCATTGCGATGCGACGCGAACGTTGTTGGATAGACAGAGAGAGAGAGAGAGAGAAAAAAAATCTGTATATATATTGCACGAGTTACACTCACCCTACGTGCAAAATTCTCCCCGCGTAAGTAAAACTACGATTATAGTACTGAAAAAAAAAAGTTTCGTATATACGTTTGTTTCGAGTGTTCGCTTTGTTCGTCCACATACATACAGTAAGTATGTAATAACGATAACAGCTGGCAACGTAAACACGATGATAATATCGACTTTCTCGCGCGCGCAATCGTACCACACGATAGTTTGATCTCTACTCACGCGCGCACGTACGAATATACGTACGAATATTATAAATTCCGCGTATGTATCATAGCGACTGCTGTATTCTGTATATGTTCCGCGCGCGCGAGGCTCTCGAGTTTCGCGTATTGTTATTATACGCGGCGCGAGCCAATTTTCATATTCCGCGCGTCTGTCTGATGGGGCACGAGTGCGTGGCGGTAAGCGCGAACTTTGATGATAAGCTCGGCTCTTCCCTCTGATGCCGCAGCAATATGCCATAACAATACATATATATATATACTCGTATGTATGTACTGCGCGTGTATCTCCGTGTATGTACGAGTGGAGAAAAAATCTTTTAAGCTCGGGTGCAAGAGATGCAGCAGCAACGCGCAACTATGCGAGGTCGATCAGGAATCCAACGTACGCTCGTACATGCAGTACCAATATATATGTCTATTATGCCGTGTAACGTGTATCCTATATTCCCATCCCATGGCATGTAAATTGCGAATGTCCGGCAGCATAACTGTGTATATATATCCGATAATATGCGCTCGTTTATTTACTTATTTTCTTTTTTATATACATAGGTACCGGCCCGTACACGTTACGATATATAAAGCTCGTTTACTGATCGTCATCGGGATAAAATTAACAACAACAAAAAAAATACAGGGTTAGAAAGCAAAAAAAATTCGAGCTTGCGAGTTTACGAAAAAAAAAGCGGGGGGATATCCATCAGGCCAACCGACAAGGAGGCAATTGATCGGCCAGTCGAGCTGTACTATACGTGTGGCAGCAGCAGCAGCAGCAGTAAGAGCTTTCATCGAGATGAAAACGAGAGAGAGAGAGAGAGAGAGGATAGGTATGAGGTATGTAGGTAGGTAGTTGGCCGCGTGTAGCCGATCGATCGTTCACAATTGACGATTGTGTGTCTGGTATCTCTCTCTCTCTATTCTCACCCGTGTGTACGTCGTGGAAAAAAGAGTCAGAGCTCTTCGCACGCCTCGCGCGTGTGTCTATGTGTATATATATATACGTGTATAGAGAAAGAGAGAGAAGAGAGAGAGTATTACGTGTAAGCGATTGGCCTTGTATGTGTGACTATGTAGCCGATGATCGACGCTTCGACACATCGGACATAGGCGCTTATACTATATACATCGCGCAGGCGGAGGGATCGGTAAAATTAAATTGCCGCGTGCTTCTTGCCCTATAGGATTATTCTCTCTCTCTCTCTCTCTCTTACGGAGGAAGAAAAGTATAGGACGCACAGTTTCCGAGGAACGCCGAACGGTTTGTGTATATATATAGATCGCCAGTCTGCTGCTGTCGGCGGAGCTGATGAATTTTCATCGGAAAAGCGGTTATCGCGTCGAGAGCCTATATAGACGAGAGAGAAAGAGAAAAGAGAGACGAAAGCTCCGCAGCCCCTCGAATGGATATCGAAAACGAGATGTCGCGCTGAAAGTGGCCCTCCCGGTGTTCCGCGCGCGGGCTTGCAAAAGCTGTATTGTGCCCACAAAGGAGCAGCTATACTCCTGACCAACCTCCTCCTTCTTCTGTATAATATACATGTATATATACACGATCGCTGGAGTAGAGTGTCCACAAAGAAAGTTGAAATCTCAGCAGCGGCTCGAGCCTTGCCACTATATACTGCTACCTTATGCACCTCGACGACGACGACGGTCCTTCTTGGCAAATAAAAAAAAAAAAAGAAAGAAGAAAAAAAAAATAGAAGAAAAGTGACTCTCGAGGAATGAAAAACTCGCGCGCTTGCGAGTCTACGTACGAACGTATGTATGTGTCAGCTGGAGGGAAAAACTCGCTGACTGTTTTTTTTTCACCTTATCCTCGCGCGTTATTTGCATATAATGCAGCAGAGATCGACGCAGCAGCTGCTGCTGGACCACACTGGATCCAGCGTTCATCATGCATAAGAATTTTTTCGCCCACTCTTCGGCTTGGCCGAAAAATTTATTCCAGCGGCATCGATCGCGCGCCGCATCAGGACCTTTGCCGAGGCTTTATTGCTTATATTTATACTCCTTTCGTGAATAGTAGTGGATAGTAGTACTATAGGAAGCTTGGCTCGTCTAGTTTTATGCATCGAGGCTCTAGCTGCTGCTACTGCTGCTTGCTGCATTGTTATTGCACGCGAGCTGACGCCCATCCTGTACGCACAAACACGGTATATATATATAGAGAGAGGCACGAAATATCCATGTCAATCGAATATGGGCTCGAACTCGAGACTCTTGGTTGTACACACCTACACACGCGCGCGCATTTCCATATACTCTCTCGCTGCGCGGCTGCAATATCTATCTCGAACATCTCCTCCCAAAGCACGTCGTACCACCAACACACAAGTATAATAAAGGCAGCGGCAGTAGAAGCAGCAGTGGCAGCAGTCGACGACGAATGACAAACGCATAATCAGCTTAAATACACGTGCTTCGTGGGCTCGTGCAAAGCTCCCAGCTCCGTATACCATCCGTATATACATATCCTCCACTTTCTCATTGTGTGTGTGAAAACTGACTGCGCAGCAGGCAGGCAGCTGCGGCGGTATAATACATTATTATAAACGCGTACCGGAGAAAGAGAGAGAGGAGGAAAAAAGAGGAAGAAGAAGAAGAGGAAAGAAAATCCCTCCATCGAATCCAATCGAACATCCGTGAATATGAGGATTAAATTGGAATATTTTTTTCATTCGTCTTGTCGTATAATTCGAGTAGTGGCTGCTGCTCCGGACTTTTTTAATTCGAATCGAAAGCTCTCTCGCCGCACATAGAAACGCGAAATACCCGCGTATTCGATTTTTTCGATGGAATATTACACGTCTAATACGGTACGGGATGAAAAAAAAAAGAAGCGAGACAGTACGCGTGTGTACATAGGGGGCGAATTACCTGCCAACGGGATTGTCGGTGTGCAGGGTAAGGGGAAAACTAATTATCAGCATTGATTGCAGCTTTTCTCTCTTGATAAATCGCGCTAATTAGTCACGTCACTTCACTCGAGCAGCAGCAGCAGCAGCGGTGGCAGCAGCGCTTCGCAGCGTCGAGGCCCATATACACACACAGCGGCGGCGGTGGTGCTGTGCGCGCGCGAGTCTATTTTCCACTGAAATATTACCAAAGACAGAGAGTGAAGCTTGGCATGACGCGTACGCAGCGGCGGCATATATAGTTATATATATAACTAATTTTCCAGTTATAGAGCAGGAGCAGACTGCCATGTAATGAGATGCATGAGTGTTCTCCTATCCTCCTCGCTGCTAGCTAGAGTATGTGAGCTATATAGTGGTAGAGATATATAAATCGAGGATGTGTCAGGTATATCGGAATGAGGGAGGAGGTGCGGTGTGGTTATTATTAACGGAGATAAAAGAGAGACGAGACATGGTTGTTTTTTTTTTTTTTTTGATTTTTTATATTCGAGAGAAAAATCCTCCAGTAATTTTTATTGATTTTTTTTAAACAATAGATCGGTAACCGCATTCGATAGTTTATTTCATATATATACTTTATATATATAATATATTCATTATTTATCATTAATAATAATAATAATAATAATAATAATAATAATCGGTTTCATAAATAATAAATATTCTTCCGCATACACTTCATCATCATCATCATCATCATCATCATCATCATCGGCATCATCGTGTGTGTCGCGCGCACCTCATGTCGCTTTCGCCACCGCACATACTTTTTTTTTTATTTATTATAAATAATACACATTAGTTTTCGTGCGTGAGATAGATTCGTAAATTTTTTTTTTTTTTTCATTAATAATCTTAATCTTCGCTTTTTCGACCGTTGCTTTTTCCTCGTGTACGGCTAGGAGTTATGGCGTTATAGTTTACAAATTCATCCGCTTTTTTGCATCATTATTATTTTCTTGTTTCTACATAAATATTCCATCGCGATCGTACATTTTTTTGCCCCTCTCGTGTGGGTGTGTGTATTTGTTTACAATCGAAACTCATCCTTTCACGCGCGCACTACGATAACCCTTTAAAGTTACGCGAGCTTTAATGAGCGTAGTGCTACGTACGCGCGAGTGGTTTTTTTACCTTCGCAATTTTTTTTCTCCATCCTCCTTCCTTTTTTTCTTTTCTTTTTTTTTTTTTTAATAAGTTATGTACTTTATACAATAGCGTGTGTGCGTCCGTACTCATATACGCGTTATATGCTTAAATATCTATCTCCGTGTCTGGCACTCGCGAGAAAAAAAATAAACAACAAACCCTATCGTTATTATTTTCTACAAAATGGTTGGTGTGTTTTCTCTCTCTTTCTCCGCGTTGTGTTTTCACTCGACTCCGCGATAAGCACATGTATTGCGCTCTTTTCGGGCGACGAGCGAACGAGTCGGAGAGAGAGAGAGAGAGAAAAAACAAGTTTTTTTTAAACTCCCGAGGTCCAAGTGCCATCTTGCCGCGCGTGGCTATATGAACGAAAGAAGAGAAAAAAAAAAGTTCACTCAATATCTGCTGCTGCTGCTGCTGCTCGTAGCAGAGCCATTATACATGGATGGCGAAAATGCGGCTTAAAAGCTGCTTCTGCTGCCGCGTGCACACGCACACACATACACTGACACACGCAAACGCACACATACACATACACGTACGGAGTATAGTATAGTTGGGCGGCGGCGGCGGTGGCAGTGAGGCAGAGAGAGGAAAAGCCGTTAAAACGACATAACGCGGGCGGGTTATGTGCGTCGATTGTCAAACATTTGATTGTAGCATATTTTTTCATATATATACACATACGTATCGTGTAATGTACTTTTATTATATATATATGCTCGAGAGAGAGATTCGATTTTGCAGACACAGACATAGATATCTAAAAAAAAAAATTTTTTTTTATTTCGTATACTTAGAAGCAGCTGTGTTTTTTTTTAAATGTCGTTTAACGTTTTTTTTTATTTTAGTTATCATTATTTTATAATTTCCATTTAATGCTTCACTTTAGTGCTCCTCCTTTTTTATTCGTTTAATCTTTTAATAATTCATCGTGTTATTTCGTTGTGTTTTTTCTTTTCTCATCTTCATCTCATTAATTTTATTGAAACAATTGTATTTTATTCTTTATTTTTTATGTATTTATTTTTTTTTATTTTATTACGCTCGTTATTGTATTAGACTCACTCGCGTACTATATTTCATAAGTAACAACAATTTTTTTTTATTTACCTTCCACTACCTTCGACGACACACAAAAAATTCGCCTCACTTTTCTCTGTAACAATGTTCATATATATATAATCGGAATGATTGAATTCATACGAATAATAAAATTTTTTTTATTTTATTTTTTTACGATAATTATAAATACCGCGTGAAAAAATGCTTCCCCTCAAGTTGAGTATACACATTAGTTACTGTTTTTTCGACCACTTTTATGGCTGTGTGAGTGTGTGTGTTGTTAATTAATTTTTTTTTTAACGTTGCTTGTTCGCATCCGTGCCCTAAGTACATATGTACACGAAACTTATTCGTCTAAATTCATAAATTTATATTTGTATTTATAATCTTTTTTTTCACCCTCGTACGTACATCATTCTATATATGCAACATGTATGTATAATTAAGAGCACCCGCAACGTCACTCGCAAACACACACACACACATGCTTACACATTATTTGCCCTTTGAGGCGTGCGCTCAAACACTCACAGACTCGCTGGTGTATGATATAATGTTTTTTTTTTGTTTAATAAATCATGCGCTAGATTATTTTTTATTTTTCATTTTTTTTCTTCGTCAACATATGTTTCACACCCTCGCCGCGCATAATCGTGTTATATCGTCGTCGCTCGCGATAGAGACACATTTTATTTATTATCCGTCGGTCGCTTTGTTTTTTTATTTTTAAAATCAAGAACAAATCAATCATTGACTGTTATATATAATATATTTATAATGTTCCATGGTACAATTTATATTATACAATAGGCTTACGAGTTAATCCTTACTTAAAACGTATACAAATACTTTTTTTACGTGTGAAAAATGTAAAAATTTTTACAATAGAGATCTTTAAATAAGGATTAAATATTCATTTTATTCAAATCGTGATTATCGCAAACGATCGTCATCATTTATATCATATATCACTCGAACTTGAGGGAAGTTTATTATGTTATTTATTAATACGTAAAAACTACCACTGTATATCGTTAAGGAATAGTCAAGACACGCTCGATTTGGCACGAGTTTTTGGCTTTTATTATTTCAATATTTTTTCGTTTTCCTTTTTTTTTCTTTTCTTAATACTTTTATTTTCACTGTTCTCCCTTTGTTTTCCTTCTATCGAGCAAATAATCATCGTTCACGCATCACACGCGCGTTCGTATAAAAAGAATAGCACACACGAAAACAAAAAAACGAAGAAAAATACAACAACAAACGAGTGAAGAAATGCAAGGATCAGGTTTGATAATTGGCTACGTAAAAATCGACGTACACATATATCTTTTATATATACAACGTTCAATGCCAGGGTCGAATCGAACAAATTTTTGTTTTTTACAATTATATTTACGCAATGATCGTCGTGTCGGCAAGAGACATCGATGAAAAATCGAATAACCTGCCTGCTCTTTTTCATATCAAACATTACACATGAGATAATTATATTATAATACACGATTATACGCAACTGTCATCTTTTTTTTTGTTCTATCATTAGTCACAGATTTTTTTCCAAACGACGGCGTGCATTTTGACCAATCCTTTCGGTCGTTTTTTTTTTCATTACTTTTAATTCAATATTTATTAAGTTATCATAAAACCATTACGTATTTTAGCGATCGGTATTTGAAATGTTTTTTTTATTTATTTAATTATTTTTTTGTTATTATTATTTTACTCTTTATGTTATTTTTAATGTCGTCATTTTCGTTCGGTTATACGTTTTCTATTATAAAATGATGTACAAATTCGATTATGAAATTGACCAAAAAACACATGCGAATGTTGTTTAATATTTTATCCCCGTCTTTTTTCCTCGTTCCATTGCATCCTCTCATTTATTCATTTATTTTTTTTTTTAATCACTTTATATTCAATACCTCTTTGCCGCTTTTATTGGATTATCCCCCCGTAAATAGTAAAATGAACCGCGAAATGCTGGAGAATTCTTTCGTCTAAATAACTTTATTAATTTTACTTTTTTATCCGAAGTATTTTTTTTTTTTGGTTAAATTCATTTGATTCGTCCTCGTCCACGCGTAATCTCGACAAATACAAACGCGTGTATAATGATCGTCTGCGAAAAAGACAACCCGTACTAATATACATGTATAAGCGTAATTCCACGCGCACGGGGTATCATATCGTAATAGGCGCGTGGGTATTGTTTTTTTTTTTTTTTCGTTATGTATTACATACCCTCTCGTCGCACGTGTTTTATTTGTTATTACGTAATAATATATTATGAGCGACGCGATCGCGCACACACGTATCGTATATACGTATATGCCGCGGGCGCGTATCGCTATCAACAATTCATTGGGCTGCATTATTGTATCGTTTAATATGATAATAATCAAAAAGGTATTATTATTATTACTATTATTACTATTTTTATTATTATTATTTCGTCGAAGCTCTATTACGTGGTGTATTCTCTATACAGAGCTTTAAAAAACAAAAACAACAAAAAAATTTGCATGTGTGTATGTTTGTGTGTTTGCAGGTGCATTAAGGTTCGACTGTGATGACGACGACGACGACGCGTTACATACGTTATAAAATAAAATATAAAAAAAAAGTGTCACTCTCGTTATCACCCAGTTTTACTCGAGCTTCATTCGATTAACCTACATACCTAAAAGCTTGTTGTGTGTTTGTGTGTGTGTGTGTGCATGGGTGGGTGTGCTGTTACATTCAGCGGCGCTCTTGTGCGGATTGTTTTGCGGGTGTACATAGATCGTGACTCGTGTGATACATCGTTATGCATATATACTGCCCATTTTTTTCTTTCCATCTCCATTTCACGTGTGTAATTTTTCTGTCTCTCCCCTCCCCCCTTCCAAAAATCTTTATGTACGTCTAGATTCATAATGAATAGGGTCGTTTATGCATCGCGCAATCCCTCCTCGCTCTCTCTCTAGCTTCCTCTTTATCATCATCCTACTCGCCGCCAGATATTTCGCAGACACTGTATTATCATGATATATATAAAGGGATATCGGGTAAAGGCCGTCGTCGTCGTCGTCGTCGTCGCCGTCGCAAGGATCGATCGCGAGGTTGCCAAAATGTGTATACGTATTCGAAGCTATTATTGACTCTCGTGCGCGCGCGCGCGCTACTTCGGAGCGGCGAGCGCAGAGTCTGATTGTCTTAACGATCATAGTTTATTTTCTTCCGAGTTTGCGTGTGGCCTATGTGCGGGGGATGGGATAAGTCAACTGGGCTTTAATTTACTCGTCGCTGCGGGTGTGTGCGTTGGTGTGTGTGTGTGTGTCGGGGGGAGAGAAGCTTTCAGCGTTCCGTGCAATCGACGCTGATGTGCTCGCGTGTGCGTGCGAGAGGAATAGAAGTAAACTCGCAGATAGCCAAGTAAATCGAAAGAGGAAAATAAAAGGAGCAACAGAAAAGCAGCAGCAGCAGCGGCAGAGATGATGTAATTAATGCATTCGGAACGAAGCTCGCCGAGACGGGGGGTTGGCTGCTACTGCTGCTGGTGCTGGTCTGGGGCGGACGAAGAGGATCCGGAAAAGTCGCAAGCAGAATTTAGCGTTCGCGTGTGTGTGCGCTATGTGCTCCGTTGCAGTTTTGCTTCTCGAGGTCTCTCAAGCGCGCAGGGAGTCTACTCGAGTGCGCGCCGCATGCAGCAGCAGGGCCACAAGAATTTTCAGCAGCTGCTCAGCAGTGTGTGTGTGTGTGTGTGTGTGTGTGTGTGTGTGTGTGTGTGTGTGTATGCACGTACTATACCATCGCTCGCACGTATGAACACGACGTTCGCGCGGTATAGCAGCGTGTATATGTGTATATGTGTGCAGGAGTGCTGTAAAAGAGCGAGAGAGAGAGGATTGCGTGGCATTGCGGCAAAGTATAGAGAGCACCCGCCCGAGGAAGAGAAATTGCGAATTTTCTTGGCTTAGAGCTGATTTTGGCACACGCGCTCGCAGACACACATACACACACAATTTATAAAATAGATAGTATTAGTTAAAATTAGCGCGGAGAAAAAGGATTTCTCCCGTCGAACCGGTGAATTAGTATACGCGGCAGAATGTGCGTCGATAAAGGAAAATTTTTCATGTACCCCACTTCGGACGGCCAAGAGATTTCTCAAAGGGTTGAGAAGAGAGAGAGATTTATTGCCTCTTTATCTCTGTTTCTCTCTCTATATATTTTATTATAAAACATTGTTGCTCTTACGGCGATCGATACGTTATATATAAAAAAATCACAAGAGCCGATTTCTCTCGCTCTCTCTCTCGCTTTCGTGTACTTGCAAATTTCCCTTTTTCTCTCTCTCTCTTTTTTTTCTTAACTTTCGGCTGCCATGCATATTCAGTAGCAGTTTCCTCCCTCTCGCTCGCGTTTTTTCCCAAAGTGCACTCGCGGTTTTTCGTTATAAAAAGAGAGAGACGACGACGACGACGACGACGACGATGGAAGAAGGAAGAAGTGTATCAAGTGCACTACTGTGCCCACGGTGGCAGCTACTACAGACCGAAGTAGTTGACGCGCGCGATGCACGCGACATTGTATATAATATACGTAACGACTCAAAACGGGCAGTTATTGTTGTTGTTGTCGTCGTGGATAGTTTTTTCGTTCTTCTTCGTCATCAAAGTTAAATATTAATAAATATCAACATTTAAATATTTAACTTTGATGAAAAAGAAAATCATCCCCGACATTAACAACAAAACCACAACCACTGCCCGTTTCGAGTCGTTTATATATCAGAGGTGGAGAAGAGAAATATATATCAATTGTATAGGAAGACGCATGATTGTTTTTTTGACCGGCTGGCTTTTTTTATTCTGTATATTTGACACAACGCCACCTTCATTTTTTTTTGTTGCTCCTTAAACGTTTATTATCCTCTATTTATTTGTTCACGCACACGTATCGTATTATAATAATTACAGGGTAATTATGTAGTGGCTTGAGTACGTATCTTATTTATTATTAATTTTTTTTTATTTTCCTTTCCGAAGACCGTGCGATTTTGTGTGCGGGTTGTATACGTGCGTTTCGTTGCAACGTGTGCGCGCGCGTGAGATAACTAGTTTTTACGACTAGAGTTTTTAAAAAATTGAAAGAGAGGGAACGGGTTTTTTTTAATTTATTTACTTTTTTTAATCAACGACACGACACGACCCTTAATTAGTTTTTATTTAACAATTTTATTTTATTATCGTCCTTGCTCCATTAAACTCTAGCTAATTTTTGCGGGCTTTTTATTCGTCTATTCTAGTTTTTGAACCACTTTTCTGCTTTATTTTTATAACCGGCTACCGAGCTTTAATTTTTGACGTTTTTTTTCCTCTTATTCATCACTGACGTTTAAGGTTTTTAATTTCATTTTTTTTTTAACAACGCGTTATTTATAGCCTGTGTTTAATCGTGTGTGTGTGTGTGTGTGTGCGCGCACAACCTGCATATTATATTATATAATTATATAATAAACTCGACCGAGCGACGCGATTAGCGCTAGAGCTGCCACTATACCGTACTATAATACAATCCTCCTGGCCGAGCTTTTGCACTTCCGCTTCGCATTATTGACATTTGAATATATACGCGCGACGGCGGCGGCATGTCCGACGAGTTGCTTCCTTCGCTCGCGAGCTGTCTTCATCAAGTGTCTAGAGACTATATTTGTATATTGTTGTGTGTCCTATTCCTTATTATGATCGATTTAATTTCTCTTAGCACCCGAAATAAATCAAACTTAATTTCAGCAACGAGATCGATAGTTTATAGTTTTTATTTTTATATTTCTCAACAATTGGATCTACGATTGTTTTTACAATTCATTATTTATGCCTCTATACAATACGAGTGTCTATTAATTCATTTAGTTAACGCGTTTTACACGTTTACATCTCCTCTTACGCGCGGCTCCAGCATGTATAAATAGTGCATAATATTGTGCACATAGTAGCAGTATTTTCGACGAAAGATCAGCTCTCCGCGACTTTATAAACTCCGTGTAAAGCCTCTCTCTAGGCGGTGGCGGCAGGCCCATGCCTATTGTGTATACATATTTCATTCAATCGTCGGACATGCGAAGATAAAGAGAGAATAGTAGAGAAGAGAAGAGAGAGAGAGAAGATAAATTTAAAGCACCACCACGTCAGAGTATTTGCGTGTCTGTATGTGTGCATGTGTACGTGCGTGAATAGGTTTGCGTTCTCGAGCTAGACAGACAGGTAATATTTTTGAATTAGATTAAGAAAACCCAGGGTTTTACCAAGAGGAAGGGGGGATGTATAAGCGCGCGCCCCGCCTCGCGCGCAAACGAAATATAATTTTGGAGAAAAGGGCGGTCAATGCACTCGGTGGTGCTTTCTCTCTCTCTCTCTCTTTTATAAAGCTCTCTCTGCCTCTCGCCGAGCTTTCGGGGATATTCAGTCTACTCGACGCCTTTCTCTCTCTCTCTCTCTCTCTCTCTCTCTCTCTCTCTCTTACTCATTCCAGTGTGTATAAGCTCGCTCGCCTTTCTCTTCTTTGCAGCTTTCTCTCTCTCTCTCTCTCTCTGACTCTGGCTCTGCAAGCTCCGCACACGTGTGTGCACGAACGCGCGTACGTGTATTTTATACATGTATGTAGGAAGATCGGGTGTGTGCATGGATAGAGTACGTTATATAGTTCTAGCTGCAACTGCGCGAGAAAGAGAGAAGAGAGAGAGACAGAGGCAGCAACAGCAACGCAGCTTTAGGCTTTACATACATATATATATACATTACTTTATATACATCTATGTATGTATATTTAAGTACACGTATACGTATGTGCGAGTATATATGTGCGCACTGCGCTGCGTTACGGGGGTATATCGATCGCAGCAGCAGCGGCAGTACCAGTAGCAGCTCTTCTCTCGTTGGGGCTGCTGCGCGTTGCTGCCGCTGCTGCTGCGGCGTTGGTGGTAGTGGTGGTGGCGGAGGAGCGCAGCAGTGCACCGCTATATACTCTACTGCTGCTGCTGCTGCTGCGTTGCAGCGAGAGAGAGAAAGACGATGATGGTGTTTGCGTATATAGGTGTATGCGTCGTATATATGCGTGTCTGTACGAAAGTGAGTCTATATATCAAAGGATAGAGCGAGCTCGACGGAACCAGCCGACGACGACGACGACGAAGATCACCAACACACACGCACGGCCTCTAGTGATCATGAAAACCGACGTATAAGAGACCACACACGATGTTTTTTACGCTACCCCTCACCCCCCACCCGTCGTCATTTTATCGCACCTTTATCATTGTTTACATACCGGCTCGTTGTTTTTGATGTTTTTTTATGCGCGTCGTATTTATTATAAGCTCAAATTCTCCCTTAAGAATTTCTTTTTTTCTTCACACACACGTGGCATTCATTATTATTACATTTATATTTTATTTAAATACCGTATTCGCGAGACGTGCCCCTGGCCCTGTGTACGCGCGTACATCGCATGCACGATGCATTCGAAGGAAAAGTTATAGGATACGAAGAGAGTATAGAGAGAAAGATATCCACAGCCTCAGTTTGGCACGTTTATATTTAAGCGTATAATACATACAAGTATGTGTTTTGCGCGCCTGTACATTTTATATGTAATGTGCTTGTTTGGGTATTCTGCAGTCTTACCGCGCGCCGCCGCCGCGAACACAACACACAGCAGCCATATACCACCATCGCAAGCTCCGCATGCCGCTGCAGTGGAAAGCTCGTCTTATTGCGCCCGGCAGCGGCGTCCCTTTGTTCTTTTCTTTCTCTTTCTACTACGACTCTCTTTTTCTCCAACACTCATGTCAGCGGACGTACACACACGCACACATACACACACACAAACCCAACATACCCGAAAAAACTTGGCACTATCTCTCTGTGCCTTTTCCTGTAGAGCCACCAAACCGCCTCCCGTACTACGTACTGCACCACCCACGCGCGCACACACACACACACACACACACACACACACACATCTACGAAACGGAGAAACGTGTACGTGTTTTTTCACCCGATGTACAAATTACCTCGATCGCGGCGCGTACTTTGCTACACAGCATGAGCGGGTTCAATTTTGTGTCTTTGTTCTTTCCGAGCTCTCTCTCTCTCTCTCCCCTTTTTTTTTCCTCTTTCTTCGACGTATATATAAACTTGATTACGCGAGTATAAAATTGGCAGTTTTTCGGAGCAGGAGGAGGATTGTGCGCGTGCCACACACATGTATTCCAGAGCCAGCAGCAGCAGCAGCGGCAGCAATATAACAACGGCTGCACTGCGCTATAATAACGATATCGCGCTTAATACGGTGCATGCGTGTATACGTCGTTTTACGCATTATTATTATTATTACTATTATTACAAATTTCGGGACTGCTGCTGCTGCTGCTGCTGGCGTAAAGTAGGTACTGCACCTCGTCGGCAGCTGGGGGGTGCGCTTAGCTCATATATATATTTTTTGTGTCATATAACGTCGTCGCCGTTGTCGTTGCACGAAATAATAATTTTATATCGTCGCGCACACCGGGCGGTATATAGCGCAATTTTGCCAATATCACACACACACACAGATACACACTTTGTCATATGTGTAATTTCGTGCGTGTTATATACGTGAATGTGTCAGACGCGATTATTATACCATTATAATAATACTATAATTTCTGCGAGACAGCGTGTCAACAGATTTATCATTATATTATATTATCGTAATAACAACGATTCGTACAGTCGCGCACACAAATGTGATTATAGTTTTGTTTTTCCTTTCACTCGCAGGCATTATCGTCATCGCGTCCTTTTGCGGGCAAACACGTCGTCGTCATGCACACACATACATACACTTATACATACATGTTTCGTCAATTATATAATAGTAATAATAATAATAATAATAATAATAATAATAATAATAATAATAACAATACTAATGATAATAATAACGATAATGACAACGACAATAAGGATAATCATACACGTAAACGTATAGCGAGTTAGTTACGAAAAGCGGATGTGTACAAAAATACGGTTAACACGATTGAAAATTTGGCACTTGAGACCCTCGTCTACGGTTTTTATTTTATTTTATTTATTTTATCATTATCTCATAGTATTCTCATTAATATAATTCTTCTTCGTTATTTATAATTTTTTTTTTCATCTTCACCTCTCTCGTACTTAATAATACGCGCGAAGCACTGTTTTCATTAATCGTAACGCTTAAAATGTCTGTGTGTATCATTTTTCACCTGTACGTCGTATCCGTCCTGGTGGTGTCGAGTACGAGCCTTTTTTATCGACCTCAGCTCGCTGCCTGCACGATCGTCATCGTCGTCGTCGTCGTCGTTGTCGTTGCAAATTGAATCGCAGCATCGGCAGCAACAGTAGCAGAATCGTAATTAGCGTCCACCATCGCCGTTCGCGGCGTCGTGAGCCACTGCTAATCCTCCTCCTCGGCGGCCATCTTGGCCAGATTCATCAGCATGAGCTTCTTCTTGGCGATCTTGCTGTACTCGATGTCGATCGGCTTGGTCGTGTCGTACAGGCTCGGCGCCTGCAGTATGATCATGGCCGTGCCGACGATACAGGCGATCGTGAAGGCGATCAGGAAGATGCGGTCGATCACCATCGCCACGTACTTCCAGTCCTCCTCGACCTGAGTTTAGTTCAAAAACAGAAGAAAAACAAAAAAAACAGAGAAACGTGATTATTTTTACATATCATGTATATAGAAAGGAGTTTTGCAGGATACGAGCGCGCGCGCGAAGTGCTACAGGAATTATTTATATTCGCCGAGCGGTGCGCGGAGGAGCTTTTAAAGCTTCACCCGCGCGCGTCGTGAAATTATTTATCCTCTCGCTCTCTCTCTAGTGCTGCACGTAGCGATCGATATTATACGTATGCCTGTCTATATAACGTCGACTACTTTCGGTTTTCGCGCTTTGACGCTTTATAGCTAACGTCTCACTCGCTATACTACTCGAGCTTGATCTGATTTACCGGTATATGTGTGAGGGTGAGAGCGGAGTCTAGCCGCGCCTAATACCTATGGTGCCGCACTCATCTCTGCGCTTTCTCGGACGTTATATTGCCGAGCTATATATAAGGCGGCTTTCTCGGTATAGTATCCAGCGAGGAGCGAAGAGGGAGGGAGGGAGGATAATTGAACGGACAAGAAGACAAAGTGAGACGAGTCGGCGGCAGTTAACAGGTGGTAAAGTTTTTGCCACGGCTGAAAAAGGATAGAAAGGCGGTATAAGACATTGAGAAATCGGTCCCTCGCACACACACACACGCGTACAAGCTTCAACCCCTCCTCTTTTTATATTCTCTTAAGGGAGCAAAGTGTGTAGTTGATCGGCCTTCGAGGACTCGACGCGACGGCAAGAAAGAGATTGATGTGCGATGCGCATGTGTGTGTGTGTGTATAACATCGACTGAACGATCGGCTGGTGCGACGATCAGCTGTGTCATTTCCAAAGTAGATGGGACGAAGCTGCCGTTGTAATGTGTGCTATATAAACGTCAGGCGCACACACACACCGGAGATTAGGGCCAAAAAAGCTCGCACAGCAGCAGCAGCTACATTATAATGCACACGTTGGCAGAAGCCAACCCTCCCTCTCCTCTGGAGATTACGCAACCGAGAGAGAGCGAATATCGCTCTTTACTATCAAATTTGGAATCTAGGTGTGTGTATCTATGTGTGTTATATATACTCAGCTCGGGCAGCTATTATGTATATACACACACACTCTCTCTCGTATCTACACCGAGCTATGGGTTATCGCGATCGGGCATCGAAGCCCCAGCGCACTGGATTATGTTACCGTTAATTAATTGCCCTATACCCGCTCGTCTATGTGAGTGTGTGTGTGTGTGAGTGTATGTGTGTGTGCACATAATACACTGCTGCTGCTGACCGTGCACACCTACATTATTACTTCGCGCGTATATATGTAAAAGCTTGGATATTTACCGAGAGATTTTCATACCCGTGGTTCTGATCGGTATGTTTATATACAAATGGATTATAGATATATGTATTGGCCTACATCATTGTACTTCAAAAAAAGTATCGCGCTTAATCCCCTCGTGCGCGTCGGTGGCGTCAAAAGTCGAGCTCGCCCACTTTTTTATTCTCGTTTATTAAGCGCGTTAAAAAAAAAAAAAAAAAACGTTGAATCGGAAGTAACGCCGTGGGAGTCGTCTCCTCCCCCAACCTCGTACCCTACGCAATATATAAAATATATATACGCGAGTGCCACGCCATATATATACGTAATACACATTTTTATGCAATTTTTGACCCAGTATAACGCTCTTTTAACTTTTATAAAAAAAAAACATACATTTGCGCGAGAGCAAATGAATATTCACGAGAAGGGGTGGTTCAGGCTCTGTATGCGTGTGCTGCCGCGTGCGACCGCTAAAAAAGCGATTAAAAGCTATTTTCATTTTGTTTCATTTCGCTTCGTGGGTACGCGCGTTGATCGGAGCTCGTCCAAAAGAGGTGATAAATCACTGGCTCGCGTGTATTGTTACGTTACGTATATGTAGAGTAAAAAAGGCTCAAATCTATTTCGCGCGTAGCACTCCGTATTATAAAAAAGAGAGTTTGACTAAATTAAAAAGTTTTTCTCATCGTCATATGGTATATATTACTCACGGCCTCGAATTTGTCCTTGTTCTTGGCGTGCTGGGCGATGAATCTCGCGTCCTCGATGGTGCGCTCGACGTCGCGCAGCCTCTCGAACGTCGGGCTGGGCTGGAGCTCGTGCGGATCCTGCGGATGCGGATGCAGATGATGATGATGATGATGATGAAAGCCCAGCGGATAGCCGTTGGGCGAGGGCGGCCCGAAGAGATCGTCGTCGGCCCCGGGCAGGGGCAGCGCCACCACCCCGTCGTGCTCCACGGTCACGGCGAAGTCGCCGAGTCTCAGGTGGGCCGGTGACGAGGGCAGATTGACGATGGGCAGCCCCGGTGGCAGCTCGTACTCGGCCGCGTAGCGGCCCTTCGAGCCGACGTACACGTCCGGATAGGTGCCGACCTCGATCGTCGGCGGGGCCGGGCTCATGTGGAAGACGTCGGTGAGTATCGCCCCGCCGTTGGCGTGATCCGAGCCAAGCGGCGGCTGCTGCTTCACGGCGGCGAGCTCGTTGGCCTCGCGCACTATCATGTCGCGCTCGTCGGCGTCCAGGCCGCCGCCGTCGTCCTCGTCCTCGTCGTCGTCGAGCTCCGAGCAGCCGTCGTCGTCCTCGTCGTCCTCCTCGTCCTCGGCGTTGGCCTCGTCGCCGTCGTCGTCCTTCTTGGGCCGCTCGAGCAGCAGGAACTTGGGCAGCACGTCGATGAACACGACCCTGACCCAGGGCGCCATCTTGTGCGTGACGGGCGAGCGAAAGTTGACGTTGAGCACGGCTATGGTGACGACGACCGAGAGCGTGACCAGGACCATGGTGAAGAGCAGATACTTGCCGAGTAGGGGGACGGTGAGCGAGGTCGACGGTATGATCTCGACGAGAAGGAGGAAGAACACGGTGAGCGAGAGGAGGATCGAGATGGCGAGGGAGACCTTCTCGCCGCTGTGCGAGGGCAGATAGAACACGAGCACGGAGAGGAAGGAGATGCCGACGCAGGGGATGATCAGGTTGACGGTGTAGAAGAGGGTCTTGCGACGCAGCGTGATGTAGAACATGATGTCGGGGTAGGGCTCCTCGCAGCAGATGTAGAACTTCTCGTTGCGCACCGCCGGCACTTTGAGTATGTCCCACTCGACGGAGATGTAGTAGTCGGTCAAGTCGATGCCGACGTCGATCTCGTTCGAGTCCTCGCTCTGGAGCAAGTGCCTCAGATCGACCTGTGTGTCCGACAAAAAAAAAATGGACCGTGTGGGAGCCACGCCCTGCTGCTATATACAGAGGCATTCGCGTACACACACATACACACACGTAGAGAGCTTGCAGCACCTTAGGCCGCGCGCGTAGATTTATCGGTTCTCTGGGCTGGACCAACCTCTATATACATAGCTCTTTCTCTCTCCGCCCGGATATCGGACAGTCGGATTTGTCCGACATACATATAGGCTCGTGCAGCAGCTGCTGCAAGCTCTCTCTCTACGTTAGCTATATATCAAGAATGCACGAGCGTGCGAATGAAAATTTTATGTTATAATAGCACGGACTCGTGTGCATATGTGTGTGTGCTCGCGGTGGCCTACATTATAACATATGAACTCACCGTGTATCCGTCGTAGGTCCACGAGCCGAACTTCATGAAGCAGGTCTGCTGATCGAAGGGAAAGTACTCGACGTCGATCTCGCAGAACGACTTGTAGATGGCCGGCGGCTTCCACACGACCTTGCCCGTGTGATGCAGTATGGCCTTGGTCATGATCGTCACCTCGTAATTACCGTCGGCGCTGAGGGACGACGACGACGACGACGGGAACGGAGCAAAAACAAAAAAAAACACAGAAAAATCAGTTCCTGAATCAGTTGCGCGTGCACATGTATATATATCGGCGCGGTTGCCGAGCTGCGGTGAATCGACGCGAGAGAGAGAGAGACAGACACACACAAACGGAAATGCAAATTCGCGTTCGCAAGCTCGATCCTTTGGGAGGCTAGTCATGGAGATTCATTTCACGTTTCTCTGCGGCGAAAACGTACAAACCCACACAGACAAATGTAGCGTATATACACACACACACTCGTTTTGCTCTCTGCCTTTCGGTCGAGCGAGCAACAGAAAAGCAGCAGCAGCAGCAGCGACGCGGCGCGCAGTGAATCAATATAATATATATGTATATAAGTTACCCCGTGCCGCTGCAAGCTCGAGTGGAGCTTGCGGCAGAGAGATCAACGCGATCGTTTTCTTCCGATCGAGCGGGTTTGTTTCTTTTTCTCTCCCGCAAGCTCCCACAGCTAGATATTTATACAGGGTAAAGGTGGACTGATTTTGTCGATTCCCCCCCTCGCAAGTCTTACGTAAAGTTACTCTTTACCTGCTGCCGGAGAGCTTGCAGGCGCGCGCGCGAGCAGCAAGCCAAACGACTCGATTAAAATCTACTGCACATTCCATAAATTCCCTCTCTCTCTCTCTCCCTTGCAAGCTTATACACATACTACTTTGTGGGCGCACCGAGTTCTCTCTGCTGGGCTAGGCTACACTCATTCTTCTTCCACTACTTTTTCTTCTTCTTTTTTTTTGTGTCAAAGTTGTCGCGCTCTTGAGATGTTATATATACGTGTATGTATGTGTGCGGGTATGCTCTATTTTTCGGGGACATCGAGCGCCCTGCGGAACGTATAGCGAGACGTTAAGGACCTCTTTCGCTCTTCGTAGACACACACGCGCGCATACACGTACAATGAGAGAAAGATCCACACGACCGAAAGCTCAAGTCTTTTCATTAATATTCATTCCGTCGAAGCTTCCAAAGGTGCAGGCGATAAGCTTGACTCTTTGTTCTTTACGTTCTCTCTCTCGCAGCTAACCAACTCGTGACTCACTCTCGCGGAGATCTCTCTTCTTTTTAACCCATCTTCCTTTTTCTTCTACTTTCTTTTTTCTTTTTTTTTTTGCTCTATCGTTTGATCGACGAGGCGTACGCCTTTGAAATAGTGAATTTCTCGATTCTCTCCCCCCATTTTTTTTTATCATACGCCTCCGCGCAGTCTATGGCTCTATAGCTCTCGATATTTCGCCCATATTATATACATATGTGTCTGCCTGTATGTGTGTGTATCACGATTCCGTCCGGCTACTCTATCGCTTGATTAAAGCACGTATATAGAACGAATAGGCAACGGTCGGACACGTGTGGGCCGAAAAAATTTTTTATCCGCCTCGACTCGGAGCGTACGTGCATAGACCTACGATCGAGACGAACGTGGACTACGAATATTTATACACATTTGGATTTATTATTATTATTATTATTATATTTATATAAAGGTATTTTGCAAATTCGTAGATTCGTAGCTGCTGCTGCCGCTCTCTCCTCTCTCTGGTATAAATAATTCATCGAATTTTCGTTTGGTATTCGCGCGGGCGCGTGTTTCGCGTTTTCGAAAATTTGTATCGCGCGCGCGCGCCTGCCTATATAATCCAGTACGGAACTTGATATACAGAATCGCGAACGAGCGAGCGAGAGTAATATTTTAGTATCTTTGTGATTCCGCCGCGAGCTTCTCTCTTTCTCTCTTTCGCCTGTCTGTGTATGCAGTGCGCGCGGCCAACTCGCTAATATTTTATTCTCGTTTCATTTGCGGCGCTCGCGCGAATATTATTTGCTAGGTGAATTTTCATCTATTGATTTTCGCTTATTACACTCCGCAGTCACGTTTACCCCCTCTCACTCATTCGGGGTGAGCTCCTCGATTGCCATTGTTTCGAAGACTATATACGATGGAAATATTATTATAGCGAGCGCGAGTCGAGGTAGAGAGAAAAAAAATTATGCGACTTTAATAATGTACATAATCAAGAGTTGGATATATCAAATATTTTCCTCCGCCGAGAGAGAGAGAAAGAGACAGAAACGAGCGAGGCAGACAGAGCTGCGCTGCAGCCACACCAATTAGTAATTCGTTCGCCGAAGCTTTTGATTGTTCGCCGCAGCGGCAGTGGCGCGCGCGCATGGGAGCTCTGAAAGTTGGCCGCACACACCGTCGCGGCCCCGTGTTGCTGCGCTAAGTGCGTTAAAGCAAGTTTAATCGTTGAAAGCTCGGCGTCATCCGCTCTGGCTATTTGTGTATGTGTGTGTGTGTGTGTGTAGATAAGCTCAGGATGATTATGATAATAGTGATAATAATAATACGAAAATTCGGAAAGAATCTGTTTATTACGTCTCGTTTATTTTTTTCCTTCTTCTTCTTCTTCTTCGTTAAATGATCCTCGCGCGCATCCTCCCGCTTTATTATTTCGATTTGCGAGCGACGACAACGACGATGAATCTTAACGAGGCGTACTTTCGTGCTCAACGACGACGACAAAAAAAAAAGGAGGAAGAAAATGAAAGAAAGAAGAAGAAGAAATCATGGTAATAAATGAATGAACGAATCAGCGCGTTTACTACGTAGAGTTAAGGCGATCGTTATAAGGATCGCAGTATATGCACGCGCTTATGCCAAAGAAAAAGAACATTGTAGCGTGTAGGGCATATTTGTCGAGCACTTGCTTATGACGGGGCGTAGATGTGTGTAGGTGTACACAGGGATATATATACGTACAGAGCTACAGGAGAAAAAGAGAGAGAGAGAGAAGAATGAAAAGTGCGCTTACCCGCTGGGAGCTGTACCGTAGGCTATCTACTTGCCACTTCGGTATGTGTCTTTTTAATGGGCGACTCTCTCTCTCTCTCTCTCGTTCTTCCTCTCCTGTCTTTCTCTATTCTCATCTTTCTCACGCTCTCTCTGTCTCTGTGCATATACGTAGCCTAGCTATGCCAGTAGCCCCTATGACCCATTGACCCTTTCACCTTATTTCGGGGCCAGCGAGAGCGCGAGCCTCACATCGCGAGTGCGACACATTCATTCTTTCATCATCACACACACACACGTATATAATAATACAATCGCGAGCTCGTCGCGCTGGTGTATAATGAGCCAAGGTATACGCAGGTATACCTTGAAATATTCATGCTGCGCTTCCCCCGCGCGTCATATACGCTATATATATACGATATAAATGTACGATACGACGGTCTCTCGTGCACCTATACGTCGCGTATATATATTATATATATATTATATAATAAAAAGGAATAGGTACTCACTTGTTGTAAAGTACGATGTCTGGCAGCCATATGTGCTCCGAGGGCACGTGGAGCGTGTCGACGCCGCCGTAGTCGTCGGGATTCCATTTGAGCTTGTAATCGTTCCACTCCTGCGGACACAAGCACGAACAAAAAGAGAGTACATTATTATAACGTGCGCAAAAAATGTGTAAAATGCCGCGAGAACGAATCTCATGCTTCGATTATACGAGCTTCTCTCTCGACTCTCGTTCTCTTACATAAACGCGTCAGGGTACATATAGAAGCACAGGGGTATGGAGAGAAGGAGGAGTTGGAAGGAGCAGCGCTGATTAAATTCGTTCGAGGCCAAAGTTTCGAGCGCAGTAGTTATCGAGACCCGAGCTGCGCGAATTAGTCTTTAAGTATCGTCGTTCCTAGGCTCCACGCAGCTCGAGTGCCGCGCAGATATGAGAATTACCCTCGTTTTATCTCGAGATACCGCGTACAGATCTCTCACTTATACTCTCTCCCTCTGCGGAGCTTTACATATATTATAAGTCGAGCTTTATATCTCAATGTTACATTACGTTACTCACACACGGACACACGTATAAAAGCGTGCGTACCATTACACGCGGAACGTCATCGATCGACGATCGGTACTACGGCGGCGGTGGCTACGGAACAACAAACTTCGTTTCCCGCGCGCCAAATTGCGTTTCGCAGCGTATATATATATACGTTGAATATCTACTCGACCTCTACTCACGGAGCTTGCGAAAGAGCGAGCGAGTACACATAAGTGGCTTTCTCTCTCTCGCGCGCGTCAAGCTTGTGTGTGTGTGTGTATGTGTGTGCGAGTGGACCAACCAATTTATTAAGGACAGAGAGCGAGAGACTGTGCGAGGCGCAGCTGCTCTCTCTTTCATTATATGCATCGGACCTATAAAGAAAATTGGCCTCGAAACGGGATTGGAGAGCATGGAAAAAATATTTGATATAACGAAAAAAAACATTAACGAGGCGTTTTTGATCTCTGAAGTGTTCGTATGAAATTTTTTGATGAATCGAAACCGTCGTTATTTGGAGTTGAATATCGGGCTTTTGCGTCGCGAGCAATTATCGAAATTTTGATCAAGCGCACGAAAACGTCGGAAGACGGACCGTTTTCACGCTTTTCGATAATATACATAATTTTCTGGCCGTTCGTAAAATATTTACGTTACAATAGCAAAAGTTACTGTATGATATTAGAGAGTATATCAAAGTAAATAAACTGTCTGTTTATTTGACCAATGTCGGAACTTTTGAGATGGACTGTCCATTTGAGATAGACACACTGTTATTGTTTCATAGAATTTAATAACGATACTTTGATTAAAAGTAACGCAAAACGCTTGAAAATGACAAAATATTGATGTATTGAGAACTGAGGCAATCGTACCAAAAATTCCACGTACTTTATAACTCTTATTGTTAAGGAGTAGTTCATACTTCAGCGTTAGGTGGCGCACGGCCGACTTCTCGAAAACCAAAAGAAAAAAGGCAAAGTTTTAGCATTAAGTAAGAGCTACTACTTTATTTATTTTAGGGTAATGTTTTTATTTGCTTCAATTAACACATATATTATATGCATCTTTAAGCAAAAGCTAATTGAGCCTACATTTCGAAACCATTCGAAAATACGTAGACCTGTCGCGACCCGTCGCAACGACGTTCCGCATCATCGTGTTGCAAGAAATACATGTACATTTATGATGTACACATATATCGTACATTATTACACGTGTGTGCTATACACGCGCGTGCGGCCACGTGAGAATACACGAAATTAAATTTCATCCGTCCGTCCGCATGAGCTTGGCCCAGCAACAAAAGTCGCATTCACCACTACTGATATCCAACTGTGCCACACGTTTGGGCGACGTAGGATATGTATATATAATTGAAATCTGATTAGTCGTCGTCGTCGTCGTAGTCTGACGTACGACAAAAAAAAAGAAGAAAGAATGAGACGAGTGTGTGTGTGTGTCGGTGCACGAAAGCGGCTTATAATACCACGTTATAACGTATAGAATAGAGAAAGAGAGAGAGAGAGGACAACTTGGCAACGGATGTATGGCCGTTGGAAAACAGACGGAGTTAATCTAGCGAGGCCCTCTTATTATTATACCCGTTGCAGCTGCATGCGGCAGTCAAGGTAAAAAGACAGAGCTCAGCCTCCGAGGCTATTGTTGAAAAATGTAGATTAGTACGGCTGAATAATAATTGCGATATGTGTGTGTGTGGCTCGAAGAAAGAGCTCATCTCTCACACACACATTGGTAATGGAGCAACAATAACATAATACTCGAAGCCCTTTCATACGCGTTTTATCGAGGAGCGCGTGTCGCGCTCCACCTGGCAAGTATGACAGGAACTAAGTGACGACACGCCGCTACTCATATACAGCCCATACCTTCCCGCAGACTTTCTTTTCGCTCTCATTTGAATTTGATAAGAGTTATCGAAAATCTGATAAGCCCATCAGATTCCTTGGAAAAAATCCTATCGATATGAGGTATTCGAATTTTCGAAAAGTTCACGACTTTCGATAAAAACAACATTATGAAAGTGAGAAGCATAAAAAATGTTAACACCTAAAAAATGTTAACACCTCATACGCATTGCCTTTGTGTGTTGTGTATACATATACGTGCTGTCGCGTATATATGTCGCATATATCGAAGATTCTCCTAGAAGTCGCGGTGCTTTCGCCCGAATATCACCCCGGGCGACTCGCTCGACGCACTAGGTCGAGTCCTGTACTCGACGATGACTTTCTCCGGGAAGTCGCGATGTATTCACACGAATATCGTCCCGGGCAGATCGCTCCACGCACTAGGTCGAGATCAGTACTTGACGATGACTTTCTCCGGGAAGTCGCTGTGTTTTCGCACGAATATCGTCCCGGGTGCCTCGCTCGACGCACTAGGTCGAGATCAGTACTTGACGATGACTTTCTCCGGGAAGTCGCTGTGTTTTCGCACGAATATCATCCCGGGTGTCTCGCTCGACGCACTAGGTCGAGATCAGTACTTGACGATGATTTTCTCCGGGAAGTCGCTGTGTTTTCGCACGAATATCGTCCCGGGTGTCTCGCTCGACGCACTAGGTCGAGATCAGTACTCGACGATGACTTTCTCCGGGAAGTCGCGGTGTTTTCGCACGAATATCGTCTCGGGCGCCTCGCTCGACGCACTGGGTCGAAATCTGTACTTGACGATGACTTTCTCCGGGAAGTCGCGCTGTTTTCGCACGAATATCGTCCCAGGTGGCTTGCTTCACCCAATAGGTCGGAATCCGGACTTGACAATGATTTTCTGCGGGAAATCGCGATGTTATCTTACGGGAATCACCTGAAGTAGTCTGCTCGACGCACTATTTTGGGATCCGGACTTGACGATGATCTTCTCCGAGAAGTCGCGATGTTTTCGCATGAATTTTATTGTCAGGACGTATTTTTCAAATTTTCTACGTGTATCATAAGAATATCATTGATGTGCAAGTATGTCCGTCTTATCCGCATATTTTTTTGTGCTACCTTATGTTTCTAAACTATTCAATTGGTAATCTCATCTCGTAAATGATAATCAATTTCTTGGCTATGATATTATTGAAATCTAATAAATTCCGTCAAGTATTGATCAAACTAACAATTTTTTGTTTTAATCTGTTATCCTACTGAAATGTTTATAATAGAATAATTCAAAACCTTTTTAATACTTTTTTCAAAAGTTTAAATAGGGGCAAGTATGACAGTCTGATCCTTATAATTTTAATCTAACTTTAAAATTCTTTCTCTTATTTATGAAACTTCTAATTTAAAATTGTTAATGATTAATTACTTAGCTATGATAGTAATGAAATCCAATACATTCCGACAAGTATTCAAGCAAACTAAAAATGTTTTCTCTCAAACTATAACCATGATGCAAAGTTTGTGATAAAATAATTCAATAACTAATCATATGACTGTTGACATTAATAGTAACTGTTAGATTCAATAATCAATCACATTCACATATTATTGAAATCAAATACATTCCGACAAATATTCAAGCAAACTAACATTTTTATTTCTCAACCGATAACCACAATGCAAAGTATAATTGTTAGAATTGATAGTAATTATTCAATTATATACAGTGATAACTGAAATGATACTCTCATGCGATCATGCAAAGGTAACAGTGGTATGTAAAAAAACCTTACTTATGACTCTACTTGCCCGGCCGTCTCGATAAAATTCAAGACTTTCTCAATCGTCATATAATAATTATCAATACATAAAAAATATAGTTTTCAAAGTTTTCGTCATTTTATTAGAAGCCTTTAATTTAATGGGTCTACAGTGCATGAGACCTTTGCTCATCTAATCTTTACAAAAACACGCAAAAAATTTACTTAATTAAAGACAAAATATAAAGTCACCAGCCTGCATTCTTTTTCTATTTTAATATACAATTTTTTCTCAGAATCATTCTTCCATCAGTTCATAAAAAAGACTAAATGTCATTCATGTAAAGGGATTATAAGATTATGTTACTATACATCATTGAATTGAAAAATGTAACTAACTGTTCAGAAAATTTTTGTAAAATATATGGTTTTCTTTCGGTACGTGAAATTGTAATGTTCGCATCGGATTTGATCGAGACGGCCGGGCAAGTAGAGTCATAAGTAAGGTTTTTTTACATACCACTGTTACCTTTGCATGATCGCATGAGAGTATCATTTCAGTTATCACTGTATATAATTGAATAATTACTATCAATTCTAACAATTATACTTTGCATTGTGGTTATCGGTTGAGAAATAAAAATGTTAGTTTGCTTGAATATTTGTCGGAATGTATTTGATTTCAATAATATGTGAATGTGATTGATTATTGAATCTAACAGTTACTATTAATGTCAACAGTCATATGATTAGTTATTGAATTATTTTATCACAAACTTTGCATCATGGTTATAGTTTGAGAGAAAACATTTTTAGTTTGCTTGAATACTTGTCGGAATGTATTGGATTTCATTACTATCATAGCTAAGTAATTAATCATTAACAATTTTAAATTAGAAGTTTCATAAATAAGAGAAAGAATTTTAAAGTTAGATTAAAATTATAAGGATCAGACTGTCATACTTGCCCCTATTTAAACTTTTGAAAAAAGTTTATAATATACGAGCTTACTTTTTGTCGTTGCGGATTTACGCGATTATTTAGTTACGTAGCATAACACGGATTCGCGCAGATCGGTAATCGAAACGTTGCCGTTTGCTGCTGCAGCCGCTGTTGCAAGCTCGTGTGCCTTGTGAATAAATCAAAAGCCTCGTCTAGACGACTCGTCCTTTACCCCCTTCTTGTTTCACACATATACACACACGTTTTATATCTCTTACGCTCTTTTGCCATTGTCTCTCTCTTCTGTGTGTACACGTATTATCGTCAAATCGATAAAAGATTAATACCCGATGGGAGTTTATACTCGATCGCTGCAGCGCGCGAGTCTTTATTTTATTCACTTTCGTTGCGAGCTGGCGAGGTGTCGGTGAATTAAAGTCAATGAATACTCGGCCTCCCCCCTCACCCACGGCTTTATTACGAGCTTATAACGAGGAAAAATCGCGTTTAACGTATAGAAAACGACGACGATGATGAGGCTTTAATTGCGGCAAACATCCGAGGAATAATATTGATCTGCAGCCCCTTGTGGTAAGGCGATCTCTCCTAAGTTAATACGGATGTTGAAGAAGGGAGCGGGGGGAAAAAAGAAATTTAAGAGATTGAGATTGAGAGAGAGAAAGAGCTTAATCAATGCTGGTTATCGCTTACCTGCTCGACCCAAACGTTCGTCGTCATAATCTGATTCTTCAGGTTCTGCAACAGAGAAGTAAGAGAGTGAGAGAGTCAGACAAAATAAATGTAAAAGGTCAAATCGTTATTTAAAATGTTTCATCGTGATAAAGCAAGCGAGGGTTAAGGCAAAGGAGGAATGTTTGTGTGTGTGTGTGTGTGTGTGCATGTGTGCAGTGTGTCAGGCGGCTTTTTTCCTCCTCCTTCTTCTTCTTCTTCTTCTTCTCTCGCTCCGGCTGACACACTAAAATGCTCGTGAGCTTTTTTTATCCAAGCGAGAGAACAGAGAGAGAGAGAAGGAAAAAGGCTGAATCGTCGAGTCTAAAGCTCCGAGACCATAAATTTTGCTCCTCGCACGCCCTGAGAGCATGTGTGTTAGTAGAATGTATACATTCGTGTGTGTGTGCAGTGCGAGCTTTTTCGGCGGGGGAGGGTCGAAAAAGGTGCGAGCTGTCCCAGGGACAAAAGAAGCTTCGCTTTAAAGCTGCGAGACATTCTTGCAAAGCTCGCCTCTCTCCATACATACATATATATAGCATTTAGCTTTCGATAAAACCAGTCCTCTCCCTTCTACTACTATTTTTTTTTTTTTTCAGGAAAAGCTCGCGAAAGCTCGCACGCACTCGCGCAAACACGCTCTCGAAAAATGTATATAAATTACCTAAGCCTCTCTCCCGCGTGTGTGTACACTGGAGCGCTTGCGTATATATATTCGCAGATAGGCGGCGGCGGGCCCGGGTGTATGATTTAAGTCTGTGTAATGCACTGCGCTGCCACGCGCGGGTAAACGAAAAAGGGACTAATAAAACACACTCGCGCGCGCGACGCGCAGCGAAATGTAAAAAAAAAAAACGGAAAAAGAGAGAGAAAAGTGGAACGAGAGAAAAAAAAAAGTTAACGCAGTCCTTGCGCGTGTATATATACCACTCGGCTTTTACGATATGTAAAAAGCTCGCAAGCTCGCTCGCGCGCCACCGGAGCGAAATCGCGAATGAAAAGTGTATACACAGGCGCGCGCGATGTATATATGTATAGCGCACCTCGAAGATTCCACACTTTCTTATTCTCTTTTGCATATACAGTGTGTATATATACACAAATATATACATACGTAGTAAGGAGCGAAGGTAAGTGTGCGTACGGAGAGAGAAAAAAAAAATAAAAAGAAAATTTGTACAAGAGAGAGAGGAGCTCGTGTTTATACTACCATTTCGTTTTCTGCATACACAGAGAGTTGAACGTTTGTCGTTCGTTCTATATATACAGAGCAGAGAGTCAAAATCTGATATATTTCATAATTCGATGATCGCAAAGAGAGGCTAACGGAAAGTACGAAGAAGAAGAAGAAGAAGAAATACAACAACGTACTCGTCTCGAAAAAATCAGTTTACGATAATCGCTCGTATTATGCCATCATAAATAAGAGAAACTTTTGTTCCATCTCTCCCTTCCTACCTACCTCTCTCTTCGGAGGCAGTTTTCCTTGTATATAAGCGTGGAGATAGCTCAAAAAGTTCAAATTGATTTTACTCGATCGAGAGGAAAAGGGATAGAGAGAGAGAGCTATACGACAAATCCCCGAGCAAAATCGAATTACTTGCTTTTATTTTCTCCAAAGTAGAATGTTAGGTGAATTTTATGAAAGAGAGAAAGTGGGGGATAGAGAGAGAGTGAAAAAAAGGCAGAGCGACGTTTTACAATCGTTATAACGTGTAGGGTATACATACAGTATATAGAAAAAGACGCCGCGGAAGAAGAGAAACACAGAAAAAGCTTATGTATAAAAAGCTAGAAAAAAAAGGCTAGAGTTGGCCTGAAAATTAGTCCTTTGACGGGGTTGGCCTCTCTCCCTCTTTGAAGAAAAATCTTCGCTCCTACTGCCGCTACTTTCTCCAACGCTGGAATGTTTGACGTATTACTACTACTACTACGAGCTCGAGGTTAGGTGCCCCCGAGTTCTCTCTCTCTCTCTACACAAACACGAAAAAAGAAAAAAATTTAAGCAGTAGGCAGACATCATTAGAGGCGCGCGCGGGACTCGAGAATATAATGCTGCCAAGGGAGAATCGCTCGGTGGAGAAGTCGAGCCGAGGTGGTGGTGGTGGTGGTAGGAGAAAAAACAAGCACTGCTGCTGCTGCAGTGCCTCGTCGCACACGCGTCAAGATTTATTAACGTCGCTGTGGAGTCGGGGGGAAGGCACTAAGAGACAGAGACAGAGACAGAGAGAGAGAGAGAGAGAGAGAGAGAGAGGGAAAAACTCGACGTTCGCATTTCTCGCTGCACGAAGCACTACGCGAGCTTTGACAAATCAAGCGTATATATCCGAGAGCTTACATTGTATAATCAAACGGATAAACAATATATACATATATCCGACGTATAAAAGCTCGGTTATGCGTGCACGAAAGCGCTCTTCGCGTCGTCTCGAGCTTGCATGCGCTTCGACTATTCGAGTATCGAGAAATCGCACGCTCGCGTCAGGATCGATCGCGTACACTACGTAGATGCTCAACGACCGAACGAGGACGCGCCGAGCAGCGGCATAAAAAAAACGAAGAAGAAGAAGAACTGAGGCAGCGAGCGAGCAAAGGCACAAAGTACATATATATAAAAGATATAGAAGCTCCGATATATAGATATTCGAGTATACACATACATAATCGTGAATCAATTTTATTAGCAGAATATTTTCCTCGCGGTTGAGAGAGAGATAGATAGATAGACGAATAACTTAACGGGGCGTGCGCTAAGCGATTTTTAAAGAGCTTTTATCTTTATCTTCGGCGAGGCGCGCGCGCGAGAGAGAGATATCCCACTGCGGATAAGCCCGCCCGCGCGTGGTATATATAGCGTATATATAATACATTATATATCCTGTGTGTGTGTGTGTGTGTATCGCCTAAAAGCGATCGAGAAAGGAGAGATGTAAATTTGTTATAATCTCTAATCGAAGCCGTTCTCCGATCTATGTATATATACAGGGAGCGGGCGGGCGACACCCCGAGTAATAAACTGTTACAGCGCTAGAGGATCGTAAAAGTTTCATCCATCGGGCGCGCGAGGGAAAAATGATGTTACTGCTGCCGTTCGCGCAGTAGCACGAGCTCCGTCGATATCGAGAGCTACGTGTATACATCTATATAATGTTGAGCTTGCACAGTTGCGGACGAGACAGAGAGAGAGAGAAACACGCAGGGAGTAAGTGAGAGTAAGGGAAAAATACATCGAGTAGAAAAGTTTTAATTGCTAGCTGCAGGCTTGGCATATAGATATAGATACGTAAAATGCAAAAGTACAAGCTTCGCTGATTGGCATCTCTAGCTGCTGCTGCTGCTACTACGACGACGAGGAGGAGACGTTTGAGCCCCGCGGAACATGGCTCGATGCCATCGAGAAAAGTAGCAGAGCAGAGAGATATAGAGATAGAGATAGAAGAGAGAGAAAAAAAAGGAAGCGAACTTCGAGCTTTGGCAGAGAGAAGAAAACTCTTTTCTCGCTACATGATGGAGAAAAAAATGAAAAGAGCCAGCTAGCGAGCTTGTTTTCACTCGTCCCCCGAAATTTGATCTATGCGAGCGATTAAAGCTCGGCGGGTCGGTGCATTACATCGCTTTTTGCTTTCTCGCTCTCTCTCTCTCTCTTTCTCTCTCTCTCATATAGGCGTGCTGCAAAACAAACACAGAGAAAGAGAGAGAGAGAGAGCAGAAAAGCTCGGAGTCATCGTTTTCATAAAATTCATTAGTTAATTAACTATCGTGAAAAGAGAGAGACTCTCGCTCTCTCTCTCTTCGATTGCTATTACTTATCCAAGTAGTTTTTCTCCTTTGCTATAATATATACGGTCGGCTGCTGCCGCCGCTGCGCTACCTGAATTTTAATTCGGGCTCCGCCGCTACGGCTCGCGAAGGAGATATATTCCCTAAAGTCGCGTTCGATCTGCGCCGATGTGCATTAATATCCTTGCCAGCCAATTTCCGTGTTTTAAAACCGTGGCAAAGGAGTAGTAGTAGTAGCAATGGTGAATGTGTAAATTCGAAAGGTACATTATATAAATCGAGGCACCCGATGCAAGACGTAAAGAAGTAAGAAGAAAAAAAATTTTTTCTTCTGCCTCTCGTCGTGATACGCCCTGTGAATTTTTGAGCGGTACGATTACGGTCGCGACTTCGTACATACATAAAAAATAAAAAAAATATATAATAAAAATAAAAAAGGTAGAGAGAAAAGCTCGGCTATATATACCGAAACACGAAAATGCTCTTGCGTGTGCGCTCGGACGAGGTAAAAAAAAAAAAGGAGGAGAAAAATCAGAATGAAAGAAGCCGAAAGAGACTCGAGCATTTCAATAGCTCTTAATTCTTCTATGCGGCGCACAACAGCGGCAGCGGCAGAAGGAGAGGGATTTTTTTCTATTTCAGTTCAGGTCATGTCAAGCTTATACTCTTAACGAATGAAATTATATCGCGTTTCCCTTGTCTCAAATGGGAAGGAAAAAAAAGAGAGGGAGAAGAAGAAGAAGAAGAAGTGGAGGAGGACGGAAGCATCAGAGGAAAGATCTTAGAGAGAGAGAGCGGTCTTAGGGAATCGCGCGAGCATTAATAAGATCTTATCACTGGGATGGGATTTGAGACCAAAAAGGCTCTTAGCTCCGGTAAATTGAGAAAAAGAGGGCATGAGAGAGAAAAAAAAGAGACAGAGAAAAAAGATGCGCGCGCGCTCGAACATATAATAAAATGAAAAGTAAGCGGGGAATATAACAAAAAAATAACGAGAAAAAAAAGGAAAGAATTTCGATGGCTGCGTCGCGAGAGGACAAAACAATTTGAACTTTTTAATCCGACGCGGCGGGCCCCCAAAGCAGCAGCAGCAGCAGAGGCAAAAGCTTTACTCCTTTCTCTCTCTCTCTTTTTTTTCATTTTATTCGCTTCGATATTGAGATGCAAATGCTGTTTCGCGGCTGGCTGTGCCAGTACCGCTACCACCACCATTGACCCCCTCCCTCTAGCGCACCTATTGTTCGATCGAAAATACGCTCGAGAAATAAGAGAAAATTAATAAAATCTCGCGCGAACACAAAAGTTTTCTCTCTCGACTCCGCGTTAACGCGCTCCTATACATACAGAGAAAACTCGAGGATAAATTAAGGTTACGTATACACACACCCGCGCAAGAGCCGAGAGATAGAGAGCGACGAGGGGGTATTTTTTCTAATCTCTTTTTTTTTCGATAATCCGTAAGTGCCTGCTAGATAGTCCAGGAAAGGTACGCACTTTGGTTAATCGGCTATAGCAGCAGCAGCAGCAGAGTGCCGAAAACACGTCGGAATTTCTGGCCGAATTATACGGATGTATATAATGTTTATGCACTAAAAAGACTAGCGCAGAATGGGGATGGGGGCTAAGGTCAGTGGATTTGACGGGGCTTGAAAAATGCGCGCAGAGAGCCGTGGCGGCGGGCGCGCGCTTTTATATATAACGAAGATTAAACTCACAAAGCTCTCGGAGTACGAGCTTGCAAGCTCGCCCGTATATATACACGATATATATACATGCTTAAAACACGGGGCGCTTGGATAAACCTCGACTGCTCTGCTGCTGCCGCTGCTGCTGGGGGTGTTGATGCATAAAATACAGCAGCAGCAGCAGCTTTTATAACTTCGGATCGAAGGTCCTTCACGCCGTTGATTATCGATTTTAACATGCAAGAATTACTAAAGTGCCCGTGCGCGCGAGCGAGTGTACATGCATGCTCTTTTCTCTTCTTCGTTTTTTCTGCGCCCCCTTCCCTCCTCTACTTCGTTTCTTCTTCGATTTACTCGTTCTTTTTTTTGCTCTCTCGTTGCGCTATACGTGAAATATCGAAATTCGTTGTCAACGTTAGATAGAGCCGAGCCTCGAGTGTGTAAGAGGGAGAAAAAAAAGCCCATCGATAATATATATGGCATGCGAGCTATGCAGCTCGTCGATACATTAATTTTCCGAGCTTAATTAGCAGGCCAGTCACGCGCGTCATCGAGCCTATCTTTCTTTCTTCTCTCTCCCTCTCGCTTTTCGTTGCATTTTCAGAATTGCGATTACTAATACTTTGTAGAGTCGCGAAGTTATACGCAGTACATGAAGTGAGCGGGAAAGTTCGAAATTCGTTACTTTCTACGAGCCCTCGATCAAGGGGACCGACCTGTACGTTAAAAGCTTAAATTCAGCTTCAGCTAAAAATAGCTATATAAATCGAAATAGTGGAAAATTTTTTATGGGATAATAAAATATGTTCATTAGACACCTTATTGACCAAAACAACTTCTACCCAACCTCTGAAATACCAATTACATCACTTTTTTCATAAGACGAAATGTTGTGTTATAAATCATTTGCCGCATGAACTTGAAAAGAGTTTTTCATCAATATTGATCTATGGGGTCTCAAAATCTTCAGAAAAGTACCCTCATCCATCTAAGCGGAGCAGAATTTTGAAAAATTGCGTACAACTTGATATACACGTCAAAATGTGACAATTTTTAAGAAAATTAGTATTTTATCAACACTAAATGCCATATTTAAGCTCTTGGAAAAAAACAAACTTTTTTTTCAAATTCTGCCCCGTTTGAGTGAATGAGGGTACTTTTCTGAAGATTTTGAGACCCCATTGATCAACATTGATGAAGAGTTTACGTCAGAATCGCGTGACAAGTAAATCCAATTATAATATTTAGTATTATGAAAAAATAGGCGTAATTGGCATTTCAGAGCTTGGGTAGAAGTTTTTTTTGGTCAATCAGGTGTCTAATGAATTTATTTTACTATCACAAAAAGAAATTTCCACTATTTCGATTTATATAGCTATTTTCCCCGTTCCCCTTAATCATCGCGACTTAATTTCAAATTCTATCGCTAGATGTCACTTTCAAATCCACAAGTAAATACATCGAGGTTATACATCAAGTGTAATTCATAGTCAGACTGGTCTATGACTCAGTGAATCATAGACCAGAACTTCTAACGACGATGAAACAAAACAAAAAAATACAGTGTCCCGTGTTACATAATCCAAAGTGCCATTATATCGTATACTCACGATATCGATGAGCTGCGACAGTCTGAGTCCCATCTTGACGGTGAGCCGGTCGCTGTTGTTGCCCACCGGCCTGATGAGCCTGTTGTAGTTGGACAGCAGGTCGTCGTAGAGCCGCTTGGCGTCCGGATTGGCCGCGGACTCGCGCGCAGCCAGCATCAGCAGCAGTAGCAGGGCCAGGAACAGCCAGTTTGTCGCCGGTGCACCACCGTTATCGAGGAGTAGCGGCACGCCAGTAGTAGTCCGCCGCCAACGACTCCTCGCTCTTCTTCTTCTTCTTCTGTGTGTCGTTGATGCTGATTTTGTTTGTTCGAGATGAGGTGTTGCTGCTGCTGCTGCCGATAAGGACGACGACGATGTCGATGACGATGTCGATGACAAAGATGACGATGACGATGACGATGACGATGATGACGATGCTGATCGAGAACGGCAGGCGCAGCCAAAACGGCTGCCGCTATTATCGTTCCCGTCTCCTCCTGTTCCTCCTTCGCCTCCTCCTCCCACTTCTTCCTCTCCTGCGCTGCAGCGTCCGAGCGACGTACTAGCATCCTTGGGCATCGTACGCCTTGTCCACCCCTTTTCGAAGAAGAGCAAAAAAATTAACCGTATAAATAACTGTTTATCGGGTACATAGGGCCGAAATTTCGATCGATCGATAATGTATATAAATACGCTGCCTGCTGGGGGCGGCTCGTTTTATATTATTTTTTCCATCCTCCCCCTTTTTTTTACTTCGTCTTCGGTCTTCTCTCTCTCTCTCCTTCTTTTTATTAAAGTAGCCAGCTGCATTTTCGACACGTTTTGACCCAAATGGCCTCAAGTATTTCAAAGCGCGCGCAGCTTCGCTCGAGATACACACTAACCCACACACACACACACACGTAGAATCTAATCAAGCTAAAAGCCAAAAATAAGGTAGAATGAGAGAAAAAAAATAATAAAAAGAAAAATGAAAAGAAAATGAAAGAAAAGGAAGAAGACGTGTGTGAGAGTGTGAGTGTATACAACAAACACGCAGCACGTGTGCTGCTGCTGCTGCTGGCAGCAATAAGCAATTGTATATATAGTGGGTCAGTGTTATGTAGCCGGACTGACGGCTATATGAAGCTGCGCTTCGTACATGGCAGCTGGCAGACAGTCGGACGGACGGACGGATGGACGGGTGGGACGCGCGTATCGTGGTCATTACCAAAAGCGCGTTATATCGCACAAACACATAGGTAATATACACACATACACGAGCTTTCGGAACTCCATCTATACATATATAGGAGGCTACGAGGCCGAGAGTTGCCGAGCAGCAGCAGTGCGCCTTTATACAATCTCTCAAGGCGGCCGTGACTGAGTCTAAGGGTCGAGTGAGCTAATTATGTCAAGAGAGAGAGAGAGAGAGAGAGAGAGAGAGAGAGAGTGAGAAGACTGCGGAAAGGGCCTCGGGCGAATTTTCCCAACCGCAACACACTTGCACGTAACTTACACACACACATACACGAACTTGGCTTAAGCTCTCTGGCCTTATGTAGATTCTAGGAACAGTTTCGAAACCGCCACGTACACACACACGCTTACTTGTATATATGTATATAGACCTACGGTGTTATACTTGGGTCTCGTCGTAGTCGTCGTATAGTCGCGAAATCGATCATCCTGCCTGACTGCGCTTTAAACACACACACACACACACACACACACACACACACACACACACACAGGTGTACACGTATACCTGAGCCTATAGTCTATACGTATAGAGCTTGACTTAACGCGCGCGCGCCCGAGACTTTGCAAGCCCAGTAGGTATTTACTCTCGCCTCGTATCAATGTCGGCGGCGGCGGCGGTCGTCGTCGAAAGATATAGGCTTGTGCCGCTTATTTACACTTCTCGCGTCGAGTAGTGGTGCATAAGTAGATTAGGTCAGACCTAATGCATAGACGGGGCATCGGCAGTATACCAGCAGTGCACACCGGAGCTTGCGGCTGCGAAAAACGAGATGAAAAATAAAAGAACAACGTTTGTGTGTGTGTGTGTGTACTTGGCTGGTCTATGGGGCGAGAATAATCCTTTCTTTTTTTTCACCCATGCACACGTGTGTGTCTCTTATTATTCAAGTGCGCCACGGCTACCGACGAGAAGCTCTTGTACAAGATTATAATGCGTGGCAATGGCACATAGACAGCCACGTCTATAACATAGCCTGGCTCTCTCTCTCTCCCTCCCTAGCTGCCAACCTCTCACTTTGCGTCCGTCCGTCCGTCCGTCCTCGTTGCTAATCGCATTATAATGCCCCACGTACGCATCTACTTATGCACCGTATATCGACGCCTCTTACGAAAAGTAGGTAGTTTACGTGTTAAGTTAAATGTAAACTTCCTACTTTTCGTAAGAGGCGTCGATATATACAGCTGCAGAAGCAACAGCCAACGCGCGCGAAGCTCCACGCCCACCGTGGAGCATTATTTTCCTTAATACTCCTGCACTACTACTGCACTACCCTGAACTAAGCGATGGCACGACGGCGAGCTCCTTTGATCTTCTTCGTGGCGAAGAGCGAGAGATAGTGGCTTCATTAGGCTGCCGCGTTTTTTGTCACTGTACTATCGTCTCTTCATCTCTCGGGCTCTATCCCCGTAGTTAATACATACATACGCGCGCGCGAGCTTATAATTATTCTTTCATAAATAATGACGAATACAGCTAGCGCTGCTGCGCGTTATAATGCACAAAGGCTGCAGGTGCGATAAAAACGGCGTACAAACGACTTTTTAAGAGGCTGAAATAAGGCGTGTAGCGTGAAAGCTCGTAAAGGATCTCGCGCGCTGATGTGCATATAGCTTTGAGGCGCGAGCGACGCGGCAAAGTGTTTTCAACCTGAATATTGATAAGAAAGTGCCGAAAAAGGTATACGTCGACGCCTACGCTGGCATCAGCAGCAGCATCAGCAGCGAATCGCGTGCAACAAAGTGAGAGAAAGAGAGAGAGAGAGCTATAGCTAGGCTGTGCAGGATATTTTGGCCTGACGCGCGCGCATAAAGTCGCTTAATTAATCATTCAGACCGACAGAGAGAGAGAGAGAATACACGAGAGCGAGCTTGCGCCAGGCAGCAGCAGCAGCAGCAGCAGCAGCAGCAGGGAGAGATCAAGGTCGCTTTTCATTCTCTCTCACTCTTGCTCTTGCTCTCTCACTCGGAGAGAGCTTGATAACAGTTGGCTTATACAGCCGCGCCCGCCCGTGTCGGGGTAAAGCCATCAACGCTAGGCTTTATATAATGGCACTGATGACGTAATTAAATTCTCTCTCTCTCTCTCTCTCGCTCGCTTCCACTCTCCGGAGCTGATCGTTATGGCTGATGACGACGATGTCCGACGCGATATATAACACACACACATACATACACACAGAGCCACAACGCGGGAGCTTGCGATGCTCGTTCGACGGTCGATCAACTTGAAATAATCATAATAAACGACGATAATAAAGCGGAGAGCGCGGAGAAAGATAGATTAAAAGAGAGAGAGAGAGAGGATGAAAAATAACGAGTCGACGAGGGAATGATTTTTTTTTCTGTTCGATCGATTAATCGAAACCCAAAGAGGAAGGCGAGCGAGATCGCGAATAGAAAAAAGTTGCAGGGGCCAACGTCCAGCCCCATCGGCATCGCCTTGAATTTTTTTTTCTGTATCGTGTATCGTATTATACTTGTACACGTGTACACGCATCGGCGCGCACCTCTGGAATTATGTCACACGGAATACGTATATGCACATGCACAAAGTCCACTCGAGTCGGCGAAATTTAATCGTGCTACACGTGCCCGCCCGATCATCTCGCCGTGAGCCGTCGAGGACGCAGCTTTTTACATACACAAACCAGTGGCACACAAACGCGCGCGTAGCTCGACTCTCCTTTTTTAACTTCATCCTTCCGTGAACATGATGTAATAACGCGTCCGCCGGTGAGCGGGGCACCGCGTTGCAGGTGTAAAAAGAACAACGACGACAAAAACAACGCGTACGAACGATGTCATTGACGTATAAAAATAGTCGGCAGCAAATAGTCGAATATCACGATACTCCTCGTCGTCGTCGTCGTCATACTTTTATACATAACCATCGCTTACTTTTTATATTCTCGCGAGCACTTCGTGTCGTCGTCGTCGCCATACGTATAGTAGCAGCGGTACGGTACACGTGCCATATATGTATACGAATTCGCGAGTATATAAACCCCACCCCACACAGCTGTTATATACATATAACGCGTACGCGTAATATGTGGTGGTACGTGCATACAAGTATATACTCACTCGCACACACACACACACGGGTACGGGTAGTGCGGACCTTTCGTTGCGTTTACGGTCAATGGTTAGATAGGGTGGCTTCACTCACTCGTTCGCTCGCTCTCTATACATGTAACACTCCGGGCTTTATAACGCCACCATCGACCTTAGCCTTTATATAATGTATACCGTTATATTCGGCCTCGTGTGTACGTGTGTACGTGTGTGTGCATAAATCACAGCTGTTCAATCGACTACGCGACGCGCTTATACGTGTGTGTGTGTATACAAGCCTCGCTGTAAAAGGCCTAATTACTCTCGAGCTCGTTCGCTGAGCAATTATAATATAGATGAGCGGGTATTACATATCGCGCGGTATATATATACATCGCTGTTGCACTTTTCAATCTATCTATACCGCATACACGGTATATACACCGCACGGTACTATATAGCAACGGCACTCGACGAAAAATCGAGCCAAAGTTTGGATCGCGATCGACGACGACGACGACGACGATCGTCGACTTGCGGTTTTGTATCAGAGAGCTAACGATAAACGCGATGTACACGCACGTGCAGCTATAGGACGTGGATCAAAAGTTGTCGACTGAAACGCGAACTATATGTATGTAATAACCACGAGACTCGATCTTTCGATGTGTATACACGAGCGATATATCGCGCGGTTAGCTGCGCTGCTCGCGTGCAGATTTATATGCTTGCGCGATATACATGTATATAGCGAGAAAGAGAGAGGAAGAGAGAGAGAGAGAGAGCGATTCTAGCGTCAGCAGTCGGAGTTTGTTAAACTTGATTTGGAGCCGCAAGGGGACCTTTGGCAGTTCGCCGCCGCTTTTGCATATATAGCCGCTCTATATAGCTAGCCGATGCTGCCGCCGCCGCTGCTCTCAAGTTTACAAAGTGCAAAACCCGCGACAGATAAGCAATTAATTAACATAATGTATACAGGTATATATAAATACACGTTGCCTCCCGCAGAGAGTCTCGAGTTGCTGGCGTGGCCGTAGTCGTCGTCGTCGGCTAAGAATTAGCGACTCTGCGTGCGCATATTATTATAATAGTTGGACAGCTTGTACGCGCGCAAGCGGTATTCGCATTTAATTGTAATTATCGCATTGTGCTTTGAAAGCTCGACTCTCGAGAAAGAGAGCAGCGCAGCAGCTTTAATTGCCATTTATAACGAGAAAATATTTCGTAAGTAATTCTCAGCGAATGGAAAGCGCGGTTTACGATTTGAGTGATCCGTCCAGATACATTCATTTTACATAGATATATTTTATTTCCCGTATAAAATGTGTATCTCGCGTATCTCGTATCTTATAGCCGCTGCATCGTGCACAGCTGCATGTCGCCGCGAGGGCAGATTGCGCTGCCGCTAAATAAACTCGACTAACGTACTGTATACATATACTATACGCGCTTATGTACGTGTGTGTGTGTGTGTGCTTTCGGCGACGCGACTTTTGAATAGAACGAGTCTCGGCGAGTATATATACGGCCCTCTCTCCCTCTGTGTACACGTACACAACGCGTTATATTACACACATACACACACACGTACGCGCAAGTTTCGCAGCCCGACAACGACGACGGCAGAGCGGCGTTAGCACAGAGATCGGAGCACGTAGATTTCTAGTGTATAACTCGCGTGTGTTGTGTGTGTGTGTGGCCTATATGTATATGTGTAACATCGGTAAGTATATACCAGCGCTACGTATCATTGTCGTCGCTTCGTCGTAGTCGTGATATGCATCCCGAAAACCAACCGCGACTTCTGGATATATAGTGTATACGCGCGTATACCCGTGTGGTTTACTGCAGGCAAGAGAATAGATAACAAATGCAAAATCTACATATAGTACACGTACACGCGTGATAAAGGTAAGAGGGGCAGAGAGAGAGAGAGAGAGAGAGAGAGAGAGGGAAATTTCATCGAGAAAAATGTGTGTCTCTCTTTCTCCATGTTCTTGTTTCGCTCGCTTCGTTGTCATTGCCACGCTCGAGAGGGCTGAGGCCTTTAAAAAAAAAAAAAGTAAAAACGGGTGGCGGCGGCGGCCGTTACACAAGAAGCAGTCATCGATGCAAAATTTAATCAAGGTTAAGCCTCGAGAACCCGCAACGACGAAACGAACGTTCAGAGAGAAACGAATGTAGAGAGAGAGAGAAAGAGAGAAAGAGGAAAAGAGAGAGAGAGAAAAAGTCAACGACGACTCTGCGAGCTCGGGGTACAAGTGCAATTAACTGAGCAATTCGTGACTGTTGACACGTACACGAGTCGTACACGCTACATTGCCACCCGCTACCTACTACCACTGTATATATAGCAGGTATATACCAATGCTCCAAAGGCGTGAGCAAAATAAAAGGGATATTATGGAGCTCGTGCCGTGCACGCGTACACATCTATATATACATCTATATACAGCGAATGAATTTAGCTACTTTGCGCGCGCGGCAAAAGTGAGACGCGCAGCAGCCCTGTACAATACCACTTCTATGTTCAGCGGCGCAGCTATACACAGAGGTGCATTATGTATATACATACCTACTACGAGCCCGATCCGTGCGACTGCGAATCATTCGATAAGCGCGCAATCGAGCGAGGCGTCGAACGGCATTATCGATATAAACGTACACTTCTATAGGGCACGTGTGCTACGTAATACGTATCGAGAGAGAAAAAAGAGCGAGAGAGAGAGAAGTGCTACGTAGACGAAATAAATATCAAAAAAGAGAGAGAGAGAGTGCCCAGAAATGTAGTTGATGGAGTAAGAGGAGTGAGAGAAAAAAAACGTGCTGGAAAGTCGCGTCCTTGCATTTTGCAGCTCGACTACGCTACGATGACGATATGACAACGAGAACGTTATAGTACGTAGCGCGCGAAAAGAGAAAAGAGCTAGGCCAAAAGCTCGCCATCTCTCTCCCTCGCTCACTCGCTCTCTCTCTCTTTGTCGAGCTGCTTCGCGTAGTTGCTGCTGCTGCTGCTGTTCTCTCTCTCTCTCTCTATCTCTGCCCCTGGGCAACATACATACATCGCGCACATAGTCTACTCATCCTGCAGCAGCAGCAGCTCCTGAGAAAGCGCATTGTCGAAAATCGTACACTCGCCTTGAAATTCGAGACATCTTTGGCTCTCTCTCTCTCATTCCGTCCAAAATATATAATATACCCGAACACACTCCTCTGCAAGCTCGCATATTATACGCAAGCTCTCTCTCTCTCTCTCTGTCTCGCATTGTTGTTTAAATAAATGCGCGCGCATCTCTTCGTTGTCGAAGAAGAATAAGTGGAAGCATATATAGAAGCATGTAGAAAGTAAGAAAGGAAAATAAATTGAACGCACAGCTGCTGATTTAACGCTGCGCTTCGATAATTGCAGAAACTACATGGCGCAGCGCACGAATTATCTGTATATTTTCTCTCTTGTATCGTACGTATATTACGCGCATACACGTATACAATATATATAAAAGTACAGCAACCGAGAGAGAGTTGGCCAACGTCCTGATTATATGCTAGCAGCAGCGGCGCAGCGATATTATGCATGGTGTACTGCTGCTGCTACCACCACACAACGCGGGGCGCGCGCGCAACCCGACGCTGCAACGTTAACTTTTTAATGCGCTGCACATGCATACATATATACGTGGTGGATATGTACCGTGTACCGTGTCGACGACGACGTATCCGCAATTCTACGCCTCGCTGCGCGGCTGCGCCTTTGCGTGCGCCCCGCGCGCGTTTCTTCCTTGCGCCAACGGCGTTTTATTTTTTCAGCTTCGTCATACTTTCCCCCCTTTTTTTTTCTTTTTTGCTCTCTCTCTATTCTATTCTCCTTTGTACCGCGTAATATCGATAACTATGTAATGCACCGCGGCGAGAGAGAGATTTATAAATGATGATGTGTGCGTGACGAACGAGTAAACGAGACCGAGCCCGAGAGCTTGGATTATTCAATTTTGTGTTAAAACGACGAAAGCTCGCGCGCACAATTTTACATTGTGTTATGGATGTACCGAGGTATACAAGGTGTATGCACTGGAGGCACGTGTACCTATGTACATATACAATGTAGAGATATAGATATAGATATTATATAGGCAACGGGTGCGGCGCGGCGCGCTGGAAGTATCAGAGAGAACAAAATAAAAAAAAAAAAGAAGGGCCAAAAAGTCGAGCGAGAGAAGAGCGAGAGAGAGAGAACTCATTGTTCCGTTAGACTGAAGCTTTCATTTGCCTTTCCACTAATTGGTACACAATGAGCTATGAAAACAGAGAGAGAGAGAGAGAGAGAGAGAGGGTGAGCTTTTTTTTATCATAATTATACTATATATGTGTGCCAACTGTATAAACCTGGCGTTTCGTTCGCAAATATAACCTATTTCGACGAGACTCTTCTATACGGATATTTACCACCACCATCGCTACCACCAAACGATGAGAGAGGCAACATCCGTTCGCTGTTTTTTTTTCTTTTACAAACACCTGCAGCATATAATAATATAACGCGCGCATCCGCGCTTATTTTTTCATTTCTTTTTCGCGCTGTACATATCTGTATACACCTGCTTGAGCGTGAACAAACAATCAATCCCGAGGTTTTATTTTCATACGCATATATTTAAAAAAACAGAGTGGCGATATAAAACGAAGAGTATACCACAAAGTTCGAAATTCGATCCAACCTCGGGTAAAATACATTCTCTCTCGCGCTCTTTTGGCGCATTATAAATGTGCGCTCGCGCGCGCGCGTGTACTCGCGAACGAGTGCTTTATTAAGCTCTGAAATTTTCCATCATCGAAAATTTATATAATATACATCTATATATACGGTGAAAAAGGATTTAATTCGCTACGAACGCGACTCGGAAATTGCGAACGACGACGTGGACGTGGACGCGGGGGACGTCGACGACGTAACGGCACGGTCGTATGTTTTTCGAATTATATGCCCCGCGAGAAAGGGGAGAGAGAGAGAGAGAGTATATAGGGCGGGGAACCAAGCAGCGGTTACGTACGTATACGTACGTGTAATTTTCGACCGAGTAAATATAAAACGCCAGAGTGAGAGCTTGCGCGGGCTCGCGATAAATCTCATTTTCACATTTGGCAGCGCGCGTATAATGCGTGCGCCGCCGCCACTGCGTTGCATTACTGTAAATATATATAATGAATTCACTTTGCCTTGTGTGCATTACGTGCGTTTGGCAGTCGTGAGTAATTCGTCGCCAAAACCCAAAAAAAAAAAAAAAGCTTCGAAAAAAGCTCGACGGTCGACACAACTCGAGAATCTTGTACACACTCAAAAAAAAAAAAAGATGAATAAATAAGTAAAGGCGTTCTCGCTCGTACTTTTGTCAGGTCGATGCGAAATAAACGCGACACCGCAAGAATCAAACAAGCCGCCCATATATATGGGTGTGGATGTTCAAGTTCGCGCTGGGGTATGGGTGCACCACGCGCGCGCGAGTGTATGTGTGTGTAAAAGCTTTGTGCACTCCAGTTTCGCAAGATACTTCAAAGCCTTCGCGCAGCATGTGTCAGCTCTCGGCCTCTCGCAGTGTATATTTGCCTGTGTCCTGCTGACAAACGCGGCGGAACTTTGTTCCAACTTGAACCTCGACAAAGCATATTTATATATGTACTAATACACACGCCGCGCGCGAATTTATATACGTGTGTGTGTGTGTGTACGCGAGCTTTTGCGCGCCTCCGAACGCTGAACAAAAGCTCGCTTTCTGCTTCTCATTTTGACGTACGCATACACGTATACGGAGCTATTTTCTGCTGTACATGACACACACAGACACAGTCACGCGAGAGAGAGAGAAAGAGAGCTTGCGCCGCTGCTCCCCCTCGGGGCGGTGTGTGCAGCGGCGACTCGCGGAGGTTACGATTTCCAGACCAGATTTATGACGAACTTAATTTATTTTACGGCCTTGTATATACTACGCGCGCCGAATGCCCCGATAAAAGTCGGCGGCTGGCTATATGGCTAGGCAACAACGTATATAAGCGATATATCTATACGCGAGCTGGCGGTACGCGATGCGCCGCTGTTACCCCCCGCCTATAGTCGTGCGAAAGAGAGAGAGAGAGAGAGAGAGAGAGAACGTGTTTGATCGTCCCTCCTCCCCTTCGTACGTGTGAGAGATAGAAAAACTATGGTCGGTATTGGATCGACTGACTTTTATGCTAGATAATGTTTAATAATAAAAGTTTCGTATTGATGCCGGCCCGAAATCGAATCAGCAATTCGTCGAATCAAACTTCATCGCTGTATATACTTGCCAATAAATCTCGACTTCGTGCCTACATACACGATATCGTGCGAAAAACACGCATTTTTTGCTTTTTAGTGTCATCGTCGTCTCGTCGCGTGCGCGAGTGAGAGAGAGAATCGCAGGCAGCAGTCGCAGAGAGTCGCAGCGAGTCAGTAGTACGAGTCGAGGTGTGGTCGGCCATTCAGCACTCTTATATACAGACACAGCAGCAGCAGCCCCCCGCATATACACACACTCGCTGCTGCTGCTGCACACTGCACACTGCACTGGGGTAAAACGCACACACATACACATACACATACAGAGGAGGGAAGAGGTGGTAGAAGCAGAGGAGGAGGCAGCAGCAGCAGCAGAGAGGCTGTGTGTGGTGCGGGGGATCAATTACGCGCGACGCCGCTTGGAGGAGCCGTTGACCCGCTCGACTCGACTCTGCTGCTGCTGCTGCTGCTGCTGCTGCTTTGCTCTGCTCGTTCGCGTTCAGCAGCAGCAGCAGCAGCAGCGGCTGCAATGACTGCGATGACAAAGTCGTGTGTCGCGACGTTAGATATATATTTTATATACGTGAGCGCGTATATAATGTACCAGCCCCTCGCGGGAGGGGCTGCTGCAGCTGCAAGCTCACTCGTCGTCGTTGTCACTCGACGATGTTTCATTATTATTTTTTTTCTCGCTCTCTTTCGTAACGATATACGCACGACGATGATGATGTTATAATACTCACGTAGAGCTTCCTCGGGCCGGGCACATCGCCCGCGGGCCCCTGCCGGCTGCTGCTGCGGCTGCCGCTTGCCGGAGACGACTCCTCGACAACGACGACGACGATGCGGCGCCAGGGGGGCTATCGCCGCAGCTCGCGCCGTCGAGTCGTCGTCTTGGCTCTTCTTCGCCGCCTCGATCCGATCGTCGAGTCCTCGCGCGCTGGCAGATAGCGCTGATTCTTCTGCTCGTCGTTGTCGCAAGCAGCCCTCGGGGCCCTGTCGTAGCGCACGCCCGCGACGCGCATCACACGCGCGGCACACACTCGCGGCTGGGCCACCCCTTGGCGCGTTACGCGTCGTAATAATATCGTATTATTATTTCGTAAAGTTGTCTCTCTCTCTCTTTCTTTCTCTCCTTGCTTTTTTTGGAGGGGGCTGGTGGTAAACAAGGTGAAGGGCAGATTTGTTGTTGTCGTCTTCGTCGTTGGACACTAGCGGCCCGCAGCCTGAACTACTCCAGCCACCAGCATCGCCAAGTCCAGCCGGAAGGGCCCAGCGTACAACGAGCACCAGCACCAGCTCGGCGGCCCCATACTGCTACTGCTGAGCCGCTGCTTCTCCTCGCATCTTCGCATGACGCAGTCGTCGTGTCGTTGATAATGAATGCGCGAGGAAAGAGAGAGATGGAGAGAGCGACTTCTAAGGGTCAACGACTGATGATTTACTCGTCTTCACGGTGGCGGCGGCGGCGGCAATGACGACGCAGGCGTCGGCGAAGGCGGCTTCGATGATTCGACACATCGAGCGGCAGAGCGGCTCTCTCTCTACACACGAAACACTGTGCTCGCAAGCTCGAGGAAAAGCTCGCTCGTAGAACTGCGAAGTAAACGCGCACTGCACGAGGGGGTTAAACCCTCGAAACAACGAACTAAAAAAACTTTACGATGAGAAAAATGATAATACAAACAGGAGAATCGTATTTTGGCAACGATTTTTTTTTCAACACACACTGACACCTTCTGCTTCCTCTTGCATATTATCTTCTTGATCTTCTTCTTCTTTCTCTTCTTCTTCCTCTTCCGATCGTACGTGAACGTGTGTGTGTATACAAATCTGTGTAACTTACTCTACGTGTGTACGTTGTGCGTGTTTGTGTTTTTGTTAGTTAATCGCGCGTTCGAGAGAGAGATATACGGAAAAAAAGCTCGATTGAGCTTTATCTTTATCTTGTGTATTTCGTATAAGAGGCATACGGGGCTTTCTCTACACTCCCTCTCTCACGGCGGGCCCGTTTTGGGGCGACTGCGCTGCTGGCAGCTACTATATATACTGCTCTCTCTCTCTCTCTCTCTCTCTCCGTAGCGTCGACGAACGCGACTAGAAGTACACTGGCTGACTACTCTCGATAATGCTGCTGCTGATGCTGCTGCTGCCGCTGCTGCTCCGCCCTGCTCACGCGCGGCCAGTATATGCTATATACTTACTACTACTAGCCGTGTGCACATATATCTATGTATATATATTTGTGTGCTGTGTGCTGTGTGCTGTGTGCAGTGCGCAACGAGCGGCGGGGGTCGGAGGAGCGAGAGGGGGGCGAGAGGGAGTTAAAAGAGAGGAGAAGGGGGAGGAGGTGCGGCGGTGGTGGTGCACACGAGAGCCGAGAGCAGAGCGCAGCGCCTCGCTCGCTCGCTGCGTGTGCGCATGTACACCTTATATCTAATATATACGTATATATAACGCAGCGCAGCTGCATATCATCCCCATCGGTATACGGTACAGTGTGTGGTGTGCGCGCCGAGAGAGAGAGAGCCCGGGGAGCGAACCAATGCCGGCCCCATGTGGAGGCGCCGAGCGAGCGAGCGAGCGCACGAGCCGAGCCGAGCCGCCACGAGACACACCCGCCCCGCAGCCTCGCGACCACGTGCGGCGCGCGGCCAAGCTGCACACACACACACAAGTATAGATGCATATAAGCAGCAGCAGCAGCGATCCCGCATCGTCGTCGTCGCGCACTACAGAATCTCTCGGAGCGCAGCAGCAGCAGCAGCTGATCTTTCGTATTATATATATTACAGAGGCGATCCCCCCTACTACATATACGTATAACGCTGCTGGCTCGCAAGCTCCGAGAGCTTTGGCCCGTGACTTTTAATGCGAATTTATAGATTGGTATAAGCTCTATTCTATATCTATCTATGTAGGGAATGAAAAAAAGGAAAGGGGCGCGAGCGATGATTTAGCCGCAGTGCACAATAGCAGATCAGCTTGCGGATTTATCCATGGATATACTGTATAAAATATAAAAAAAAAGTAAGAGAAAAGAGAGAGAAATTCATCCCTCGCGAATTTCTTCTGCAAGCTTGCACGCGCGCGACCGACAGACAGAGAAAGAGAGAAAGAGAAAGAGAGAGAAAAAGCACGGTTCCTCGAGCTCCTCTGCCGGTAATTAAGTACCGAAAACTATGTCGATTAAAAGCTCGCGCGCACCGCCCCGAGTTGGAATTTTTTCCCTCTTACATATAGCTTTCCTTCTCTACTTCGACGACGTTAAATCGCGACACTTTTTCTCCGTCGCGGCGTGTCACAGAGAGAGAGAGAAGGAAGGAGAAAGACTCGATGCTACCCACGGGACGCGTTTCTCGTCGCGCAAAATAAAGCGAGCTTTCGAGGATCCTTTCCACATATACACACAGGCGCGCGCTTGATTTATATATTATTGCGTAAACGACTCGCGGGGATCCACGAAGCGATCGACGACTCGTCGGCGTCGCGATCTCGAGAGATCTACATCGGCATTTCGTAGCCGCGTATACCTCTGTAAAAACGTGTTCGGGCTTAAATCGCGAGGCATTACAGACACACACATACACATACATACATCTATATGAACGCGATAACGGCAGCAGCTCTAGTACGCGCTAGAGTGACAGCGCAGCAGCGCACAGCAAAGGGTGAGGCTGATGCAGTACATAGAGAGAGAGAGAGAGAGAGAGAATAACAGTGCTGCGCTGTGCGCGGGGTGGGCTCGCGCAAGCGCGCCTCGAAATCGATGCCTCCTCCTCCTCCTCTTTCTCCTCTTTCACCCTCCTCTGCTACTACTGATGCTGGTGCTGCTGGTGTTGTGTGCTGCTGCTGCTGCTAAACTTTGCTGCTTTAGCGCGCGTGTCTCAGCCTCTCTCTCTGTCTCTCAGTGCTGCTCCAGCGGCATCCCTGCGCGCTGCTGTTGCTGCTGCTTGCTAAAGCTCGACTCACTTACGAATCCGAGAGCTTTTTTTTTAATAATAATAAAATATCACGCGCGTGCGTCCATAAACACACACGGAGTATACATCGTCGTCGGCGTGTCTGTGCGTGAAAACATGGCCAGCAGAGTTTGAAAAGAAATCAACGAAAACAGAAAGAGAGGATGACGAGCGTCTTCTCGGGCAAGCTGTGGTTGGTGCGGGTGCGCCGCTGGGCACCGCTGTCGCCGCCGCCGCTGCTGGTGGCACTGCTCGTGCTGCTGCTGACGACGCTGGCGGCGCGCGACGCCGAGGCCAATCCCGACGCCAAGCGGCTCTACGACGATCTGCTCTCGAATTACAATCGACTCATCAGGCCGGTCTACAGCAACAACGACACGGTCGTGGTGAAGCTCGGGTTGAGGCTGTCGCAGCTCATCGACCTCGTGAGTACAATAATGATCATGATAATATATGGATCAGCGGCTCTGGTCTGGCACTTGTGTTTTATTTTTATTCTTTTTTTGTTTGTTCGTTCGCAGAATTTAAAAGATCAGATTCTGACGACCAACGTCTGGCTCGAACACGTAAGTCCATCCTGTGTATACCTCTTGTACATACGTATATAAAATGAAAAATTAATCTTTGCATCGTTGTCTCATTGACTCAGGAATGGCAAGATCACAAATTCAAATGGGATCCCTCGGAGTACGGTGGCGTGACGGAGCTCTACGTGCCGTCGGAGCACATCTGGCTGCCGGATATCGTCCTTTACAACAAGTGAGTTACATACATAATGCGTATTCGTTGACCTCCGTGCGATCATCGTCGCTCGTACAAATTGTTATTATCGTTACATTACCCCGCTGGAAATGCTCAACATTAATAATCGACGGATTGGCTAATTTGTTTGTTTTCTGGCGTTTGTTTAATAACGATTGTGTAATAAATGTTAAATGCATTTAAAGTTACTCAAAAATCATGATTTAATTGTTTGAAAAGCTTTAGGCCCTGTACCAACCTAATACTAGTTTAAGCCGCCACCGCTAGGTGGCGAGTGCCCTTGTATCTACAAATCGGCAAGTGGTAAAGTAAAAATAATTGTATATAATATATTTTATGCACAGCTGCAGCTTGAAGTGGCTAAAGTTATGTTATATAAATCTTCGTTTATTAAGCTACTGATTATCATGTCGCAGCAGATAGCTGGTAATTTTAGGAACATCAATTGCATACAGGTATCTATGGCCCAGGACCGGAAAAATCCCCTCGATATTATCTCGCACAGATTTGGTATGCAAATCCGGACGGCTTCGTAAGGCAACTCCGCCAATAGTCTTGATCTCTCAAATAGAATCAAGCTGACCCAATAAAATCGGAGATTCGTCATATTCTCTCCGTCCAGCGATAATCTTAGAACGTCGCTGAGCGACAGATCCGCGCTCAGCTCAATGCCGTGGGCTAAGTTAGCGAATTGCTCGTTCTCATGCCAAAACGAGTCCGGCAGCGCCGCCGACGACGCGAACAGTCCGCGCTCGGTGAAAAATTTCATGATCGTCAGGGCGTCGCTTCGAAACAATTCGTGACGCCTGTCCTGGAGAAGCATCACCGGCGCCAGAGCATCGGCCGCTTGTCCGAGTTGATTCACGGATTGGTCGCGTACTGCATAACTCCTGCCGAAGTAACTCTCGCCGGGGAAAACGAAGCTGCACCTTTGGACCTTCTCGTCCTCGGCAGGCCTCGAAGAACGAGATCGCCTTGTCCGCCGATCGTCCTTCTCCCTCCTGCAGACGATGTGCAGAGGCGTGGATCCGCCTCTTGTATATAAGACGATCTTTTCAGAGTTTTGTGTGTCTACCATTTCGAATGTAGACTGCTTTCAATAATGTCCATCAAAAAGACGCGAAAAACGACCCAATAAATGATCTTGTAAAGTATTATTAAATAAATATTAATTAACAATTTGGCTTGCTTTTGAAGATTTGAACAAAAAATTTAAACGAGCTTAACGGTGACAATTCAATTGTTTTAAAAAAATTCAGACCAATTTCGACGACTTAATTGCGACAACACCACTAGATGGCGAGTACTTTAATCTGTAAATCTGAAAGTGGGAAAGTCAAAATACTTTTATAAAATAATTCTCGCTCCCTGTAGATTTACTCAGGAGATTCACAGGTTGTGTCGGTGTCTCTCGCTCCAGTGCAAACGATCGAATCGACGGAGAAATCCGAGACAAAAAACAATTATGATCCTCCTCGCCTCTCGATTTTCTCTCATCGCTATACATCTCATCGTCATCGTTATTTATTTTATTCAGCGCCGACGGCGAGTACGGCGTCACCACCATGACCAAGGCCATACTGCATCACACGGGCAAAGTCGTCTGGACGCCGCCCGCCATCTTCAAGTCGTCCTGCGAGATCGACGTTCGCTACTTTCCCTTCGATCAGCAGACCTGCTTCATGAAGTTCGGCTCGTGGACCTACGATGGCTTTCAGGCACGTATATATATACACGTACAAAAATGAATATTACAAATATATATAAACGCGTGACTCATCGCACACGTGTACACACAGATCGACCTGAAGCACATCAATCAGAAGCGAGGCCACGACAGCGTCGAGATCGGCATCGATCTGCGCGAGTACTACCCGAGCGTCGAGTGGGACATACTCGGCGTGCCGGCCGAGCGCCACGAGAAGTACTATCCGTGCTGTCACGAGCCCTACATCGACATCTTCTTCAACATCACTCTGCGTCGCAAGACCCTCTTCTACACCGTCAACCTCATCATCCCCTGCGTCGGCATCTCCTATCTGTCCGTCCTGGCGTTCTACCTGCCCGCCGACTCGGGCGAAAAGATCGCCCTCTGCATCAACATCCTCCTCTCGCAGACCATGTTCTTCCTGCTCATCTCCGAGATCATACCGTCGACCTCGCTGGCGCTGCCGCTCCTCGGCAAGTATCTGCTCTTCACCATGGTGCTGGTGGGCCTGTCCGTCGTCGTCACCATCATCATACTCAACGTGCACTATCGCAAGCCCAGCACCCACAAGATGGCCCAGTGGGTCAGGGGCGTGTTCATCCGGCGACTGCCCAAGCTACTGCTGATGCGCGTCCCGGACGATCTGCTCGACGACATGGCCGGTCGCAAGATCTACGGCCGTAGCGGACTGCTGCGGGGCAGCCACTCGGCCGGCGGCAAGTCCGGCAATCATCTCGATCAGAACAATCACAGCGGCAAGAAGCAGCAGCCCAAGACGGCCTTCGAGGCGGCGGTCGCAGCGGCCGCGGCGGCCCAGAGCCAAGGTGGCCAGGGCGGCAACGGCTCGCTGCTGTCGTCGCCAGAGTCGCTGCGCGGCAGACTGGCGGCCGCAGGCTGCAACGGTTTGGTGGGCGGCGGCGGTACCCAGCCGCATCATCGCTTCCAGCCGTACAACGGCATGCCCGTGCCCGGAGTGATCACGGGGGTGGAGTGCGACTCGATGAGCGACATCGCCGCCAGGAAGAAGTACCCGTTCGAGCTGGAGAAGGCGATACACAACGTCATGTTCATACAGCATCATATACAGCGCCAAGACGACTTCAATGCGGTACGATTTTTTTTTGTATTTGTTTTTTTTCATATCGTTATAGCTACTTCATAATCATCGTTAGAGCTCATTTTTTAGAGGATTTTCCACATTATCACTCTCTTTAAGAAGTCCTAAAATCTATAAAAAAGCGTCCAATTTGGGACTCTTGAATTAAATGGTAGATGGTCCCAAAAGTTATGAAAAAATTCAAGCAGATTCAAGTACTTCTATATCGATATAGAAAATAACAAAGATTTCTTTATAATGTGGAAAATCCTCTAAAAAATGGGCCCTAAGAGATCAAACTAAGGCCCATGAGATAAAACTAAACACAGGGAGCTTCAGTATTGGGTACCAGGAGATCGTAAAAAAATTTTGGAGCAAATCCATGACCCGGAGCTGGAGTGGTCTCCTTGTAAGAGCTCATTTTCGAAAACTTATATGATTGAATGTTCATTTATCTTACACGCGAATGAATTAAATTCAAAAATCTATTTTACTGATTGTATACTTATAAATACTTTATGAATTTTTCACTCGCTCATTATTGGCTTTAGAAAAAAAATTTATAGAACAAAAAGTGTTTGTAATCGTCCGTAAAGAATAAATGTGAAATTTTTCAGAATTTGTGGATATCTTTGAGAATTTTGTAAAATGACCGAATTTTGAAAAATCAAAAATATTTTCAAAAAATTCTGAAAAAAACTCTGACGTATACTTTGAACAATTTTAAATCCTTTTTGTTCTATAAAAATTTTTCGTCAAGCTTACGGTTGTCGAGTAAAAAATTGATGAAGTTCGATACAGCTGCATGGTTTAAGTCCGCCATTTTAGAAGCAAAGAGCCTTGATAAAAATCCCGATATTGTTTTTCTCGAAGGTTTATAGCAAAACTGCACGACTCTTGGGGTTTCCAGAGCCCTCCGATAGCAAGAAGAGGTCGAAAATCGACTTGTAAATAAATTTTCGAGTCGAAAAATCACGTTTTTTTTATTTGCCTAATAAGCAATGATTTTGTTAATATTTTGCAAAAATAATACCAGATTTTGAAAGAGCACACCCAAAAACCCCTGGTTACGAATTTTCGAGAAAAAACATAAACTTTATCTATGGTTTTCAAGCAATCAAAAATTGATGCGCAAAATTGCAATGTTGGGCGTTAAAGGGTTGAATTTAAATAAAAATCATTTCGATCATAATCGACACAAAATGTGTCGCTACAACATTTTTATTTTATTATAAACTGAACTGCTTGAATGTTTTAATTGTAACATACGCATGGAAGTTCAACATCTCACAGCTGCTCTTACACAGCTGATTTTTGGAATTGTTCAGCCATGAGTCTCAATTTTTACTATTCAATTTTGTTGATTGATTTCTTAACTATCATTATTAATTTTTTTTCCGTAAAAATGTGAGTTTAAAAATGGCCAAGACGTGCGTCGACACGCGTACATACACGCGTACACGTGTACTTGTACTTTTATAGAAATATTTTACCACTTACAGATTTACAGATTAAAGTACTCGCCATCTAGTGGTATTGTCGCAATTAAAGTGGTGTTCGAAGCTGGTGTAAAATTTTTTAAAACAATTAAATTGTCACTTTTAAGCTCATTTAAATTTTTTATTTAAATCTTCAAAAGCAAGCCAAATTGTTAATTAATGTTCATTTAAAAATACTTTGCAACATCATTGATGTCAACTGCTTCTGTCAATTTACTTCTACGTAAAAACTATTGATAAATAATTTTAGTTAAAGCAACTCGTGTTTTTCATATCGAGTACCGCCTAAGAAAACAATTGAAAAAAAAAACTCAATCCGCAGGAGGACCAGGACTGGGGCTTCGTGGCGATGGTCCTAGACCGGCTGTTCCTGTGGGTGTTCGCCATCGCCTCGTTCGTCGGCACCATCGTGATACTGTGCGAGGCCCCGGCCCTATACGACGACACCAAGCCCATCGACATGGAGCTGTCCTCGGTCGCCCGACAGATGCTCAATCCCAACAAGAAGCTGGAAAATTTCGTGCCGCCGCACACGCGTTGAAGCGACCAACGACCCGTATGCGGCACTGCGGCCCTCGACATAGTAGTCGCAGTTTCCTCCCTATCTCTCTCTCTTTTATCGAGGCGAGAGATCTATCGTGTGTACATATTGTATCGTCGATATATCGCGCCGCGTCGTTCGATCGTCATTTTTGTAATATGTTACTCGATGTATAACGTTGACACGTCCGGAGCACGCGCGAACGCGACGAGTTTTAATTGAAATCATCGTAAATACACGCAGCGTGTATAAATTAGATCATCATTACGATTCCGAGTTTTATCCTGCGGGTATTTGCATACATGTGATATGATAAAGCTCGAATGGAGTGCCAATATTGCAAGCGATCGTGTAAAGTTCTGTAAATTTGATACGTCAAAGTCTAATTGTGTATCTATTTATAATTATTACATTAAATGTTTTCATTGTGTTCGAAGGAATGAAAATAACAATCAGCATCACGTGTTCGGGAAACAAGTTTTTTATTTTATTCTCGTTATAAATGATATTATATATATTCTATATATAGATATTAATAAAAAAAAAATTGTACGCGAACAAGTTCTGTCGCCTTAATAGTAGACTTTTTTTATACAATGGAAGATTACGACAACAATCGAGTGGAATCACTGCTAAAGAATTAAACTTAAAAACTAAATAAACGCATTTAAAAATTAATTAAAAAAAAAAAAACAAACAAAACCTAATCATGTTCTTTCGAAAAAAATCATGTCAAAAAATATAAATGATAATTATAAAAACACAATATACATAGTATATAAAAATAGGTATGTATTAAAAAAAAAAAATTGACTCTGGTACGCTTGGAATGAAACGAAAGATTTACACGGTATATAGGCTGTTGTTGCGATTGTAATAATTAAAGCGATGGAGCACGTAATAACGACGTTTCGCTGTCGACGTCGATGTGTGGTGTTCGCACACACATACACACACACACACCACTGCGCAGTTGTTTGTATATTATACATTTAACATTTATCAGATGAACAGTAAAAAAAATAATTACAAACTATTTCTTAATTATAAATTTGTATACTTTGTTCTTCATTCTCCCTCATCTGCTTTTTACCTACGGTAAAAATGATAAAAATAACTATGCATTATTTTCGGTTGTACGCAGCAACAATCTTAACACATAAACGATTCGTAGTTTTATATATTTTTTTTATCATTCCCCTATAGATTCTCAACAAGCGATTCTCGAGTATAGCGCAAGCAAAGCTTTAAACGCATATCGTGATTTATTCACGCCATTTTTTTGTTGTATTTTGTACACAATTCGTAAAAATAATCTGTACAAATATCTCTCTCGCTAAGCGCATTTATGCATTCAATTCGGTTTCGTTTACGTATACCGTTTCCAGTATATCTCTAACAGATTCGACGATCTCACATCATATATAATTTATGTATGCGTTAAATATGGTTTTGGAAATATGTACAGAGCTTTTCTTTCGAGTAGGAGGTGACAAAAAAAAACACGTCGGATTCGATGAGAATTTAATTACATTGAAGCAGTTTATACTTGATACATAATTACGACTGCACATTTGGCAATGCTGAATTAATATCGCACGATAATAAAAAAAAAAAGAAATACTGATAAGAGACTTATTTCCTCTCTCTGTCTCTTTCACTTTCATTTTCTCGTATCGAGTGACGGATGACCACACGCTATGTACATATTACAGATAATTGAAAAACGTTATCTCTCTCTCTCTCTCTCTCTCTCTCTCTCTCTCTTACGTACTATTATAATGTATGCGCGAAACGCGCGAAAGCCCACAGTAGAGAAGACGAAAAATAAATAAACATCGACGGTTCGTTCGAGCTGGAGAAAATTGCTGGAGAAAAACCTTGGACGAAAAAAGGAGGATGCTGAGCGGCCCGCGCCTCGAGGCCTTCGAGTTCGTTGCTGCGATGCGTTGCGATTGCGCGGCACAGGCTTAACAATAATATTTATACAACGCGGGTCAACGTTATCTCTCTGGCTAGCCAAGGATAACAATGGTCCGGTGGTTGCGGCCGCTGCTGCTGCTCGCCGCCGCCACTATGGTCTCGCCCTCGCACGGTCAGCCCTTCCACGTGCCGATGTAGGCCTTGCAGTTCGGGCAGAAGTGGTGTACGCTGAGGAACGAGCTCAAGCAGTAGGGTAAACACGAGCACAGACAGCACCTGCGGGCAAAAAACACAATTAGCAAAAAGATTCGAGTCGTTGAGAGCGAGATTAGATCATTGTTTTTTTTTTTTTCTTTAAAAACTTACCCCAGTAGGCAGAGAATGATGCAGCAGACGTGAGCGCTGGGCTGATGATCCGACATGGTGGTCGTCTTGATGTCGGCGTGACACGACGGGCACGACATCTTGATGGGATTCGGGCCGAGCGCGAGGCTCACGTGCTGGTGTATCACCCTCACCGTGGGATTATTGGCGCTGCTACCGGCTTGTTGTTGTTGGTGTTGGCTACTGCTGGCCCGTGGCTGCGTCACGTGAACCGGCGCCGGCTCCGCGGGCTGTGGCATCGGCATGGGCATGGGCATGGGCATGGGCATGGGCATCGACGCCGGACCCGTGGGATAGCCCGGATTGGGCGGCGGTTGCGGCATGTTCGCTCCCGGCGCGGCGACGAGACCCACGGCCTCCTCGTACGACGGCGGCGCCGAGGGCAGGGGCGCGGACGGCATGTAGGGACCGGCGTCCATGCTGGGTCCGTAGGCGCTGCCGCCGCCACCTCCGCCACCTCCTGACATTCCTCCTCCTTTGGCCATTATTTTCAGCGAGGTTGATTCGCTCCGGTCAAGGATGTACCTTTTTTTACTCTGCAAAAGTCGAGCAGAAATTTAATTAGAATTCTTAATTTTTTCGATAAAGAAAATTAACGATGTAATTAATTACGGGGAGTAAAAAGTGTCAGGGCCACTGGGCGCTTTAATAATGTAAATACACTCACGGCACGCGCGCGCGTCAAAAAAGTTTATAGCTCGATGAAGAGTACATCGGCGCGCGCGAGTCAAATTCAGTAGACTGCGCAGAGGCGAAGCGACTGATTTTACATAATGCATACAATCTGACACGGTTGAACGGCGTTGAAAAAGTTATTTTAACGCGCTCGCGAGACTACGTCGTCTTCGTCTTCTTCTTCGCTTTTTTTTTATTTTCTTACTCCCATGAGTTTGCACGAATAACGTGTGCGCGCGCGTGTGTGCGTTTACACAGTGCAGTGACTGGATAAATATTTCGCGCTTCGCAGGCGTGATTTTTCATCTCCTCGAAACGAGACGCGCGCGCGCCTGTACGTATATATAAAAATGATAAATCGAAAGATCGAGAAAACAAGCGTGTGTGTGTGTGGCCCCGGTGGGGACACTTTTTTTGCGCTCAATTCACGCGCGTGTCCGGCAACGCGAGGAGTTGAATCCGCGCACAAAGTATCATCATTATCTATCACGGGTGGAAGTGTGCATCGCAACCGCGTGAAAGTTCGAGCTCGCGCCTCGGAAGTTGAGCAAACAAAACACGAATCTTTATGTACACGATGCGATGCACGAAGGAGGCATCGTAATATATATAAAAAAAGTCTTTGTATTAATAGCGTTGGTATATTATAAGAGAGCGGTGGACTCACGCGAGAACGAACAAGTAAGCAAGAAAGAGAAGAACATTCATTTCGCCGCAGCGCTTCGATAGCAAAAAGTAGTATATACAAGTTTATAATGATACGAGAAGCCGTGTCCTTTAATCGGCGCGCGTTTCGCGATATATAATACACAGGTACTTTGCGGCGTGCAATAAATGTGTGCGCAGGAAGCTCTAGTCTGCGTCATTGATACGACGCGCGGCTGTTATTATTATTATACATATGGTTTTTCGACGATCCGCGCGCGACGCGACGTCCAGTGCGCGCGGCGCGTTATTACGGATGATCGCAAAATAATGTGTATGCTCGAGTCCGATATACAACCACACGGCAAAATTAGCATCGGTTTTTTTCCTTCGCCTCGAGGAGCGCATTATCATCGTTGGCTCTGTTTTTTTTTTTTTGTTTTTTCGTCTTTGTTGCGAGACAACGTGTGTATGCGAGACGTCGAACGTCATTTTTTTATTCTCTTCTTCTACTTTTCTCTCTCTCTCTCTCTGTCTCTCTGTTTTTTCAAAACAAAAATAGACACGATGTTTCTGTATTAACGTAACGTGTATGCATTGCAAAAATATCGCCTGGAATTTACAGCGGCGGCGGCGGCGAGTATAAGGAGATGCAACACACGCACACACACACACACACACACAACTGTCAAACCCGTTTCTTCGTCAAACAGCTGATGCAACGCGGCGCGACTGTCGTACATATATATACACACACGTAAACACACATAATACACGTACACACACAAACGCCACATTACCTGCGTGCGTTTCATACGCGGGTCTGGGAAAATGAAAGTTCGTCGTCGGTTGCAATTTATAACATTGCGTATGCGAGCGCGTGTGTACTTTTATCGCGCGCGCGGCTTAATATAATATTACATTATTACGAGACTCGGCCGAGAGAGAAGGCTATTTTTAAAACTCGCTCCGAAACAATATTCCGAGAGAGACGCAGCCTAATCCGTTTTGGCTTCTGGCGCTTATATACTTTGCAAAATAACTCTGTACTTGTGCGTGGGTCACTGTTGTATACGATCGATCGAATACGCGTTCCGTTGAATTCGCACATCATCGTGATATTAATTTTTCCCGCGGACACGCCTATGTGCATACGATATCTGATAATAAGTTTTATTACTTTGTGTATTATATTCGATACACATTTTTTTAAGAAGCCGGCTATAACTCGCGTTGATTAGTTACACGATATAGAAGATTGGACAACGATTTTTTTTTTTTTTACAACTTCGTACAAAAAAAAACGACGTATCGTGCGTAAATGAGAATTTCGCTATCGATAAGAGGAGCCGAGAGTGAAAAAAATTAAAGTATACGACAAGCACGGAGACATATGTCGCTGGAGATTCGCGCGCGCGGGGCGATTGACAATCGGCCAACGATTTATCTCGAGTATTTTCAAATTCATTGGCACAGCCAAGTAAAAAGAGAGAGAGAGAGAACAATGCCGTATGTCACGAGTCGAAGAGGTGCTCGTCGCGGGTTTAACGCGTGCCGCTGCTGCTGGCAAATATTTTTATTATAATACATAGAGACAGAGTAGAGAGATGCTTCCAGAGTATCGAAACTGACCGTGACATCTTTCGGCGACGCACGTTACACGCGAAAAAACCACCGCTGCCGCTGCGTGAGCGTCTCTCGTTCTATATATTATAACGATGAACGGTGCGGGTTTTTGGAATATTTTGTTTTATCTTGGCACGGGCTTTTCCTTCGAATCCGGGTTTTATAACGAAAATTTCTTTCATTGGCACCGACCGAGTAGCTTTTTTTTATTAGCTTTTCTTTTCGGAGCTATATATATAAAAAAAAAAAAAAAAAATACACCGAGGAATTCCAATATTGTAAGTGAGAGTGAGAGAGAGATAGAAACCCGAGATGAGTCACGCTCGCAAAGAGAACCACCCTATATACTGTATCTGCATGTGCGTAACGACGATTGATTAAATTCGAGAGATACACACACACACACACACACTCGACGAAGCGACGTTCCAAAAAGAACGAGCGACTCTCGACTGGCTCGTAATAATATATATAACGTGCACATAATATCACTTTCACTGCGTTGTGTATATGTGTGAGTGTGTGTGTGGCATTGCATGCAGACGCATAAGAGTCGACTCCACATATAATATCATCGCTTTTCCCTCTCCCGCGCGCGTCGATTACGCGTAATTCGTTATAATTGTGTATAACAACGTTGCAAACCGACTTTTAATCAATCGACCGCGGTTCTCGGCGTGTACGTATCGCGCGGGGGAGGGACATGCCTCCGGAAATCTACGTATCCGTCAAAAAGTTGCGATATAACGCGCTGCACTTTTCTTGTTTTTTTTTTTTTTTTTGGCAGACGCGAGATACGTCAGCTGATCTCGCGCGCTACGCACGCACACGTACTCGCGTCCGTGGATGCTGCACGCGGACTGCGCTGAAAATTCACCCCAGTTATTGGAACCTTTTGTTATTCCGGGTCACACTCACACGCACATGCACGCAGGATAGAGAGATAGAGAGAGAAAGAGACACCTATACTAACCTCAAAGCTCCAAAAATAGCTCGCTCGCTCTCTGTTGCACTCTCCCCTGCTGCTGCAGCAACAGCAAAGCTTTCCTCGATCTCTTCTTGGCTAGTACGTGTGTATTATATTATTATCGGCGTGCACTCACTCTCGTTTTACGACGATAGCAGCTCGCTACTACTACTCTCCACAATCACACACACAGTACAGTTGGCACACGATAGCGAATAAAACGGCAACAAAGAAGACTCCTTCTTTTCGCTTTTTATTAATCCGCTCACGCACTGCGTTCCGCCGCCTCTGCGCCTCTTTAGCAATGCAATAGCAACAACAACAACAACGAACGAACCAACAACGACGCGCGAGTCTTATATTTCTCGCACTTGTATATACTCGCCGAACGAATGTATATTGTATATTACTTCTGTTGCGCGCACGTTCCGCACCTATCGACGATTTTCCATCATCTGAGCTGCTGCTGCTACTTGCTGCTGCGCCGAAGTAGTGTATATTATATATACGTGAAGCGAGCAGTGACGTGCTGGGTAAATACTAACTCCAACCGAGTGTATACATGCACGAACGAACACACCGACGCACAAACTGCTGTATTATACCGAGATGATAATTTCAACGCGGAGCCGAAAGCGCCTCTACTGATGCAGAACTCGAACCATCCACGCGCTGGCACGCTCTCGGCACGGCAGTCGCCGCGCGACGCGCGCGCCTCTTAGTTTATAGTCGACATGGAATTACCAACAGCGCGCGGGTAATTCCGCAATGCGAAAGCCCATATCGGCTTATTAAAAACCAAACTCCATATTACTTACTTTACTATGGTCTAGTAAAAACCATGTTGGAATTACAGTTGGTTGCGAAGCAGATTGAAACCACGTGCTTACTTTTATTTTTTACCAAATTAAGGCTTTTTTGCTTGAAACTAGGAGAACAAGCAATAAGAATATCGATAGCACTGTAAAATGTTCAAGTGTCAGTGCAAAATTGTGGACAATGAGGCAAAATTCCCCTATAATATCGATTCAATTAATCCTTGTACGGTGTCTTATTAAAGGGGTCAAAATGAAACTTTTTTGAAATTTTCGTCCGTACGTTTGTCAAATAATTATAAATTTTGGAATTATCTTTTTCATTCGGAATCCGCAAGCGAGTCTTTAAAATACCAACAGCGGGCCTATACAGAAGCAGCAGCAGCAGTCGCACCGACTGCGTTATATGCGGGTAACTCCGTAAAACGAAACGCAACACAACGCGCAGCAGCAGGCAGTGCGATCGTCGTCGTCGCTGCTGCTGCTGCTCCGAATGTGTTGTTGTTGTTGTCGTCGTCGTCGTCGCGCAAGTGTTCCGTTCAGTTCTATCGTGTGCTGCAGTCCATAACTATATCTGCGCGTGTCGTGGTCGCAGTGCTGCGGACGGATCATCATCGGCGCCTCGACGACGACGGCTCGCCGACGTGCCAGAAAAAGGTTGGGAATTCGTTCAGCCGAAAGCTCTCCCGCACAAAAACACTCGACAAAAGAAGAAGGCACGCGTATCACCGATAACGCGTACGTTTTACAGAAATAAAAAAAAAAAAAAATTAACATCGAAGAGCCGCAAGATGTGAACGCGTTCGCGTGCCGTGCAACGCGCGATCGATCGATCATATTCGTATTTACGACGCATACACAAACACACGCGCGCACGCACGCACGTTGCAAATAACTCGCGGCTCGTCGCGTTTTTCCATATCATCATCGCGCGTCGCAGCACTCCGATACTCGAAGCTCTCTTGAAACATCCTCAAGGTCGTTCGTCGTCGTAGTAGTCGTCAAAATAGATATATAGATCAGTGCGCCGTGCAGTCGAGCGTGTGTGCAATTAATAGTCGAGTCGTCGATTATAAAAGCTGCAGCCAGCAGCAGCCTTTTGTGTGCGCGCGTGCAAGTCTGGGCTCATCGTCGTCGTTGTATATAAAACACTGCACCACCAACATCACCACCACCACCATCGGAAGCAGTAGCAGTAGTAGCAGTAGCAGTAGCAGACACGCTTGGATCTTTTATTATTAGGCTTGAATACTCAAGCTCGCTCGCAACGCACATCGAGAGTCATATACACACTCGCAACGTGACTACCTTTTTTTTCTTCATTTCTGCGTTGTTTCGACGTTGTTGTTGTTGCTGCTGCTGTTGTTTACATCTCGATATACACCTCGATGTACACGCATCACAGGTAATTACTTTTTTTTCCTATATGCGATATTTTTTGCATTCTCTCTTACATAAATATATTATTAATTTTTTTTTTTGTGCGCGATGTACGTGTCGAGTTAATTGTTTTTTTTTGAAAACGCCAAGTCATTCGCGATGTTTTTTTTTCGATGCGAGCGTGCGATCGCGAGTGCTTTGATTTTTGCGCGATATTATCGCTTTAATTTTTTATTTTTAAAATTAACAAAGCAGCTCTCTCTGCCTTCGTACTCCGCGCGTTTGCCCTTCACACAGTTCGCGCGTGTTAACTTACGCACTTTAGCGCGTTCGTGCATATGTACATGTCAATATGTGTGTACAATACATACACACGACCGACCGAAAGGTATGCATGTATATTCGTTTCGCGTTCTTGAGACGAATCGTCGTCGCGCCTACTTTACGGAAGATTTTTCCTTTGTTCTCGTACTCGGCGGCGAAGCAAAAATAAAGAAGCAGCAACAAAAAAATCGATTCGGTTACGTAACGCGACGATCGAAAAGTAAAAAATTCACGCGAGAAATTAAAAAAAAAAAAAAAAATTCGATCGATCAATTTTTTGAGCAAATTTCGCGTTCGTAATATCGGTTTACGCGCACGACAGATGTATCTCGTTACATTTCTGCTAAATGTACCAATCACCGTGCCTCGAAAGCGTTATCTTATCGAGTTTTTTTGTATTCCAAAATAACTGTGCTGCGTGTGTGCGTGTGTGCACCTAGAGATTGGCAGCAAAAACAGCTTATTTTTGTTTGCCACCGCGAAAGGAAGCGCCAATTGAATAGCCTAGACGAAACATCAATTAATTCGTCGTTATAGTGGCAATTATGTAAGATTTTCATGATTGCTGCCGCTGATTTGCAATGCTAAGACTGATAGCGTCGTTTATTCAATGATTTCTAATGTGTCTGTTCTAGGTGTTCTTGAACTATGGCTCTTGCAAGTTTTCCTTTCTAAAGATGAACAAGATTGAGAAGGGAAAGAAGATAACTCACTTGTTGCAAGGAAACAAGAATGAATGGGCATGTGGACAGCAGCCTAGGAAACAGCATCAAAATACCTGCAGCTGTGAGCGGCTCGAACAAGACACATTTGATACCTGTAGCAGTGATGAAGCCAAACAGCGGTGTCAAAGTGAGCATGCTTATTTCTTATCTTCTTAAATCGATCAAAATATTAAAATTTATAAATGTTTGTATGAATCTCAGCAAGAAGAGACACAAGCAGTTGTGACACCATCCTCAAAAGATGAGAGTATTACAAATTCTCAAAGAGTATGGACGAGCCTTGCAGCTGGAGCTATTGCTGGTGGGGCAGCGAAAACAACTATTGCCCCACTCGACAGGACAAAGATCAATTTTCAAATATCACAACAACCATTCTCAGCAAAAGCTGCTATCAACTTTCTAGTCTGTACATATAAAAATGATGGTTTGCTTAGCTTATGGAGAGGGAACAGTGCTACAATGGTAAGGATCATTCCGTATGCAGCAATTCAGTTCACAGCTCATGAACAGTGGAAAAGGATTCTCAATGTTGATACACCTAACTCGTAAGGTTTTTTTATAATTTTCATAAGTTTGTTTTTATTGCTTATTTGTAACTTTACTTTTGTTTCTACAGGAGCAAAGAGAAAAGGTTTCTCGCTGGTTCACTTGCTGGGGTTACTTCACAAGCTATGACTTATCCATTAGATTTAGCAAGAGCTCAAATGGCTGTTACTCAAAAAGATGAATTCAGTACTCTGCGTCAAGTTTTTGTCACAATTTATCGTAAAGAAGGAATAGCAGCATTTTATCATGGTTTCACTCCAACAATACTAGGAGTTATTCCTTATGCAGGTTGCAGTTTCTTTTTCTATGATATGTTTAAAAATTTGTTTGCTGGTAAGCTACAATAATTTAACAAGTTCAATTGATGAAAGTCTATATTTTAAAAACAATTGTATTTTTATGTTTTCATAGTTTATGCTGTTAATAGTCCCGGATTATTGGCTGTATCAGGTCTTTTATCTGGGGCTGTCGCAGGAATGGTTGGACAAGCTAGCAGCTACCCATTAGATATGGTTCGTAGAAGGATGCAAACTTCTTCACTCAGAAATCAACAAAATCTTGGGGTCATTGCAATGACAAAAAAAATATATGGGTAAGTTAATTTGATATGAATAAAACTTTTTTTGTATATTAATTTACAAATTCTCCTTTGTTTACAGAGAAGAAGGTGTCATGTCTTTTTATAAAGGCTTAAGTATGAATTGGGTGAAAGGTCCTATTGCAGTAGGAATCAGTTTTGCCACATATGACTTGGTAAAAGATTTTTTGAGAAAAATTGCCTGTTAATAAAATGGCTTATTTGATTGACAGAGAATTTTACTATTTACATTCTACATGTGATGTCTTTGAAAAGGCGTTTTTGAAACATTTTAATCAAAATATCTTTAAGTTGTCTCGATGTGATTATATGAATATGATTATTATTAGTGCTTGTGTAGTCATAAGTACAAAATTTTTTATCTGATTTTGTACTTTAAAAAAATTACGTTTGTATTTCTAGGTAAATTTTAAAAATGATCTATATATTTTTTTAAATTTAAATTATTTTAATTTTGTACTTCATCTTCCAACGCAAAAAGTCAATTTCTTAGTAAAGAAAATATCCGTACCGCGTCTATATTTACGAGATCATGCGAAACTTGATTTTTACAAATAAGGGTGAGTTACCTATAATTATAAATGTTATCTGTGTGACTGAAAATTGTACATAAATATTACCTATGAAAATAATTTGTCATTGAAAATCAGAAGTTTAATAAATAAAGAAAGCGACACAATTGAACCTTTCTTACGTTGTTGATTATAAGAGAAAATGTATGACATGGAAAATATTAAACAAATCTATTAGGATTAAAAATTATGAATAACTATGTATGTTAACTGAACTCTCTTTAAGATTTTTGTATTGTGCAATATTGACAATAATAATAGTTTTATACTTAATGAAATTATTTTGTGCCTAAAATTATTAGCATGCTTAATATTCCAATTGAATATATATAACTAAGGACAGAAATTATTAGTAAAATTTTGAATTTTTGAATCCTAGTAATAGCCAGTGGATTCTCTTCAAACTAACTGTTCTCTCGTTCCAACGACTTTTCCAATTATTTTTCTATACACTAGATGTATTATTATTCTATCCAGTGATACTGTAATGTTTATACAATTTCATGATCGATCGCGTTCGATTTGAAAAGCATTGAAGTTTTCTCTCGCTCAGTGTTTACAGTTTATTACTACGAAACGGATATAACATCAAATTTTAGGAAATCGTTGGGAATTTTATTTTTTTCTAATTGATAAATTAATTATCATTCAACAACATGAGTGTCAAAACTCTGGATGATCCAACTATGGAGTTACCAATCAAGGATGTCAAAACTGTGGAAAATCTAATTGAGGAGTTACAAATCAAGCGTGTCAAAACTCTGGATAAGCCAGTTACGAAGTTACGAATCGAGGATGACGAAACTCTGGATGAGCTAATTAAGGAGTTACCAATCGAGGATGACGAAACTCTGGATAAGATAATTACGGAGTTACAAATCAAGGATGACAAAACTCTGTATAAGCTAGTTAGGGGGTTATACTTCAAGGGTGCCAAAACCCTGGATAAGTCAATTACAAAGTTACCAATCGAGGATCTCAAAAATCTGGATAAGCCAATTAAGAAGTTACCAATCGAGAATGACGAAACTCTGGATAAGCTAATTACGGAGTTACCAATCGAGGGTGTCAAAACTCTGGTTAAGCCAACCACGAAGTTACCAAAGAAGGGTGTCAAAACTCTGGATAAGCTAATTGGGAAGTTACCAATCAAGCGTGCAGATCTGCCGTTATTTAAAAGGATGGTGAGTAATTGGAGAAAAAAAATGTACGAACAAACTATTTGTTAATTGGGATGATTTCACCGATAGCCCGACTGCTTCGAGTTCAACAAACATGGCAAACTAGTGTACAGCGATAAAATGAACTTCTTCCAAGGCTGGGTTCCAGGTAAAAGAGAGAGAAAAAAATTGGAGGCACGAATTCGGACGATTACGCACGTCGCTTCTAAAAGGAGTGCGCTGAGGGAGCTCGAAGAGAGGTTCAAGCGTCCAATCGAGCGCGAAATCCTTAAAAATGTTCTCCAGAAGCTCGAGGAAAAGCCCGAGCATGCGGCAAAACCCAAGCAAGTCTCTTCGAGGAATGCGCCGCGGGAGCTCGAAGAGAATCGCAGGTCTCTGGAAGAGCGCGAAAGCCTGAAAAGTACGCCGCAGAAGCCCGAGGCCAAATCGAAGTCCAGCAAGCTCGCGGCGAGGTTCGAGCCTCAGGCAAAGTTCAAGACCACGCCGAAGCCCAAGACCGCGGCGAACAAGTCCGGCGAGTCCGCGGCGAAAGCCAAGCCCGCGACGAGGGGCGAGATCCACGAGCAATTGTACGACGAGAATGGCATTTTTATTCCCACCCAGGAGGACCTGTGCGACTGCTTGGACGGAGAGTGTCCCGGCTGTCACTTTCCGTGCTCGACTTGCAGCTCGAGGAAGTGCGGCAACCCGTGCCGGTAACTCGTTCGGTTTTTCTACCTTTTTTTTTTAATCGTCAAAATTCCTGTCAACTTTTAATTTGTCACTCGTTAATTTTTACAGACGGGGGCGCGACGATATGTTTGAAGAAATAATTTTCGAAGGATCGGATGAAAAATTTACAAATGAGCCATACAGGCAGGCAATAGACGAGTATAGAAAAGGCCATTTCTTTGGATTTTTAGGGCTCGAGCGCATGTCAATATGAGTCGAGCTACGTAGGAATCGAAATAATCAATCGACGATGTTTTAATTCTGAATAACATGAACAAAACGAATCAATCTATCTCACAATGTTAAATGAGTAGCCCTGAACGCTATTTCCGACTGTATATTGTATATTGTATCACAAATAAATTAACTTAGTTTTCATGTAACTGCATTACATCCTGCAAAAAAATGTTCTATGTTTGATTAATTTCATTCTACCCTCCAAGTGGACTATTTTGACTATAATTGTCGTTCGTACGAACTTAACATAGTACATTCTATTACTTAAAGAATTTTTGAAAAAATTTCCAGATTTCAAAATTGCCGATTTTCCACCACTTTTCCTCGGACAGTCTTTTTTGTAGCAGTCGAGATAATTCATTGTAGGCCAAAAATATGGATTGCACACCCATTCAAACTAATGTCAATTCTTTGAAATTTACTATTTTCTCTCAATTCTTCCGTTCGATCTCGAGCCGAGAAAATAAACCTCCAGCTAAATTTCGACTTTCAGATGTTGGCTGGTTCTGCTCCGTAATATCGTATCACGAAAAAGAAAGATTGCCAGAGGAAACTGACGGGAAATTGACTGTGGATACATTTCGCATCAATTTAACTTTTATTAAATTAAATTTTTGAAATAAAATTTTTCTCTCTTTATACAAAGCTAAAATGTAATAACTCAACTTAGAAGAGCAATGCCTATGCTAAATTACGAATGGCAATAGATTTATTGCATTAAAACTCTCAATTTTTTAAATTTGCCCCATTTTTCTATACACCGGGTGAGTTATGATTCTTTTCAGTAATGTAGAAATGTTTATACAAATTAACGATTAATCTCGTTCAATTTGAAGACCACTGAAACTGTCACTCACTCTCTGTTTACATCTTCCAAAAGACCACACGATCTGCTCTACGAAACGGATATAGAATCAAATTTTAGGAATTTCCGTGCATCTTATCGTTGAATTGGTCATTCAATTTACATCCCAGAACATGAATAAGGAGAAAGCAGCTCAGCGAAATGAGGAGGAAGTAGCTGAGCCAAATGAAGAGATACCAGCTCAGCGAAACGAGGAGGAAGTAGCTGAGCCACATGAGGAGGTACTAGCTAAGCCACGTGAGAAGATACCAATTACTAGAAGTTGCCTATTACTAGCTAGGCCACTTAAGAAGGTACGAGCTAAGCCACGTGAGAAGGAACCAGCTGAGCCACGTGAGAAGGAACCAGCTGAGCCAAATGCGGGGATCAAAGTAAGGAAGAAAGATGAGGTCACATTCAATAGCGGAGAGTTTGTGAGTATTTTGAAGAAAAAACGAACAAACAATTCGATAATTGCGATGATTTCATTGATTTCGCTAGGATGACTGTTTCGTGCTTGGACAAAAAGGAGGGCATACGTTTTGGAAGTACTGCTCTGCCAAATATCAATTGAGGAATTTTAATGAAAAAGAAAGCCTTCGGAAGAAAAGAAAACAGGCGGAGCGGGAAAAAGAGTTATTGTGCGACTGTTTGGATAAAGATTGTCCCGGCTGTCATTTATTTCAGTGTTCGAATCCGGAGTGCCAGTCGTGGAAGTGTGGTCACGAGTGCCGGTAGTAACTTCGTTTTTTTATTTCTACTGTGAAAACTATAAATCGGTAAAATTTGAAATTAACATTTTACTCGTCAATTTTTACAGAAAAATAAGGATTAAACGTGATGGGAATGACAAAATAAAAGTAGTGAATGAAGAGGATCGGACAGTCGAGTTGTATTTTGGTAAATTCCAAAAACAACGGTTTCATGATATTACTGAGAGATATAACTGAATTTCAATTGGTGATAGTACATAATTTTTATGTAGTTCATGTGAAATTGTTTGTAAACAACTATAATCAGCTTTGAGCAGTTTATAATCAGCTTTGATTTGTTTATTAATATTGTACATTGAAAAAATTAATGTTATGATACTGATACTAAAAAAAAGAAATATTGTAAAAACTTTGTAAATATAAATATTTTAAATTTATATTAGTCGTGAAATTTTTATACAAATTTATAGGAATATATTTTATACAATATATTAGGAAAGACTTAAGAATAAATCTTACCAAATAATGCGATTATTTTTTTAACTAAAATATTATTTTGGTTTTGTTTCTTGGTCATTAACATATCTTATGTACACTTCCTTTTCATCTGTAGCGCCAGCCGGTATTTCTGCATCATTCAAATAGGAAACTCCAATGGCTAGAACTGAACCATCCTGACTGAAGCTCAACGAAGCTACACCAGCATTATAACGATGAAATTGACACAATCTCTTCTTGTTAAAGCCATCCCAAATATTAACATATCCATCTGAACCACCAGTCGCGAATGTGTTATATCCAGAATGAAAACTTATGGCATTAACTGGATATATGTGTTCAATATTATTGTCTTTAATTCTATGACATTTGAAGGCATATTTCTTTTTTTGTGCTTCTGGTGATGTATCTAAATATTCAACAGCCACTCTTCCTTCTATGCTACTAAGTACATATCCCTACAAAAATTAAAGTTATGAATAACTAAGTCATGTAAATAATTATTTATAAAAGTTCAACAATGACAATATAAATTGACTCCTTACTTGTTCATTTGGAAAACCTTTGATGCATCTTGTTTGATATTTTAAGCTACTCTCTCTTCTTTGGAACATACCTGCCATGTTCCTCAAGTCCCAAATACATACTTTTCTCTTAGCCGTGCCAACTACAAACTTGTCTCCACACGTTGATAATGCAAAGACAACATCGGGTTGGAGGTAGCTTCCTACACACGTTGGAGACCTTGGATCCCAAAGTTTAACAGCTGCATCCCACCCACCTGTTAAAATTGCGTTAACTGCTGGACAAAATTCAATTTTTCTAATCGGTTTGTCGTGAGTTCCCATGATAGTTTCGGTGTTTGTGTTTATGTCGTACATTTTTAATTCGTGACCCAAACCACCACTGTATGCATGAACGGCATCCTGCGCAAGGTACAAACAAACACTGCGTTAAAAATATTACGCTATCGATAAAAATTAATACAGTGTTACAATACTTACTTGAAAGGCTACATCTAATACTGGTAGATCGTGATTGTACTTCACCCTCAAAGTATTTGTTTGTATATCATAAAGTCTAACCGAATTGTCCCAAGATGAAACGAGTAAAAATTGTGTCGAGTTAGGGCCAAATTCAACAGCCGAAATGGCATCAGTCGGCGGATTCTTAAGTTTGAACTCTGTTCTCGTTTCCATGATGCTGAAAAACGTAAATTACAATTATTTTCATCCGCTCTTTTCAAAATATAAACCATAACCTCAGTTAGAGGTAGCATCATTTTCGCAAGATCGTACCTGGTTCGAAACTAGCAGATTCGATGTGATAAAAATTGCTCGTACACCGGTAAAATGTGGAAGCGCGCGTGGGATGAATCAATCCAAGATATCCACGACTCGAAACTCTGCTTGACGTCGATGATCGAAGCTTCTTTCACCGGTGCACTGTCACCCACGACTACACGACAAAACAAGCCGATGCAAAACTCCGCACAAGAAATCCGCGCTGTGGTGTGGACTTACTGTACTATTGTAATTATTTCCGTACTCGATAAAGAAACTGCCGAATACGATTAAGAATTATGGGATGTCTGTCCGTCACTGTTTTATCGATATAGCTAGCCTTGCCAATTTTTGACTCGAACAGTATCTGACAAAACGCTGAGTGTGGTGAACTGCCGTCTGCCGGTATTATTATGATTATGTCAGAGACGAATTGCGCACGCACTCGCGACGTCTGTTGTACACATATGATAGCACCGAGCGAGCCACGAGACACATACATTCGTTGTTGGTTGCCTGTGTGCAGTCGCTCGATTCTGTCGTCGGCATTAATACGTAAGGGACAATTTCTTTCTTTTAAAACTTCCTATAGGCGAGTTTTTGTGTGAAAAGCGATAATGCCACTGTCAGCGCATACGAAAATAGCAATCGGATGGTAGGTGCGTGAGGGAAAAAGTGAATTTTCATGTGCTGTCAATGCGCGATTCAGGGCCTTGTGCTTTGCAAGACGACGAGACCCCGAGAGTAGCTTCTCCGCATAGCCATAACCTTACTTAATTGGAGCTACACGGTTACTCTGTTTCATACTTTGCATGCTTTCTGCACGATGGAATTTTTAGAACGATTGTTGAATTGTTGTCGCGCCGCTCGGAGTTGATTGTTGCTGTGTGGTTGGTCAATTCGTCAGTTTTATTATTTTCTTCGTGAACCGGCTGTTTTTTGTCTCAGGAATTTCGATTAATAGAGTTAAAAGCCTCGTGTTTGACTGATTATTTATAGAATTATATAACAGCTAGATTTCAATAGAATGAGAAATCAGTAGTCAATGAAAATTCGAAGCAAAACATTGAAACTTTTTAATTTTCTTTTTACAGGGGAATTGCTGTGTCGTTTGGTTTATATTCTTTCTACCTATCCAGAGAATACGTACTGAGCCATCGCTATGATGCAATGAAAGCACGTCAACGAATAGCCAACGCACCATTTGATCCAAGCAAGACAAAGCGAAGCATTCAGGACTCATCGATTGATTCCATAGACGCATAGTCTAAGTTACTGTTATTTATAAATAAAAAAAAGTATATAAGTGTTAAACATGGCTGGTCAACCTGTCATCGACGAGGATAAAATGAAGCTGGTGCAAGAGCTGGAGATAGAGATGATGAGCGACATGTACAATCGCATGACACAGGCTTGTCACAAGAAGTGCATAGCACCCAAGTACGCGGAAAACGAATTGGGCAAAGGCGAGGCTGTATGCATCGACAGATGCGTGGCCAAGTATCTGGACGTTCACGAACGAGTTGGCAAGAAGCTCACACAGATCTCCATGCAGGAGGAGAATTTTATGAAAGGACAACCTAAACCAGGATAATAAATTTTGTGTAGAATTGTGTGCACAAATTTCTCATAGAACAATTTTCATGCTAGTATGGTGTACCGCAAGTTTTATATTTTTCACCTTGATAATTGTACAAATTGTTTGCATTTAAAAATTAATTGAAATTTCCCATGTATAAAATATAAAAATTGAGGTACACGTTGTTTACAATTAAATTGTGTTAATAAAATTGTTGAAAAGAAAACTTTCGCATCGATTATTTGTCAAGTTATCGTCGCTGTAATGAATGAATTCCATTCTTTCGAAAAAAAACTGCGGAGAAATTCTCGCAATTCTCTTTCATGAATTCTTCGCTCGAAAAATCACGTACAGCTCCGCGCGATCGTAATCTTTCTCGGCTTCAAATGCAACGCACTACATATTATGCCTCGGTGCAGTCCCTGTACATACTCTCAAATATGCGAGCTGCAATGCATCTCGTACGAGTAAACTGCATCGTACTTACGTGTGTAAATGTGTGTACTTCCCGTTTAAAGTCGTTCGCGTCTAATTAGCAACTATACAGCAGCAGCAGAGTCGCAGCCAAGTCTCAAGGAAAGACTCTCTAACGTATAAATTTAAGCCGGTAGGTAAGTATGGTCGTTCGAGGTGAATTAACATGAATCTTGAAGATGCACGCGACGAAAAATATGCAGGGGCCGGGCTTAAAAAACGGTCCAGTCGAATGCGAAATTTGTAAAAATTGTATGTTTGAAACCAATGTAACCCTTCATGCGGTTTCGAATGTTTTACTAATTTTGACCGAATGCAGAATTACCTTATAGCGCGTACACAATCTGACGAAGTGGCTTGGATGATCGATTGGAAATGAATAGTTTGCAAAACTATCCTCCGGTTTGCATCATTTTTATAAAAGTGCGATAGACCAGCAGCAGCTAACCTGCAGGCAGTCATATTCTGCGAAAGAAAATAATAATTATAATACGTTGAGAGGAAAACGAAGGGAGAGAGCGAGTGACGGGATCATAATCTGTTGAAAAAAACGATTTAAATATACATACTTGCCGCCGCCTCGAAACGATCGTCGCGAGAGGGCGTGCTGCCGCGCCAACGTTCAGTTATTTGACTTGAAAAGGGCCAATTGGACCTATTAGAAGAAGTTGCAAGGTGCAGGTCAAACAAAACACGATTCGCTGTCGCACTTGCCCGTTAATGGCCGTATGACACAGAGCTTGCTCACTGTCGGAGCCACAGAAGAAGAAGAAGAAGAAGCCGTCGCACTTGCAGCAGATTCGGATTTAGTGTATATAAACTGTAAAGAAAGACAAGAGATTTTTTTAAAGAGTGAGGCAAGGGGAAATTGATTTTCACTGTTCCAACGTGATATCGTCGTGAGAAGGATTTTCGAGACCGAAAGAAGATTTTTAAGGTAATTTAATTTTTTTCGTACAAAGAACGTTGTGTTTTTGATTGATTTGATGACAGTCGTGTCGGGTGAAATTTACTTGAGTCTGTAGACAAATTTCCTCATTGCTAAAAGTAAATAATCATTGATTAATAATAGTTTTACGACTCAATGCCAATTTAGTTTATGCTTTTTTCCTTTGCAGTTGTCTTCTTTATAAAGTTGTATTCATCTACGATGAAGAGTAGGATCATTGCACCCTCGGTGGATTACCTCAAAAAGAATCCAAATGCTAGCTTCAAGCAGTTTTCTCTCGCATGTCCAATGGTTAATAAAGCAGATAAACAAAATGTATATGATTATATTAAAATAATAATGAAAACACCCAAAAAACCATGCGATAGTGAATCTGAGACTTTTAAAAACATGATGAAAGCTTTACAGAAACTTAATTTAAATACATCATCAATTAAGAATCTAATAATTAATTCTGTAATAAATGGATTTGACTTCATTGACATTTTTAAGATCATTGAAGTGCTCAACTTGAAATGGACTATAAAAGATAAAAATTTCATGAGAAAGGTATTAAACTATATGCAAATAATAAAGAGACGGAAGAGACTTGGAATTTTGAACAGAAGAATGAAAAACTATATGATGTTTGAATTTTGCAAGAAGCATTCGAAACAGTCAAGGTAAACATAATGTCAAAGATTCTCAAATCAGTCTTCAAAGTTGCATTGGAAAGCATGGAGATCTAACTTGTGTAGACATCTTATTTTTTAATATGTAACTTTTGTCGTTTGTTTTTTCATTCATACATTATTGTGGATTTTCTTAACGTTGGTGGATACGATAACGTACCCTGATGGTAATATCTAATTTAAGTGAAATAAACAATAACAGCATTCTTGTTCTCCATCTGCGACTGCTTTAAAATCACAATGTTCTAATAAATAATATCAAACTGTAATTTCTGCTTTCTCTTGCATTGTTTCTTATTTAAAATTTTCATAAGCCTCATCTTCATTTATAATCATTAACACGATTTCATACGATGTCTAAGTCGATGAGAGAATACGACAGCTCGAAAGTCTTTCAAAGTCTCGCGCCTCTCGTCGCACGAATAGTGGCGTTTGTGCGTGTTTGTGTGTCCATGCTCTGCGTGTGCTGATTGTGCATATGTATATAGGAGACGCGGCTGCACCCGTCGTCGTGTCGCGTCGCCGCCGCGCAGTCGTCGTCCCTCCCCTCCGGGCTCTGTGCTACTGCTCGCGCCGCTCGCATTACAGAGAGAGAGAGAGAACTGCACTTTTGGCATTATAAAAATAAAATTCTGCAGTCCGAGTCGGTATCTCGTCCTGGCTGCATCGGCGTGCGACGCGACGACGACAGCGACGACGACGACGACGAAGAACGTCACCGACTTTTCGGCTCACACACACACACATACATACACATGTGTACATGTACTTATCATATAAGATATATACGATAGAGAAGCAGCAGCCGATCTGCAACAACATAATAGCGCGTCACTCGCACATATTTCAAGTTACTTTACATATATAAAAAGTCGTGTGCTGCTGGCTAATCACGAAAAGTAAGCGAGCTGAGACTCGTGTTTTGTGGGTGCGTGCGTGTCCGTGCCGTTCGCGTGCCATAATATATATATCATCATCATCATCATCATCATCGCAGTCGTACGTACATACATCAACACAGTGCAGAGAGACAGTCGGTTTTTATATACCAACGCATATGTGTGTATGTATAAAAAAATCCAAAGTCAAGATCTCTTGCGGGGAACGCCGCGGTTATGTGTGCTGTTTGTCTCTCTCTCTCGTCACATCTCTCATCATTCTGCGTTGATCGCTCGATAGTCGATACATGAGAGTCGAGTCTGTATGTAGTACAGACACATGAGTTTAAGTTTAGTGGTATAGTGGCTTTACACGCGACGACACACCACTTATACTAGTCCTACTACTACTACTACTACTACTACCACCACACCTTTTCCTCGATGCTGCTGCAGTCAAGGAGGCTGGAAGCTCATGCCCTGCGTAGCGCCTGCACCAACCGGACGACGACGACGACAAACCCCCACGAGTATTAATAATTAACAAATAAAATAAAATCGTGTCTGTGTGCCGCTGCTGCTGGTGCGGCTTTTCGGAGTTCCGGTGTGCCCGCGAAGACGCTCACGTATATGTTATTCCTTGCGTACGTGTGATACAGTGTTTTGGTGTGTGTGTGCGCGCGTGTAAACGTGTGATCACCGATCGTGTGTTAGTTTTGTGATTTTTGAGTGTTGTACACATATATATAACCAATATATATAGTCCGCTGTTGCTGCTGCTGTTGTCCGTCTGCATCACGTCGCGAAAGAATACACATATAAAAGGTGGAGTTTTATAGAAGAAAAATAGTCGAGTCCCCGCTGTGCTGCGAAAAAGTTTCTTTTTTGGTGTGTAATTGTTAACTTTGGTGTATACACACAAGCACGCCGAAGAGGAGGAGACCGTCGTGTGTAAGGTCGCTCGTCAAACATTTCGAAGGAATTTCGAAGACTCCGGTGAGTTCTTTTTTAGCGAGTCTTTCTATGTATCTATCGATTGATCGATTGAAAACGAGAAAGAACGCGAAGAACGCGTTATTGCTCATCAACGCGATTCTATCGTCGTCGTGATCATTCCCACTTAAAAAAATCTATACGCGTGAATTTCTTCACTCGATAATATGTCTCTGTATGCGCGTCTACGACGTACAGTTTTTTATTCTGTATACACGCGAGCCGCGCGTGAAAAATCAGATTAGCAAAAGGTTAGGAAAACGGACGACGCGTGTCTCACGACTCGCGTCGACAGCCGCGCGCGCCTACATTATAAGTATGCGGCGGCGGCGGCAGTGGCGGCCGACTCCTTATTTTTGCTCTCACTCACTCACTCACGTCCGTTTTCTCATATATATGTACATTATTATGCACACGCCCGCTCCTCGTGAAATTAGCCAGTTTACGCTCGAGGACACGACGACGACGACGACGACGACGACGACGACGATTCGTCCGCATTTGTACTCATTACGTATTCGTAAAACGTGCGTGACCTTTTCCTTCTTTTTAACTCTGTGCAATCTTAATTGATTTTATTATAAAACGTCGTCGACGACAACGAGGATGAGGATGATAATTCCGTGTTCCATATCGGCATGCGTAACGTAACGCGAACACCTTACGCATACTCATATATGGACAGTATATTTGTACACAGCCACAGGACGCGTGTTTATGTGTGTGTGTGCGCGCCTCGTATTATATATAGTACATGACGTTGAAATTTGAGTTGCGGAGCAACGCCTCGCCGTGAGTGAGTAGTCTACATAGGTATATTATATACATATATAGTAGTGACTGCTGCATGCGGCCGCGCGGAGTGAAGAGAGGCATGTATTCAGCTCGGCACAAGGGCTAACGGTAAAATGTAGAATACCTTAGAGGTTCGCGGCGGCGGTGTCGGTGGCTATACGGTGGCTTACAAGGAAAGAGACGCGATTGTTATTGCAATACTCGTGCATAATAACGTTGAAAACCCCCAAGGAATGCGTTACGATACTCCGAGAGAGCATCGAGCTACCGTACAGAACATAATTAATTCCTTTTTTTTTTTATCGCGTACGAAACGCGAGAAAAAAATTTCCGCGAGCGAAGAATTTCGTATTATCTACGCCCACGCGTATAGATATATTGGATGTGTCGTCGTTGTCGTTGCAGGTGATATATAGATAGATTAGGCGAAGCGGTGTTATGGTGTCGATACTGTACATTAGTTGCGATATATCGATCGAAGCGCTCTTGCGTACGAAATAGCGGCCGTCTTTTCTGTGTCGCGAGAGATCGTCACCGAGAGTCTTAAAAATCGATTCATCTTTTTTTCCTCATCTTCCTCCCACCTTTTGTTGTTTTTGAAATAAAAATACGTTGAAAGCAGTTACGATTAATAAATAAATAACGCAACAATGGAATTGCAATCGCGATCGATGATAATGTTTTACATTTTATACAAAGAGAGAAAAAAAAATACGCCAAGGCCGAACGACGATATAATTATACATGTAATGTAAAAATCGAACGATTTGTCGCTGCGCGGAATGCGTGGCTCGTCATTTTTCTTCCTCCGCGTTGCATTGTTATTTTTTTCTTATTATTAAAAATGTCTATCGATATACACGCGTCGTTCCGAGTGCAGCTGTTGCTTATATATACACAAGCGTCCACATTGATGTTGTTGTTGTTTCAATTCATCGATTCGTGAACGTAAACACACACACGCGCACACATGCCTGCCTTTATTTACCTCAAGCATTACATATTATTATAATATGTACTATACCCAAGCTGTGAGTGTGTGTGGTTCTTTCATATTACGTTAGATGTATTAATCTATATGCAGGCTCGGATAAGCAGGAAGCTGCTGCTACATGTTATACCATAAGCGACTATTTATAGTCTCGACGTCATCTTACGTCTCTATGAAAGTGCATCGCAGAGCTGCTCTATTACTTATATACATCTATAGTTTGATGCGCCTCGGCGGCGGCGGCGGCGGCATGAGACACGCGTACCGATGCTGCACTCTCAATGGCTTTGTGGTGTAACAACGCACACACACACACACACACACTCTAAGGTCAATCAATGCCTTTTATACGATGTGTGCATATGCATGTGCTGCAAAACCATATCATCTTGAATCAGGAGCTCGATTCATCTCTTCTCTTTCTCGACCGATCGACTTCCGCCAATATATAGTATACGTCTATTACGGTCACAGTTCTATAATAGGCCGGTACGTATACGTATACATGTATAAACACGACGACGAGATTACATTCGATGTATTATTATATTATGGGTATCGACTTTCGCTCGATATACTCGAGAGAGTGTTATTAATTGAGTATGTATCATTATTACAAACATCGCGTCCCCGTGTTTGCCGATACTTGTACGTCAGTTGTAGACACGCGACGACGAGGATATTTGTATAAAAAATTAATCAGAAAACAAAACGGAGAGATTAATCAACGCAACGAGGGGGAAAGGGAGAAGCGATCCTCTTTTCTTCTCTCATTTGTATACGGGGCTTTGCGCGGGTCACAACACCCACGCGCCCGCAACAACTACCTTTACTTCTACACAGACGTGATTTTCTCTGCGTCGCACACGCACACATTGCGGCGACGACGACGTTCTTCGTGTGTCTGTTTGTATTTAAAAGCGAGAGAAAGTGTCGCGAGCCAAAAACACTCACACATGAAACGACGAAAATCATAGTGTGTGTGTGTGTGTGCATATTAAAAGCGTGTCGAGCTCGTGGTGCGATGTGTGGCGTGTATAAGGGTACATGCTCTGGATGCGAGGTTGGGTTGTGTGTGTGTATAAACGGTATGTGCGCGCGTCTGCGACATTGACCAAATAGCATTGAACGTAATATAACGGCTCGAGCTGCTGCTGCTGTTTTGTATGAAATTATAGAAAACCTTGACTCGCTCTGCTATTACACACACACACACATACACACGCACTTACACAAACGTACACGTATAGACTTTTACGCCGTGTTTTTTTGAGCGGATAATATGTAATAATGAAAAAGAGAGAGAGAGAGGAAAAAATTAATAAATAACCGACGCGCTGTTGGCAACGACAGCGGTGGCGGTTGTGTTATGCAAAAGCTCGACTTGGCGGAATTAATTGAAAAAAAAACTGCAGTCTGCTGCTCTCGCGGCAAGCAGCAGCAGCAGCAGAGGCTATTCTCATCCGCGCGATTTTTCTTGAAAAAACGCGGCCGGCCTGCTGCAGCTTCGAACCGATTTCGTTATTCCGCGCGTTGTTTTATGGTCAAATGCGTGTGGTGGCTATATATATGAGCAAATCCAGAATTTTTCTCCCATTTCACGGGCCAAAATCAGCACCAAAAATTTTTTCGTGGTACGCGAGTAAGGGTCACGGGAAAGCGTTCTTGAGGGACCTAGAAACATAAAAAAATGCGTGAACACGATAAATTTTGATAGTGAATTTTTCTATATGCATTTTTGTGCGCCGCATGTGAAGAAACACGATTTAGCGTGGCGAGAGTACAAAAACACTTGTGAATATCGCAAAATAAGCGTAAAAAAAATTTCAAAAACCCCATACCAATGTATTTTTCGACGAGGAATCCAACTGTGACCTTGAATTTGACCTTCAACTTAACCTTCAAGCTCCAGCGATCCAAAAATCGGTTTTTCTAATGAAAACCCCCATTTTTATGACAGATTTGATAAAAGCAAAAAATTTTGCATTAAAATTACCTTTCTGTATTTTTTTCCAAAATATTTATCCACCAATTGCGAAACTATTAGAATTTGCGAAATAGCTTGATGTTTTGCATTTTTTTTTTACAAATAATTCGATGCATGTCTTCAGCGTTTAAAATATCGATCCCATATGACACTTCTCGATTACACAATTCTTTTATAGAACCTCCTACGCTCTCGGCTGGACTTTTCCCGTGACTAGCTGCAGTAAACTTCCAGGCACAATTTTTAAAATTAAACTTATTACAAAAATAATTAAGCAAAAAAAAGTTCGATTTATTTTTATACTGGCCAGATGAACCATAGCTCTGAAAGTAAATTGAATCAATTTGTGTGTATTTTTTCTTAATTTTCAATAGGATAGGCTGAAAATGTGCCCAGACGGCGGCAGCATCATGGTTTAAGCAATCTGACAACGTGGAAAAAGATTCAAAGAGAACTTGATTGTTTTCATCTCGAAAATAAAATCCTCCAGTTTGAAGAGAAACTTGACTCCTCGATCCACCAAAATGAAAACCTTGTATCTCATTTGCGTATATGCAGAGATAATTTTGTGAAAAATCCAAAATTAATAAAATTTCGTTGCAACGTAAGTTGGTTAGTTTTCAAATATCGTTTTCTTTAACTTTTTTTCTCTTTACATACATAATTGCGAATTCCAGGCGCAGGACTTGAATTTTCATCGTTAATATAAACATTTATTATTTGAGATCTTGTTTTTTGACGTTCCTTAAATCGAATAATATTAGTATTTATATCACAGGATATAGACATTTTTTCTCTATAATGCTTTGTATTGATAATTACATTGCGTTTGCTATAAGATGGAAGCTTTAATGAAGTTTTATTATCATCTGTAAGACACAAAAATACATTGGATATGGGGTTTTTGAAATTTTTTTTATGCTTATTTTGCGATACTCACAAGTGTTTTTGTACTCTCACCACTCTAAATCGTGATTCTTCATATGCGGCGCACAAAAATGCATATCGAATAATTCACTATCGAAATTTTTCGTTTTCACGCATTTTTTTATGTTTCTAGGTCCCTAAAGAACGCTCTCCCGCCACTCTTTCTTGCATACCACGAAAAAATGTTTGGTGTTGATTTTCTGGAAAATTCTGGATTTGCTCATATACGTGCGTTTATTTTTAGGATAAAAGGTTTGCAGAACGTATACGCTTGTCGCGGAATTGAAAGAAGTTGAAAATGAATAAAAAAAAAGAGCTAAGAAATGCGCGTAAACGGACACGAATTTATTCCCGGCTGCTTTCCCCGAGAATCGTAAGAGTGTAGATAGTTTTGCAAGTTCCTCTTCCTTCGCCGCGTCTCCGATTTATTGATGTTTAAAATATTGCGCGTTAATTATTCCACCTCCGTAATATATTACGTGATCTAGAAGCGCAAACGAGAGCAGCGTCACTCCAGCGCTCCTCATATTACACGCGAAAATCGCAACGACCTGACGCTTTCTTTTGAAATCTATAAAAGATACAATGATTCTGATTGGGTCAATCGGTTCCTCGCAAAAAGTGACACAAAATATTGTACTCTCAGTCCCCGAAAAACGTAATATTGACTAATTAATTATCATAGACTACATGATGTTATAAGGTGCGTATAAAAATTTTATCGAGACGGCTGGCAAAGAAGAGTCATAAGTAAAGTTGAGTTTGCTATGATTATCACCAATAATATCATTAATAATTGTAATACAAACTTACCGTAGATTTACAGTATGAAAAATGAAAATTTTAGTTATGCTGAATAGTTATTGCGATAGATTTGATTTCATTACTATCATGGCTAAGTAATTAATCAAAGGTGGATTAAACATCGGTGAACTATTAGAGAGCTTCTGAAAATGCCATGTGCTCCTGCTTTTTCGTGTTAATTCTCATGAGGAAAAAATTTAGTTCGAACAGTCGACGCTGGAATTTTTGACCGCAGACAGCGCCGCTCTAAGCTCCACCCCAACGCTCAGAGCGAAACCTATCTGTTATTCTCGAACTACAACCAGAGAATATAGATCAAATAGAAGGCCGGATCCGTAGGATTTTGAGAAGCCAGTTTTGAGCAGTAGTTCTATCCCCCATCAGGCAGGCGGCGTTGCGATCACTGTAGGCGCGCATTTAAATGCCCAGCGACAAGGCCGAGCATTTTATCCACAATGCGTGTTCATTTTTATCATGTAAATAATTATTAAGGTGGAATGAATGTAGCAAATGAGTGGGAAAACATTCTCTGTAGTGTAATTAAACCAATCATTAATATCTTATTAATATCGAATCAATAAATAATACTAAAAGTAACAAAAATATAATAAATAAATATTTTGAACAGCTCAAAGAAGTACTTTTATTTAGAATCATTGGCTCAGTTTTACTAGTTTCAAACATGGCTTATCTGTCGAATTGTTAAATTTTCTCTTGAAATTTTTAGTGTCACGGTTATCGCAAAACATCCACTTTAAAAAATAGAATATATGAAGTTTTACGAAATGATTTATAATAAAACTTCTATGATCAAAACACTCTTCGCATATCCAAAATGTACTATATTTATCGATAATCACGAACTCTATTAGCGATATTAACGTTGCTCGGAGATTATATTCATGCATATGTATATTAAATTCTTGCTGCATAATTGTATACGCCTCGACTATAATATTAAAAAACTCATCGGTCGGAACTTTTAAATTGCCCAATTCTTTTTGAGGAACGTTGTAAGCCTTCCGAAATATTAGAAGATCCTCGTTCGCTTCTAAGTTTTGATTTTCGCGTATCAAAGTCGATCGGCATGATTCACAGTGAAATTTTATGAGACATTTATGAGCTAAATATCCAGCTACGTACTTCATGGAGCAACCTCAACAGAGTCGGTTGATCTTGATCGCCTAAATCTATCTTTGCGTAGTCGTGAATTAGCCATACATGCGTTGATTTGCAAGCAACGACATGCAATTGTTTTTAACCGTCTGCTTGTCATACTCGCAACGAGCATTGATGACTTCAGATATAGCATGTTTATAAAATAATAGCACAGTATAATTATATCATAAAAAATGTGTTTTATTTATTTTCTTTGTTCATTCGACTTAAATAATTATTTACATGATAAAAATGAACACGCATTGTGGATAAAATGCTCGGCCTTGTCGCTGGACATTTAAATGCGCGCCTACAGTGATCGCAACGCCGCCTGCCTGATGGGGGATAGAACTACTGCTCAAAACTGTCTTCGCAAAATCCTACGGATCCCACCTTCTATTTGATCTATATTCTCTGCTACAACTTAGCTTTCTCTTTCAATGATTCGGCCATGTGTTTTTTTACTCTCTGAATGTAGAGATCAGTGTGCGTTCGAACGTGACAGTGTGAACAACGAGAAATAAAAGCAACGATTGCGCCTCGAGTGACTTTTGTGGAAAAAAGAAATATATTTTGTTATATTGTGAGCGACTAATAATTGTGTGCGAGTGTGAACAATGGCCGAGCACGTTGACTTAGAAATGATGAAGATCCTGCGAGAGAAGGTCAATTGGGAGGTCGAGACGAAGCGACGTGAGTTTCTCCGTCGACTGCGCCCATTGATCGAAAACTGGAAGGGCCAACTACCCAACCTTTGGAAGATGTTTCGATCCGAAGAAATCAAGCGTCTCATCGCGGATTCCGCAAAAGGCATTCTCTTCGACAAAGACTACAATCGCGTCGATGAATATCAACGATTCATCGAGTTCGTGATCCGAGCCGGCTATGATAAAGGTGGCCTCAAATTCAACGAAGTCATATTGCTGCATCATTTAGCCAATTTATATTACATTAATGGTGACCTGTATTTGGATGACCCCAAGGTTTCCCGTTGCCTTTTCGACATATATGCCCAATTCGATGTGCATTACTTCGACAAGGAGAGCCGTTCGGAGCATTTCCACATGGCCTGTGAATTCGTCAGTTACCACGTGGTAAAAAAATTTCTCGAGCTTGGCCAGGATCCGAATTGCTTCCACAGAGAAACGGGCGAATCGCCGCTACACTTGTTGGCTTCGTCGACACGTGACAACGACAACGAAGTCAGACGAACGATCGAGCTGCTGCTGAGAAACGGCGCCAATCCGAATGCAGCCAATCGGATGGGATCGACGCCTCTGCACAATATGTGCCGGTTCCGTCAACCCGAATATGTTGGCACGATCGAGAGGTTCTTGTCGGTCTGCGACGAGGTCCGTCAGCGGGTGAACATCGACGCCCAGGACAATGAGGGTCGGACGCCGCTGCACCTGGCTCTGAAGCACGACCGTCAGGAGGTGGTCCTATTGCTGCTGAGACGTGGTGCCGATCCGAACGCTCGCGATGCGGAGGGAACGCCTCCGTTGCACCTCGTTGTCCGCGCGCAGAGCCACTTGGTGAGGACTTTCTTCGAGATCTGCGACGAGATGCAACGGACGGTGCGGGTTAACGCCCAGGACACGCGGGGTGACACGCCATTGCACTTGACCTTGCCCTGGGGCGATAAGGAGGTGTTTAAAACCCTATTGAGACGCGGCGCAGATCCGAATTTGGCCAACCAGTACGGCACGACTCCTCTTCATGCTGTCTGCTGCAGAGACCGCGACGATGGATTCGTCCAGATCTTGTTTGAGATCTGTGATGAAATGCAGCTGACGGTGCAGATCGACGCCCGAGACAAGTCGGGTAAGACACCGTTGCAGTTGGCCATGGAGAATCTATTGCCAAACACCGTCGATGTGCTCTTGAATCGTGGCGCAGATATGTCCAACTGCATTTTCCCAACTTCAATTGGAACGGAAGTCCGACTTAATTCACCGTTAACCTGCAAAATGAGAGTAGCGTCCGGTGCCCTGGCCGTAGCCGAGCAGCTCGAGGCAAGAGGATATAGCTTCAGCCAAAGCGACGCCCTGACGATCATGAAATTCTTTGCTAGACACGATTTGTTTGAAAAGTCGTCTGATCTTGAAAAATCTCTGCGCGATGATGAGGAGTTCACGAAACAGGCGAAAAAGGCAATGATCATTCCGAGTCTATCGCTCTACGATCTCATCCACTTAGGACCCGAAGAGGAGGAAAAGCTACTCACGTACAGGGACTACTTCGTGTTCGCGGGTCAATTATCATCAGGTCATTATAAACTGATGATCCCAGAAAGACATAATAAAAATTGTCTTTTGCATTTGTGCGAAAAACTATCGAGAGGATTTTTTCGACGCTGGGCACTGGACCCGTTTTACGAGTTGATCCACAAACGATTGCCGATTCTCTGCTGCGAACAGATCTTGGAGAAGCTGGACAACCAAGATTTGTGCAATATCTGCTTGGCGTTTGCAGACCAAGCCTCGTAATAACGATAAATGTATTTCCAGTACTTTATTTATGTTCTTGTATTATTCATTGTTCCGTAGACACATAATAGAGATTTATTTTTCAAAAATACTCCATTGTAATATTATTTGATTGTAGATTTAGCAAAAAATAAATTGAACGACTTTGAAAAAAATAGTAAGAAGAAAATTTAACCTACATATCCTTTATATCCTGTTAAATCAAGATGTAAAAATTATATATTCACCGAGGAGCATTTCTTTGTAATGTAAACGATACTTGCTATCTGATTTTATGACAATGAAAAGATAACAACAATTTAGAGTCTTATTCTGATCTGAAATGATCAATAAAATTTTATTCAACTTTTCTCAATATTCGACGTTCTTGAATTTGGATTTTTTTTAAATTATTTCATAACTCAATTTTACTCTTCTTTTAAGATTTTTCTTCTTTCATATTTTGATGTTTTGTAATTAACCAATTTTCAAGAAATTTCACTTCTGACGACTGAAGTTTATTTAATATTTCAAATTTACTTTTCTAAATTTTTTATCTTCAAGTGGTATTTTTTTCTATCATATATTCTTCTGTAATAATTATAAAACTCACTGTCGCGTTGGCTCAATAATTTTTTTATTTCATCGCTGTCATCGCCGTTGCAGTGATATCCTCTGCGTAGTGTATGTACGTATAACGCGCGTGAAACGAGAGACAAGAGACGAAGAGCCCAAAACAGAAACAGGTTTTTTTGGCGATATACAGCTTCAAAAAGCTCCTCGCACGTCCCACACTAAACTTTGCACAAAACGGGCCCTCACGAAAGTCTACAGCCATCGAGAATCAACCTTGATACCATTTTTCATCTCTCTCTCTCGCGCGCGCTTATTATTTGACTCGATTTCGTGTTATAAATATAAAATACCGATGAACAATAATACCGCATGTGTTTATGTGCGCCCGCGCCTCGCTGAAATTCTATTTTTATCCTTCGCGCTCGCGCGAAATAATACACATTTGTTTATTACCTTACTGCTCGCGCGAAGTATTGTACGTTGCGTGACACACGTGCACATGCATACACAAGCCTGAGCAGCAGCAGCAGCGGTGGCGGCTCTCGTGCTGCCGTGAAGCGCGCATATATATATGTAAGCACATAAAGATAGTCGTTAATTTATGCGCCTCTCCTGTATGTAGCGTCTCGCGCGTGCTCGAGTATAAGTGTCGTCGTCGTCGTCGACCGCAAACACGTATTACATTGGTCGGGTTTATTACTTCGCAATTATTATTGATGCGTTGTTGTGTACGTCGAAAATCGATGAAATCGATGATCCACGCGCGTCTTTGTGCATGTATACAATGCAAGATGTCACAACGACAATAATCATTTTTCCGAAAATTAAATCTACTTCGTTGCTTCGTTGAAAAAAATACTGATCATCATCGTCGTGCATTCGTACGCGAAACTAGTTTTATCATTCCTCAATTTGTGCGTCGTTGCGTGCGTTATTGGCGTGACACGTGACCCACTTTTTGCCGCGTTATGCGTGTGCCATAATACACTCGATATAACACACGCACGCACACACGGACAATCTTTTTTCATCGCGTATTATGCTTATTTCGGACCGACGATACATAAGTGGTCGCGACAAAAGAGTCTCCCGTATTCCGAGCCCTACGGAAAGTGCATAAATATTACATCATCGTGTATACAATATTATCGTACACAATACGTGCTCGCGAGCGCCGTATTATTGTAATCGGCGCAGCGGCACTGAATTATACAAACGAGGATTTGTATTTTTGCCTCGAAAAGCTGTATCGTACAGCTGCACCACCGCGGCCAATCGTTAAATAATCTGATTAACCGATTATTTATTACAATCCTCGAAACGCGTATATATACAAATCAATTTCGCAGGGCCATTGTAATCCGTTTATGAAACTTTTTGAATTAAAACGAGCAGCGAGCTTTACGCGCGGTATTAGTGCAGTGGCAAGAAAAGGTATGCATTATAGTAAAGAGAGAGAAGTGGGTCGTATATGGCTGCGGCCGATAATATGTGCGCGCCTCGGAATTAACAGCAAAAAAAAGGAAGAGTTTATTATTATTATCGCTGCGTATAATTTGTAACTCACGGAGGCGCAAAAGTTTTGCGGCATTTTCGCGCGAAAGAAAAAATAACGCCTCATATTTATTATACGCTGCGATGACGATCGTCCGCGGATCGATCGGGCGACGACGACGCGATTCGATTGTAAATTCGAGATTGTAGGTCGATCGTACGCTGCGGGCGTTGGTAATAAACCTAAAAAAAAAGAAAAAATAACAAAGAACAGAGAGAGAGAGGCACCGAAGCTTCGTCATCCATAAATTTACGACGATCGCCTTGTAATCGAATGATATTACTATTATAGGTATTAAAAGAGAGAGTGTCGCAACGCTCGTAACGCCGAGTTCTCGTTATCAATGATATTTGAAAATTATTACCTGTCGCGCGCGGGCAGCTCTCGGTACTATAAAAATATAAACATATGTGGAATATGCACCGCTCGCATCGTAATGTACAATATATCGCGAGCTTCGAACGCGCAGCGAATGCGCAAACTTATAATTACGGTAAATGCCTTTTAACTCTGGGTATTATATACGCGGCGCAAATAATAAAAAAAAACAACATAGATACTCACACAGGATGTGCGCGTTTTCATTCATAAATGCGTTTTCTCACGACGCTACACACACGCGTGTTTGAAGTTCCCTTGCTTCAATTTATTTATTTTTTTGGTCATATACCTCGAGTCTTTTCCACGTATTATAGAAAAGTTCGCTTAATCAGGAGGTGTGCTGCACCTAGCCGACATTTCTCAGCTGAATAAGGCTAATTACAACGAAATGAACATGTTTTAAGCAGTATATATTTGTATAAACATAATTTTATAAAAATAAAGTTATAAGCAATTTATTTATATGAATAATTTTGTTTGTATATTTTTTTACGTTAAATTTTTACTTCCAATTTTCTTCTTTTTGATAAAATTTTTTTTTAAATAATTTTTTTATAATTTTTTTTTATACATTGCCATAAATACTTCATTTTTATCGTAGTAATAGCCACTACTGAGCAGTAAACTTTTCGTATTATAAGTTTTGAGACTCGCAGTATTACAATTTGACAACATCATTAATTACATTACTAGTTTTGGTGAAAGCAACCTAACTGTAACGTCTCCATGGCGCCAGACACCGATCTACGTTTATCTTTTGTACATGTGCAGCGAGTTTGTGTGTAGCTTTCTCCATCGAATGACACGTATCGGTAGTTTAATTCGGAAACAATTGAAAATCATAAATTCAGTGAAATAGGGGCGACGCCTATACTTTGCTGTGCATTATTGTTATTACTCCGGCGTATGTTATATACATGAGCGACCCCAACTACGCTGGAATCAAGATTTTCTCTCGTTGCTGTAAATAGTTCGAGCTACTTGTGTCTCTTATAGCCTCGGCCATGTGTTTTTTACTTTCTAATTGAAGATACGAAGCTCGTAGTGAATGTGTAGTCAGTACAGGTTACGGTGCGGCAACGTGAACATCAAGAATATATTGCATCGATTGCTGCAACTGATTAATAGTGAAAAATATTTCATATTACAAGTGACTGTGCATTGTGAGTGGATAAAATAATGGCCCATAAAGGAGAGCATGAGCTGGTCCAAGTTGACGAACGAGACAATTTAGGTAATACACCATTGCACTTGGCCATCAAATGCGGTGACAAAGATTCGATGAAGTTGTTGCTGAGCAATGGCGCCAATGCGAATTGGCCAAACAAAAATGGATACACACCCCTGCACCATATTTGCATGCGAAAAAGCGACGATGGCTTGGCGAAAATCTTCTTCGAGTGCAACGACGAAATCAATCAGCCGCTGCAAATCGACGCCCAGAACAAGTTGGACCAAACACCATTGCATTTGGCTCTGCGCGTGCGCAACACGAGTGCGGCCGAATTACTGCTGAGAAGAGGCGCCGACCCGAACTTGGTCGACTGGCTTAAATACACTCCTCTGCACATCATAAGCAAAAACTGTTACAGTGACGACTTTATCGAGTTATTCTTCAACATCAGCGAGGAAAAACATCGGTTGCTGCATGTCAATGTTCAAGACTATGAGGGTAACACACCATTGCACTTGGCCTTGTACCACGGCCAGTTAAAGTTGGTCGAATTACTGCTGAAACGAGGCAACGATCCAAATATACCCAATACAAATGGATTCACACCTCTGAACATGATGTGCTTAAGTGACCACGTCAATTGTGACTCGATGAAGATGTTCTTCGAGATCTGTAAAGAAAAAAATCTGCAGGTGCAGGTCGATACCGCGGGAAACTGGGGTTGGACACCACTGCACTGGGCTCTTCTTAAACGCGGCAGAGAAGAGATGATTGAATTGCTGCTGAGAAATGGGGCCAATCCGAATATGGTCAATAAGGAAGGATTGACTCCTCTGCACGTCATTTGCACGAATTACTATTACCACGAATTTTGCGAGATATTCTTCAATATCTGCGAAGAATTAAACCAACTTGTGCAAGTCAACGCCCAGGACGAATTGGGTAATACACCCCTACATCTGACTCTGAAACACAAGTACATGAAGCAAGCCGAATTGCTGCTAAAGAAGGGCGCGGACCCGAGTATAGCCAATGCAGAGGGGTCGACTCCTCTGCACATCTTCTGTAATAGACGCCACGACAAAAACGCCTTCATGATAGATCTATTTTTTGCAGTTAACGAGGTACAGGTCGATGCACGAGACAAGGAGGGTCGGACACCTTTGCACTACGCCGTTACGAATCTCTCGTCATATGTGGTCGATGCACTTCTGAATCATGGGGCTGACGCGTCGAGCTTCGTTTTTCCAACTGCGAGTCAGTTCATCGAGAGATTCAACGAACCGACGGAAAATAGTGATTATCTTAAATTGGAAATAAGGTCTTGTGTTCTGTACGTCACCGAACGTCTTGAGGAGAAAGGATATCAACTGGACCGAGACGCTACTATCACGATCATAAAATTGTTCGCCAATAACAAATTATGCGACAATTGGCTGGATCTCGACGAATCTGGTGATGAATATTGTCTGGATGAACCATATTTCACGAGCCAAGCGAAAGAAATAATGATAATATCCGACCTGTCGCTGTACGACTTGATCCAGTTACGACAAAAGGAGGCTGAAAAACGACTCACATACGCGGACTACTTGAAGTTGGCTCGCTCGGATAAATTGAAGACACTCCCCGAAATTTATAGTAGTCTTTGTATCGAACGTGTTTGCGAGAAACTATCGAGAGGACTTTTTCGGCGATGGGCACTGGATTCTTTCTCGAAGCTGATTCACAACCGACTGCCGATTCTCTGCTGTGACACGATCATGGATCATTTGGAGAACAAAGATTTATGGAGTATTTACTTGGCGAACTGCGATCTAAGCGAAGCGGAGAGAAATGACCCGCTCATGCAAGTTTTCTTTTCGTCACACCATGCACAGCAGTAATTTTTACTATAAATTCTAATTCTAACAATTCTATACTTCTAAACTTTGCTTTTTTAGTGTCTGGCTGCTAACTCTCCACTGTGACATGATCAACATGATTTTGAATTTATGATGTTACATTGTAATTTTGCACATTTTTCGTGTGATTCAAATAAAAACATTTAAAAATATGACTTTCAACTTTTCATTCGATCATCATTCAAATATAAAAGATCTCAAATCTCAAAACATATTTTAATGACGTATTCCACGCTCGACCAGACAGTGCGTTCGCGCGGGGCATTTTTTAATGTATATCGCAACTTATATAACTCACCGTGGCCGGCGCAATTGGACCTGAAAAAATTTTGCTCATACGCATTCCGATAGGTTTGTTTGTTCTTTTTAATGGTGGTCAAAGTTTTTAACGTTAATTCAATTGTTCGGCATGAATACTCTCCTCGATTTTATTCATAGATATCTCAATCTATAGGTAATCTAATAACGAAGGAGACTCCAACGGTTCATAAATAATAACGCGAAAAAGATACCTTGCTGCGAACAACTGCGACAAATTTCAGCCTATTTCATCGGATAGTTTTCCCGGAAAACAGGATCAAAATTTTCGATCCTGTTTTCCGGGAAAAATATCCGATGAAATTGGCTGAAATTTGGTGCAGTTATTCACAACTACATTACGGAGGGCTCCACAAAGCCGTTTTTAGAAAATCGGTATAGTAAAAAAGTTGTTTCAATTTACAGTTTTAATGCTCGGTCGGTCAAAATTGGGGCCAAGGCATCACCTTAACGTTATATACCTTAATAGCGATTACTCGTAGGCATTAAAAAGAATACATTAGAATATGGCAATCGAGAATCTCGATGAGTTAATGTAACCAGATTGAAACTAGCTTATTTACGAGCGAATGTCATTTAATTTTTTTCCCAGCGGTCAAAAGAAACAAAAGCACAAAAACAAAAGAGGTTGTACAGAGAAAAAGTGCTGCGCAGTGCACATTCGTATTTACTCGGCGGAGCAATATTAACACTCACATCTCGGCGAAACAACGTGTCCAGTCTCTCGTCGCAACAATACGTACTCCCAGATACACAATATTATATTCTACAGCTTCTCTCTCTCTCTCCCTCTGTTGCGTTTCAGGACACTGATACGTACAGACATGTGTATAAACTTAAACGGCAAAGTTGTCGTCGTCGTTGTTAAGAAGGACTTTCGAAGCGGATCGAGTCCTTCGACCCTTTGGCGCGCGCGCGGCAAGTGTATCCCGTTGCCCGAGCTGCGTGCAGTCAAAAGATTCAAGATTGTCCTATGCACTCCTCTACCCCATCCCCCCTACCCCCGCTGTCTGTTGCTGCTGCCTGACAACTCAATTATTTAGATCCAAGAGCCGTTCGCTGACGTTGCCGCTGTCTCTGACGCTGCTGCTGAATTTAATTCATTCGTGATACGATAAAATTAACTATACCTTTTGGTTGTTGCGTTTATATGTACTTTTCAACAATGTTCATATATCCCTCTTTCTCTCTCGTCAGCTATAACAAATGAACATGAATTATATAACGGATTTTCCAGGATATTCTAATTATGTTAAAAATGTTTTCATTTATATTTGATTAAATTGTGCATAATACTACTACTGCTGGTGCTGCTACTGCTGCTGCTATAGCTGCATTGACACGATGAAAAAAAAAAGAAAAAAACGTTTGAAAATAAAATACACGACACGCTGATGATGTATCCGCGCGCGCACATTTTTATAATAAATTACGATCCAGCAGCAGCTACGTTGGCGTATATTTTTCGATGCTCAACGCAGAGCTCCGTATAAGCAGTATTGCAGCGGTCGCACGAAGACGTAGGAAATTCGGAGCGTCAGCTCTCTTCTCTGCTTCGATTTATATTCTCGAAAATACACTTTTCTTTTGCTGCAACGACGATCAAACGCATCCGTATCGTTAATCGTCTTTTCTTCGAACGAACTTTTCTCCATTTAAGTATACAAAGCCGGGCGCGCGGGCGTATAATGCATCGTGATAAAACGCGTCTCTTTGTAAAGGTAATTAAACCGAATCAATAAGTGGGAAAAGTACAGGCGAGTCGCGTGGGACTAATTAGCCTCGTATATCATTGAGAGGGACTCTCTATCTCTCATCGTGCCGAGTGCGCAGCTCTTGTGCCGAGCGCGTTCGTCGTTATATCTATTAAATTCAAATTAAGAAGGAAGGAATTTTACGATTCGTTGGAAGAAAGAAAGATGAATTTTCGATATCGAAGAGATAAAACTAAATCGATGCGTCGCTCTCTCGCGTGTTCAACGAGCGAGAAGTACAAGAGTCAAGATGATCTTTTTTCTACATCTATGCATATCTATATAGTAATAATGTCGTTAGTGTATAGAGTTTCTCGTTTCTCGTCCTAATAAATCAAATTACGTACATCGACGGTCGCTGAGAATTGCATCCGAACGAGAGAGAAAAAAAGAAAATGCCACATTTTCTCGAGCCCAAAGGGCGTGTCGCCATCGATCCGATAGGAAAATCAAGCGACGACAGTCGCCCGCGAGCGATTCATCATAATTCCTTTCGCGTGACAAAAAAAAGTAAATAATAACAATAATAAGGAGATCACGAGGCGCGGAAAGAAAGTAAGGTAATGACATACACGCGAGAGCTTCTCTTGGCGACTCGGACGACTCGAACGACGACGACGACGACGGTGACGACGGTGTACCGTTACAAAATCGCATTGTTAGCGATGTGCCTCTCGTACACAATTGTCACTCTCCTCCTCCTCCTCCTCCTCCCGCTCGCTCCGAAAAGAACATAAGAATATGTATGAGCTTAACGCAGCAATTATAACGCCGCGCCGGTGCGCTGCGACTGCGCGCGATGTGTTACAAATAGGTGCAAATTTCTATCCCGGCGCAATGTCCCGACGTCGACCTAAAAAAGATTTAAAAGGAAACGATTTACTTGTATTATTATCAGGGACAAGTGAGATTTTCCCCCCTTTGTGTGTGGGTATTATCCGAGAGACGTTGTTGCTACTTCTTTTATTTTATTTTTACACGTATATACGTATGTACATGACGTTGTATATCAAAAGTGTGGGCGGAGAGAATGAAATCGATCGATCGATATATGACGACAATAAAAAAAAAAAGTAAACTAAAAATAGCGCTAAAAGTCTCGCTTCTTCTTTGTTTCTGATGCATCATACACGAAATCGGAATTTCATCATCGAAAGGTAACATTTTGAATTGCAAATCTCACGCCTGCTGATCTCCTTACAGGTTGAAAAAAACACAGAAGCGAAGCAGCACCGCACGCTGCGCACCGCACAAATGAGGACCTCGCAAAAGAAATCGTTCTACGTCAAGACCCTGTTCACCTATGACCCGAACAAGGACGACGGCCTGCCGTCGCACGGCCTGGCCTTCTGCTACGGCGAGATTCTGCACGTGACCAACGCCTCGGACGACGAGTGGTGGCAGGCGCGACGCTACACGCCCATGGGCGAGGGCGAGCATCAGCCCCTCGGGATAATACCGTCGCGCAAACGCTGGGAGCGCAAGCAGAAGGCCCGCGATCGCCAGGTCAAGTTTCAGGGCCAGCAGGGACCCGTCATCAGCAGCAACGAGAGGGTAAGCCGATGAATGAAACAAAATAATAATAATAGTAATGATAATGTTGAAATTTTCGTATGTAGCAATCGACGCTCGAGAGGAAGCAGAAAAATTTCTCGTTCGGCGGCACGCTGAGATTTCGCAGGAACAAGAGCGGCAAATCCGACGAACAGACCCAGAGCACGGAACGTAAGCGAGGCCACGTTTTATTATATAAATTGAAAAAAATAGGTTTTCGAGCACTTCGTACGTTCAAAAGTAAATAGAACCTTTTTTTTGTTCATTTCTACTGCGTCGCGTGTCTAGAAGTCAAAAAAGAAGTCGAAAGAACAGGCGTTATTACTTCGGAATTTCTTCCTCTATCCGTGCTATACGCGCTTATCTGTGACGAACTGAAAGTCAAGGATGAATTAACGAATGCTCGTTCGGAGAAGAAAAATAATCAAGGTCCGGACCGAAGTTCGAAAACCTAAAAACTAAACTTGTACACTGCTCTGAATTAAAATTGAAAAGAAACGACGACAAACTAGAAAACAAAGTAATTTATTTACTTTTTTTTTCGTTCCTCTCGCAGAATTGAACAACGACAGCGAGAACAAAAACGCCGAGGAGGAGACGGTGCTCACGTACGAGATCATCCAGCGAGTGACCATACAGTACACGCGACCCATCATCATAGTCGGCCCGCTCAAGGATCGCATCAACGAGGACCTAATCTCGGAATTCCCGGACAAATTCGACAGTTGCATACCTCGTGAGTAGAGAGATGAAAAAAAATAATGTACATGCATCCCCTTGCGTCCTGTATCCCATCGCACCAACCGCAATCTATCGTATATTGTATACAATATAACACATCTATACATATAATATGGCACGTAGTATGACGAAATGGCAAAAATACCTTGAATCCATCGTATTCAGTTGTAAAAAAAAATATACATTCTAAATTTCACCTCGCATATTATCGCAAAATCTTCAGTTCTTCTCTTCTTTTATTTATTTATTTTTTTTTTGTATTCCAAATCTATAACTGCACACGAGCACACGAGACGACGATGACGATGCATCGCGCGCTGCAGCAGTGCAGCGCGTTGACGTCACTGTGTATAACAATATAGCAAGACAGAGTCGGATTTATTTACTTTGTTATATTTTGGCTTTTGCGCAGATACAACAAGAAGTAAAAGAGAATACGAAGTCGATGGGCGTGATTATCATTTCGTTGCCTCGCGCGAACAGATGGAGAAAGATATTCAAAATAATTTGTTCATCGAAGCAGGCCAGTACAACGACAACATCTACGGCACGGCGTTGGCGTCCGTGAGGAAGGTCGCCGATCAGGTATACACATACACCTCCACCTCTATTCGACCCAGTCCCGCGAAGCGATCTAATCCGTTTTTTTTTTCAAATTTCAGGGCAAACATTGTATCTTGGACGTGAGCGGGAACGCGATCAAACGATTGCAGGCGGCGCAGCTGTATCCCATAACGATTTTCTTGAAACCCAAGTCCATCGACTCCATCATGTAAGTTCCTCCCTTTGAATTCTACAATATAAAATTAATTACTCATCGCTGCTACTCCACACATACAGGGAGATGAACAAGAGGATGGCCGAGGACCAGGCGAAAAAGGTCTACGAGCGCGCGCTGAAAGTCGAGGAGGAGTTCAGCGAGTATCTGACGGCGGTGGTGCAGGGCGACACGCCCGAGGACATCTACGCGATGGTGAAGAAGGTCATAGCCGAGCAGTCGGGCCCAACCATATGGGTGCCGTGCAAAGAGCAGCAATTGTGACCGAGCTCCGACGACGACCCGGAGGAGCTGTAGAATTTTTAATTAAACAAAAAAAAAACCTAAAAAATCGTCGAACTCGATAGAACGTTAAAAAAAAAATTCGTTAACTCGTGCCTTTTTATATAAATAATATATATATATATATATATACATGTAACTTGTAACACGCTGATATAGATCTGAAAGGATTATAAAATCATTGATTAGTTTTTATGTGTTTTTAATTTGATTTCGTCGCAATGTTGATTCACGCAATCTATAGAGCATCGTGTCGTATGTGTGCGTGCGTGCGTGCGTATGAGCGAGTGAAAGTGGGCGAGTGCGTGCGTTGCGCATATTTTTATAATAAATGGATAATGCTTTTACTCTTGTTTACAGCGTCAAAAATGTTTTTTTTTTTTTGCGTGCTCGGCGTCGACGATCGAAATTATTAGTTGCGTTTACGATTCGCGCGTTCCCGTGCCAAAATGCGCTTTCACGATCGTGTCTCCGTCGTACGTCGTGTAATAATACCAGTATTGCTTCCGGAATAAACAGAAGAAAAAAAGCTAATGGAAAAAACAAAGAAAAAAGAAAACACTTACGAAAAGAATAGATCAATAGTATTAATAACTAACGATAACCGTTTTAAATGATGTTCAGTGATTTTTGTCTTATTAGGAATTTATATAGATTTATTTATAGCGAAAAAAAAGTTGATACTTTTTTATACATAAACGTTTGAAAAGAATATAGCCCTTAATGAAAAATTTCCGCAAGAGCATTTACTTGAAGAAAAAAAAAATATTTACTTTGTAAATAGCTATTTAATGTTTAGCTAGGGGTGATAAAAATGAATAACTTATAATTGTAAATGTAAATAAGCAATTAAATGTAAATTGTACAAAGCTAATTTGTAAAGAATAGAGAATTCTATTTGTCTTGAATATTGTTGGCGCAAATCTGTATATTTGTTTCGGCATCTGGCGAAGTTTTTTGACAAGCAGATGGAGGGACAAGAAACTATATTTTAACTACGAGAATGAACAATTAATTGTATTTATTGACAACAAGCAGGAAAAAAAAAACACTTTATTTTTCGTGTCTTAGATTTTTATTTTTCACGTGCACTAACTTCTCACAGAAAAAGCCTACGTAATATATAAATGTATTTTATATTCATTAACTAAGCCTCTTAAGTTTGTAAGTTTATTTGTGTTAATGTTTAAGCCATCACGAGCAGCGATCGACTTTTCCAAGTTTATTCATTTATTTATATGATTTTTTTTTTGTAATAATCTACTATTTTACAACAAAAAAAAAAAGTATGTATTGCGTTAGCCGATAAATAATTACAAATAATATCATAGTTAACGAATGGATAGAATAAAAAAAAAGAATCACGTATTCAATGTTTATCAAAGAAGAAAAGGAGTGGGGAAAGAGAAAAAAAGTGTATGTGCCCGTCGTAACCAAAATAATTTTTATTTTATTGTTATCAAAGAGTATAGAATGTAACAATAAAGTGATACAACCGAAAGCTTCTTTATTTTTATCTCACCCGTAACAATATACACATTCGGCCTGTAACACGACTTACACCATTCGCAGTACCCACGTGTTGAATCGGCGCGAGACAATTACGGAGTCGCTCGGTTCGCAGTTAAAATAACGCTCATGCGCGCGTCGTACTCGTGCGCCTGACAGTTGGCCATCTCTCGGCTACACACCTCTACACACATGGCAGCACGTTTTCTCTTTTTTCCCCACTGTATCAGCTCCTCGTGGGCCGCTTGCGTGCCTGCCTGCCGCCTTTCATTGCAGCGCAAACCTCAAAAATTCGGCAGCGTTCACAGTTCGGTGAAATAAAAGAAAAAGAAAGAGAAAAATTTTGTATTTGTAAAAAGCGTTGTTTTTGTAATTAAAAAAAAAACGTGCCGAGTTCGTCAGTGGTCACATACATATATACCAAGTGCTAAGAGAGAAAAGAGGAAAACCGATTGCGCCGAATTATCGATAAGGATAGAACATATTCGCCTCGAAAGTTGAAGTCCAAGACGGAGCACGCGCACTAGTTCGCGGAGCGATCATCACTGTGAAACATTACCTTACCCGTGCTGCGAAACATAACCTTTTATCGATCGAGGCGCGCGCGTGTTTTTGCGCGAGAACACGAGCCCGACGAGAGTTGCTGGTTGGTGCAGGGTTGAGCGTTGGTGGTGTTGAAGACGACGACGACGACGCACCGCGGATTGGAACAAGCGTTGAACGCATTGTTGAATCGCGAAAAAGAAAAGGAACCGGAGGCATCGGCCAATCAAACTTAATAACAATGGTACGTATTACCGGACTGGCATCTACTTTAGAACCATGATTTCTCTCTATTTTTTTCTTGTCATCCTTTAAAAACTCGCTTTCGTCGCACCTGTCGACTCATCCGGCTGGATAAGAAAATTATCTTGCATAGACCAGCTGGGCGGTCGGTCGGTCGAGAATTTCCAGGAAGCTATTATTCCCGAATAATCTCGCTTCATTTCGAATCGTTTTAGATACGAAGGCGTGTGGGTGGGATTTCGCGATAATCGCTGGTGGAATTTCGTCTGCTCTCTCGGAGATTCTCGAAGTTTTTGGGGCCGAGCTATAACTTTTTGCGCAAATTTTCGCGACGGAGAGCCGCGCACGTGGCCCACAAAGTGTCATTCCATACGTACAACGCCGATATACAAAAAAAAAATAACGCGATCAATCAAAATCCGTGCTTTTGTGTGTGTGTGTGCTAATGATCGAATCATCAGTCGCGGCGCCGCTTCTCGCCCGTGTCATATACAAAAGAGACCGCGTTGTAATAAAGAATCTGCCGGCGTTCGCGTGCATCTATCAAATTATTATTGTACAGCGTGTCTAATCGTACGTAGTGCATATATAATAATCGTTGGGTCGTAAAGCGTCGAGGTATTGTTATTGTCAGCTTCGCTAGAGCACGCAGTGACATTAACAAAAACGTAGTGGATGTGCTCCGTACTTTTGCGCGTCAAACTCTTGGCTATAGATCGTACCGTGCCAATAATATAACAAAGTCTTTTCGCGTGATCAGTTCATGATTTTGCGCTTGCCGAGGTTAGAGTTCGGGAATTATTATACGCATATACACGGCATATACGGGGGTGCTGGTCTGCAAGGGGTTTGGATGCAGAGTTCGATTCGCGATTAATGACGTTTGACGTATCGGAGCCAGTTTAAAATTACGTTTAACGTGAGCTTGATATTTAGCGTTGTTTAGCTGCTTGTGTAATGTTATGATGTATGACAATGATGCAATGTTTTTTAATCATTGAATATTTTTTTTTTCTTTTTGACAACTACAGCCGATGGACCAGCAGATGGCTAACGCCGAATCACTGGCTGAAATGACTGACGTCGTTGAAGTTCTAAAATTGTGGGAGGCCGAACAGAATCAGACAAATTATGATCCTACACCCACATTGCAGCGACTGGCAGAAATCATCGAGGTCGAAACAGAGAACTACTACAAAATGGATCCAGATCCCTTCGATGAAAGGCACCCGTCCAGAACTGATCCAGACTGTAACTTTGGTCACATTCTCAAAGTTCTGTTTAGGAAAGAAAGTTTCATGACAAAACTCATAAACGACTACTTACGAGACAACTATTGGATCAGAAATGGCATAGGAAACAAAGATGTTAGACATTTAAATACAGCGGCCTGTCGCCTCATGCTTGACATTTTACCTGGTCTAGAAACATCAGCAGTTTTTCAGCCAGATATGGAAGGTCTTATCCTCAGAATGTTCTCTTGGGCTGAAAAAAGTTCAGAACCACTGCAGAGTTACGCAACTGGATTGCTGGCGGCTGCAATGGAAGTTCAAGATATTGCAACTGGTTTCCGTGAGCAAAATGGTAAAATGGTTCCATTGATGCTGAAACGTCTACATAAACTACAAAAGCAGGCAGCAGACGAAAGGCAGGCAAATGTTGCCAATCGACCTTTTGCACATCTTGGTCAAAACAGTTCAGCAGATTCTGAGCATAAAACTCTTTCTAGTAAAAGAAAAATCAGGGACAAAGTCAACAGTAAAAAAAAGAGTCCAACAGAATTGGCTGGTTATTCATCTGAAGAAGAAGAGAATGCTGAATGTGAATCAGGTGACAACTCCTCCCATCCAGTTAGAAAAAAATTCAAAAATAGTGAAGAAGACAAAGAATCTTGCGAAATGATGTCACCACCATTGGCTATTCCTCCTCTTCATAAATTTAATAGCACACCGAATAAAGTACAGTTATCTTCACCTGCGCTAACTTCATCTGTGCCTACGTCACCTGCCAAAAATCAAAATGCAGAAACAAAAAGTCCAGCATCAACTCCAACAAAATGTCAATTATCGACCCCTAAATCGGAAAAAAATGGTTCTTTTAGATACAATTATTCATCTTTATTGAATAACAAAAGTACTGGCACCCCGTGTTCTTCTCTTGAATGCAACTCCAACTCGTCATGGGCTGAAATGGAATCATACGTCATTGGCAGTATTCAAGTTTATCCGGCCTCTTTGGCAACAATGCAAATGCTCATCCTCAGGTTAGTATCATTGATAAAATATTTTACCATTTAGTAGCAGTTATTTTAATGTCTTCTCTTTAACAGATACCTCACACCCATGGGAGAGTATCAAGAATTTCTTGGACATGTTTTCGAGCAAAACGCCCTCGAGCTCATCATCAAATACATAAACGTTCGAGAAACCAAAGACAGTCGTTTAGCGTTCGAGGCACTGAAATATTTAGCCTCCTTGCTTTGTCACAAGAAATTCTCCATTGAATTTCTCAGTATTGGAGGTCTGCAATGTTTACTTGACGTTCCTCGTCCTAGCGTGGCTGCAACAGGAGTGTCCATCTGTCTGTACTATCTCGCCTACTGCGAAGACGCGATGGAGAAAGTCTGTCTGTTACCGAAGCAAGTGATAAAGGAATTGGTTACTTATGCGTTGTGGCTCTTGGAAAGGAGTCACGACTCGGGCAGGTGTCACGCTACCATGTTCTTCGGCTTTTCTTTTCCCTTCAAAAAAATTCTCGATGAATTCGATAACCAAGATGGTCTGAGAAAACTTTACAATGTGGTTAGTAAACAAAAACTTTTTTTCAACGTTCTTTCGATTTAAATCGAACTGTTTCGCTCACGGATTATTTTTATAAAATTTTTACAACAGATATCAACGTTACCATTATTGAACGTCGAAGATGAGCAGCCTTTGAACGACGACGAGGAATGCGCCTCGCGACAGATTGTTCGACACGTAGCCGTGGCTCTGAAAAAGTACATGGAATCGCACCTGTACTGGAAAGCAGAAACACTTCAGCGGGCTGAAAACATGAGGATCGATCGCGAGAACACGCAATCCACGTTTTCGACCTGCAAGCCGTGCAAGCTGAGCGCCGAGGGGGTGCAGGCCAAGGTGGAACTTTTGCAGGAACTCATGCCGCTGAGAGCCCAATGGCCGCCGGTCGATCAGCTCTATCGCTTGGGCGGTATTCAGCTGCTGCTGCAGATCATCGCCTTCGCGCGAGAATGGCACTTCTCCAGTCGGTAAGGCTCTCTCTCTCTCGCAGATATCCGCGGAGTAGCTCGCGAATAAAACGTAGAAGGAAAACTCCATTGACCTTTTAATTTTATTTTCAGAGTGCACACGACGTCGAGCGCGGAAACGGTTCGCGCCTGTTTGGACGTCATAGCCATTTGCACGGTCATGCCGAAAGCCATGCTAATGCTGTGCGATCGCATCGAGGTGCCCGATCTGTCGAACGCGATGTCGATCAATCTGATACTGGCCGCCGCCGAGTCGGAGATCGTCGTCGATCCCGACGTGCAGCGCGCTGCGCTGCGCGTCGTCATCAATTGCGTGTGCGCCCCGGTGAATCGCATCGGAGGTAACGTCGCGCGATTCTCGGTCGGCGGCTCGACCAAGAAAAAGACCACGACCCACAGTAGCGAGGAGCTCATTCAATTGATTTGGGAAAGCTTCAGGTCGAACAACGGCATAATGGTGCTGCTGCAGTTGATGATGGTGAAGACGCCCATCACCGACGCCGACAGCATTCGCGCGCTGGCCTGTCGCGCCCTGGCCGGTCTGGCGCGCAGCGAGACCGTCAGGCAGATCATCAGCAAGCTGCCGATGTTCACCGACGGGACGATTCAGCAGCTGATGAAGGAGTCGATACTGCCCGAGAAGCGCCAGGAGCACGTCATGTTTCAGAAATACGCCATGGAGCTGATGGAGAGGGTGTCGGGCAAGGCCAAGCCGACCGGCGCGGAGTACGAGATATCTCTGCACAATTTGCACAGAGTAAGTTCGTCTTGTCCTTTTTCGCAAAGAGATAGTATGCCGTTTTGAAAAATAAATAACCCGTACTAATCGTAAATAATTTCGTTTAAAGTTAAATGTAGTAGCTCAGACCGATATTCGATACGACGAACAGCAAGTGATACAACTTATAAATCAATACCTGATGTCGAAAGGTTTTTACAAAACGGCAAGTATGCTCCAAAAAGAAGAAGAAGAATTGTTTAAAAGTCAGAGCTATACTCCGTTCACTTACAGAAGTACTCCTTTAACAACGAGCGTAAGTTGAACATTGAACATAAACTTAATGCGATCAATGCTGATTTATTAATCATCACTTTTTCGAGCAGCCAAGACCGGCCATCTCGCCAGCACTAACTTTGTACACAGGATCCAGAACAGCTCAACGTGACTCGACTTCTCGCTTATCAACGACGCCTACCTCGAACAACAGATTTATTGCGCACACACCTGGTTCAGCTCCAAATGCAACTCCCTGCCACAGCAACAATATCAGGCTCAAACTAGTCGACTCTTTGACTCAGAGTCCAGCGAGTAATGGGCAGCCGATTAAATTACAAATAACGCAAAAGTATGTGTTTTCTTTTTGGTTTCAAAGAAAGAGTAGTGAAGTTTATTAATTCGTTTTGCAAAATGATTTTATTACAAATTTTTTATTTTAGGAAAAACACTGATAAGATCTCAACGCCTGTGTGTCCGCCGCCGACATCCGCTAATAATTCACAGTCAGCTTGTAGATTACAAAAACCAATATCTCGAGATCCAGGCAGTACTGCACTTACCATAGCATCGTCGAAACCAAACGTGACACTGGACATTATAATCACGGAATATCTAACGAATCAACACGCTCTTTGTAAAAATCCCATGGTTACGGTTCCACAGTTTAATCTATTCGAGTAAGTAAAATTATTTCGTCAGTGCGCTTAATTATCTTATCTGGACCTCGAGTGCACTGAGAAGTTTTTTTTAATTAAAAAAAAACTGCAAACTTTTAAAAAGTTTTATTAATGATTTTTAAATAACTAATATGAGCATATATTTCTATTTGTAGACCACACAAGTGCCCAGACCCGTGCAAAAAAAATTCTACACCACAAAATGTCACCGTCAGATTAGCGAGAAGACAGCAAGGATTCGACGGTATGCGACTCGATAGAAAATACATTTACAGTAGATTCTGTCCCGTTAAAACGTTCCGGCCTGCCGAAACCGATGGCTCGTTTACCTGTTGTACATTTTCTGTGAGTAAATTTTTTTCCACTCGTTGAAATTGAAATTAAATTCATCTGACCCAAGTCTCATTTTCTTTTTTCAACAGCAATGTCAAGAATATCTACTCCTAGGTACATATGCTGGCGAAGTAAAGATGTTCAACGTTCGCAGTGGCGCAGAAGAAGCCTCTTACTCTTGTCACGAATCGTATGTATCCGAATTAGAGACCAATAGACGAGGTGATCTTTTGTTAACCAGCACAGGATGGGGAAGCACGATGTCTGCATTATGGAGTCTTGGTACTTTCTTTGAAATGAAAATTGCCTTAGAACAAGAGGAACACGTTGAATTTAGCAAATTCCAAGATAAAATTGTAGGCACACAAACAGAGGCAGCTACGGTTAGTTGAAATAAATTATACTTCCGCCCGTTATTCATTATTACCAAATGTGCTATAACGTATTTCTATTATTTTTTAGATATATGACTTGGCCACGGGGACATTAATAAAAACTCTCAAACCTTCGATATCGAATAATTACTCGCGAAATCGAGCCACTTTCAGTATGAACGACGAGCTCATATTATCCGACGGAATACTCTGGGATGTGAATTCGGGCAAAGAAATTCACAAATTCGATAAACTCAATGAGTCGCTCAACGGTATCTTCCATCCAAATGGACTGGAAGTTGTTTCGAATACCGAAGTTTGGGACTTGAGGACGTATCAACTGTTGAAAACCGTGCCAGCACTCGATCAGATGGACATCAAATTTTCGCCCGTAAACAGTATCCTATACGCCATATCGTTAGATTTAGAGCACGACAGTGATCAGCATCTGGTCACGTCTTTTAAAACCGTCGACGCGCTAGACTACAGCAACATCGGTAAGTCATCAAAAATAAATTAAACGCATTACTTGATATGCTAGGCAGATTATTTTTAAATGTATCTTTTTCTCTTGTAAATAGCAACTTTTGATGTGAAGCGCGGTATTTATGATTTGGCTTGCAACAAGTTCGATTCACAAATAGCCGTCGTTGAAAATATGGGAGGAGATGTCGAACGTATCCAAGAGTCCGTTGTGCGTTTGTACGACGTTGGCAGAAAACGAGACGACGAGGACGAGGGCGAAGAGGACGAAGACGAGGATGATCTTGACGCCAGCGACGATGACGACTCAAATATAGCATCAGATAATCCTGACGGTATAATTTTTTACCAAATTATAAATCAAGATTTTACCTAAGAAAGGTGTATATGATCTAATAGACCTATCTGATTGATGACAGATGGGGACAATAACGGACTCCAAGACGATGACAATGGCGATGGCAACGAGCGCGGCGATGACGACGATAGCGACAACAACAGCGATGGCGACGGCTCAAGCGGTGCATCCGATTTTGAACGCGTGTTCGAGGCACTTGAGTCCGATTTTGATTCGGATAATGACGGATCATACGAGTTTTTTTATCCATAATAAACGTGCCGTGTGTCAGGATACTACTATGTTACGCTCTGCAATGTCGTGCGTAAAGTAAAAAGAGATGATTTAATGTTTTTTTTTTGGTGCGGCGCTGATGCGTCGTGCAACAACTGTTTTCGCTTCACTCAGTGAGAAAATACAAATAATTGATGCAAAAGTGTGCGAAGTAAAAATGAAAGTAAGAGAGGGTGAAAGAAAAACGTCGCGCGGGTTTCGCGCTGTTTATCCCTGAGAGTAAATGTGTCGAAGTTGTCTTGAATGATAAGAGTTTTCTATTTTCCATACATTTAATATTAAAAATAAGTATAGTATCATTGAATTTAAAGTGCATAAAGTAATAAGAAAAAAAAATAATAATGCATGAATGCGTCAGAGTGCATGTGTGTTGTTGTGTGTTGTAATAAATAATGAAGCGCGCGTGTGAAATGGAAAAAATTTTTGACTTTTGAAATTTTGCGAACAGAGAAAATCAGTTTGAAATAATTTTGAAAGTTAACGTTGCAATCATCGTTACTCATATTAATTGTAATAATATGGACGGCAAGCGTTTGCCGATTTTGAATGTGAAAAAAAAAACAAAAAATTGTATAATTATAGTTGTATAATATTGCTGTGTTTATTTCGTCGTAAAAAAACACGATGATAACACGAAAAAAAAATGATAAAAAAGAAAGGAGTTTATATCTATCAGTGTTGAAGATGATGAAAAAAGAGCATGAAGAATCTAAACAAAGTCTTATTATTTGATTAAAAGAAAAAAAAATAAATGAATGTTGCCACAAGACTTCACGAGGCCTTATTCTTTTTCGTACACCCAACGTAGCATTTGTTTTTTTTACTTTTCAATGCATCTTCATAATACTCAAAAATTTAACGTCCATTTCCGAATATATGTTCCAAGTAATTGATTAGGTGTAGCAGGAGGAGGATGAGTACGGACAAGCAAAAACTGAAGAGTGGTGTCGAATTTCCAATGCTTAATTAACCGGGTTAAAACGTCGTTCATCATTCCTCGAGGTCTCGTCTCTGTTATACACAGCAACAGATGGTTCAAAGAAAAATACTCCGGTCCTGTGCCGGATTCTTATCGAGAGAAAGTATAATTCATCGTGTACAAGACTTTATTGCGGGTAATCTCGAGTCGGCGTCTGTTACACGTAGTTCGTGAAAACGATGCGCGTCTTACCTAGTTTTACGATACACAAGATTGATCTTTCTAATCGATATAATGTACGCAATATATACGCATAGGTAAGGAATTTCCCAACGGCTTCTCGAAATTCAAATCTCGCGTATACTTTGCATCCATGTGTGGCGCGTTCCATTCAAAACGGGGGCATCGTATTTCAAATTTCATTAAACACGAACATCGTGCTCCGGAAGAATCATCGTCATCGAGTCGGCCTCTCGCGACGGGTAGAGCACAAAATGGCGTCGTCTTCTTGCTTCTTCCTCGTCGTGGCAGTATAGGTAGGTACGATCTCTCTCGTCTCGTCAACCTCGAGCTCATATCCGCCGGCGGCGGGTCTCTCTCTCTCTCTTATTCTCCTGCACACACATACATACACATAACACACCCATACATGCACGTACGAATTTCGCGCGCAGTCGCGCTTTCGACGTTTCAGCGGCGGCGGCGGCGGCAGCTGAAATTTGCTATAATATACCAGCAGCACACACTGCACAGTTCGTACAACTGGTGGCGGCGCGCACATTTCGTAGCTCGAGCAGAGGCTGGTGCTGCTCTGCTCCGCTCCGCGAGCCAGCACGATGTGAATATAATAAGTATATAACATTGGCGCAAACCACAAAACGCGTGTGCCTGTGCCGTGTGCCATAATATTACGACGTATATCGCGGGCCGAGGCTGCCGCTGCTGCTCTCGCGAAACCGAAAAGTCAGCAGTACAGGCAGAGCAGCGAAAAAAAAAAGAAGAAGAAGAAGAAGAGAGCGGCTGCCGCACAGCCGTGTGTGCTGCGTGCCGAGCGCGCAAAAGCTGGCTAGCAGCGGTGGGCTGGTTGTTGGCACTGCTGCGGGACGCGAACGAGGCAGGCAGGCAGGCAGGCAGCCGCAGCGGCACACGGACTCCACGACGACGGCCGCGAAACGGCAGCAGTCTTCTGTCGGCCGGTTAGCCGTGTAGTTCTCGGCATTTATATGCGCGCGCGAGCGACCCGCACGTTAACAGTACATAGTTACGTTTATGTATCATATATATCTGGTGTTGTTATTTATTCGCCCCGTGCAAATCGTGCGAATTAACCCGGCCCCCTGGCAGTTTGTGTTTTTGTACCAACACGTATCTATACGATAATAGAGGTGTCGAAGAGAGAAAGCGCGAGTGATCCATTGTGCGCCCACCCTTCGCGGGTCATACGATAGAGAGCGAAGATTCGGCCATGCGACCAAGATAACAAAAACAACAGCAGTGAAAACGACGCTATCGTCCCAATAGTATATAGTAGTCATTTACAAGAAGAACCGGAAAACGATGTATGTAGAGAGGCCTGGCAGAGTCTCGTAGAGACTTCGTCATCGCGCGCAGTCGTCGACTCTCTCGCTCTCTCTCTCTCTCTCTCTCTCCTCTAGCTGCCGCTTCCCCCGAGCATACATATATACGCTACGGTAGAGTACAACCACGCGAGCGGACACACACACACATACGTATACACGCGTACGTATTATACCGCTGTGCCGTGCCGAGAGCTGTGTCGTATACGAGACGCCGAGGCGAAGAAGGCAAGCGAGCGAAGCAAGCAAGAAGGCAGGCAGGCAGGCAGGCAGGAGCAGTAGTGTGGAGAAACATGTACCGCAGTGGCACGACGGCATCGAGTAGCAGTCGCCATCATCGCCTTCTTCCGCGCCGCTCATGCCGCTGGCTGAGCAGCCGTAGCCGTAGCCGTAGCAGCAGTAGAAATCCGACACCGCCGTTCTGCTTCGCCATATAGCACACGAGCACCGAGAGATAATAATAATAATACGGTGGATCAAAAAAGCTTAGGATCATCGCGATCGGAGTTTACCGGTTATTACGAAGAATACAAGAGAGATAGATGAAAGTGAAATCTATTGTGCTTATTGTGCATGTGTCAATGGTCTTGAGTGTCTGATCGGTCATTTGCATTTTATGACAGATGAACCGCCCCGTCGAGTGAATCGAGGAAGTCAGCGTGTACTTGGCCAGGCCGACGACTGGGTCGGGGTCCACACCTTTACGGACCATCTCGATATAAAACCCCGCAGCATCCGTGCAGCGAGCTCAGAAAGCCTGAGCCAGCCAAGAGCATCAGTTGTTCGTAGCTCGCTCGTCTGTGCACAACTCCGTCCCGGTGCTTAGAGTTACAGTATAATATTTTTTTTTCTTCTCTCTTATTAATAATAAAAAAAGACAATCTACGGCTGCCTAAGAGCCGTAAAAGCAATATCAACAACCACAACAAAAGTGTGTACACAGTAACCGCGTGCGCGTGTCAAAATTCAAAGAGTGCGAGCACGTGTGCGAGCCTCCCACTCGCGCGCGATCCGCTGATCGTTCAGCAAACGCAACTTTTAATACTTTTATCATAAAGTTTATTTAAAAAAAAACACGCACACGCGCAAAGATGTCAAGCAGCAAGGATACAGACCTGCAAAATGTCCAGCTGGACAAATACGAAGAGCTGTGTCGGCTGTGCGGCTCCGACGAGTCGGCCCGAATCAACCTCTTCGACGCCGACGGCATCGAGAGACAGCTCGCCTCCAAGATCAGGATGGTGCTGAATTATCAGGTAAGCATGATAATCATCATAAAACATACATTATCATTAAGCTATTATTGTTAAAAGTCCGATTATTGTCGTCGTTTCGAATTATTGTCGACGGTATCATCTATATATAGATGTATAACGTAGAGTGCTCGCGCGAGAAACACGTGCGCGTGTATTATAAAGTCCGGCCTCTGCCTAATTCTTCTCTGTATATAGTGCCATCATTTTTATCGTAGCATCCATCGTACCCTATCGTTAAGAGCTTTGCGAATTTTGCATTTTACACGCGCGCGGAAACTTGGGCCTCTTCAATCCTCCCGCGTGCGGTTTAGAATATTTTAGATTATAATGTACGCTCTGCTGCACGAATGTAGATACATGTGCACGAGCGCGATCGTCGTCTGCTACTTTTTCTCGTGCCGATCTCGAAAGTCAATTTCATGCTCATCTTACTGCCTTTCTTTCGCATCGTGTAGGAATGAAAAAGTTTCCTGTTAGGGGTAAAGTCTCACCGACGCTGCCAGATCGTTTTCTTTTTTTTTAAGTCTAATCTCTTTCATCGTTTCCTCGTTGCAAGGCCCCATTCTCGTTTTCGTCATCTCCGTGGCTCATTACTTAACTTTACAATTGTATTATTGAGTATGTACTTGGACGAGCTCACATATGCCAGGTGACGCATCCGGTCTCCAGCAGAGAGAGAGAGAGAGAGAGAGAGAAAGAAAGACATTACCTAACAATAATAATGATTCTGGCCCATAGATCAAAATAATTCACATCAATAATGATTCTGGCCCATAGATTAAAAAGAAATTTTTACATCCAAGTGCAAGCGTCTATGCCCCCCTCCTCCCCATCTAACGTGTATAGTATAGTAGTACTACTGTACATACTTACATAGACCGCTAAATGGCGAAAGATAGAGCGGGAGAGAGAAACCACGTGCGCCCGTTGACTCGTGTGCATTATAACTCCTTATTAGCAAACACACGTGTTTCTACCTTACCCTTTCTCCCTCTCTCCTCTCTCTCTCTCCCGCTGTCATAATATACTTTGCTATATGCGTGCGTGTGTATGTAATATCGCGAAATGATACGTCGTGTGCCATTGCGGTATAACACAGTGATAGGGTCGAAAAAACTGTCGCATCGATTCGTGAACATGGCTTTGATCGATGTTACCGTCCATTCACCTCGTCGAAGACGTCGCTTTGTGCCTCGTCATTGCATTGTAATTAATAGAAAATTTCGTTGTCCGATCGAATTCACGTACATCGGTAGAACGCGAAGTACTCCGTCCAATACCACATTCACCGCGGTACCGCTGTACCTTGTGTAACTTTCATTTATTTCGTGCCCATATTATACGCGGAGCCGCTCTCGTGCTCTTGGGTCGGTTAAGTTCGATATATTGTGTACTCTTCCGAAAATAACTTCCAAGAATTCGGAGTCGAGCGCGGCGGCGGGCGCAGCAGCTGCAAGGGAGAAAGTATATCGTCGCCGTCGTCTCCGAGCTCGCTCGCTCGATGCAGCTCGTGCATCGCGCGCACACACGCCCACCCTTTATATATATCTATAGGAGATGTCAAGTCTTTCGAGATGCTAACTTTTTCGAGTTTTCCACGTACGTGCATGACTAGGCATTATTTTCTACATCTATTCTCGAGGAAGAACACGACGTCGTCGTTGAGGGAGAGAGAGAGAGAGAGAGAGAGAGTCCCAAAGCGCTCAAAGATATACACGCAGATGATTTACAATATGCTCCGTCAACTCGATACGAGGCCCCGAAAAATAAGCATAAATTACTCGCTCGGGTTACTTTCCATATACGTGTTCTAAAGTCATCGCGTAGTCGTCGGATACGGGCGCGGCTGGCGGTGGCAGCGGCACATCGTGTTCGTATACGTAGCTATTGTACGTGGAACGCCGAGGCAACAGAGCTGCTGCTTCACAGCAGTCGTTGTCGTCGTCGTAATCGCTTACCGTCCTTGTCTGGCTGCTCTCCGAGTGAGCCGAGAGCCGAGTCGAGGCAGCAAGCAAGCAAGCGAGCGAGCGAGCAAGAGAGAGACCCTCGCTGCCGTATATCGCGTTGTACGTATAGTCGCAGAGGCAGTCACGGCTGCGGCTCGGCTGTTCTCGTTCGTTCCCCGGTGTTGCCAGAGCTCTCGGCTCGACAAGCCCAAGCCTCGAACGGCGGGCAGGCAGGCAGGCAAGCAGGCGGGCACAGGCCAGCACACCAGCGTCGAGTAGACGCGCTCGCCTCGGAGCTCTCTGTCTCTCTCTCTCTCTCTCTCTCTCGCTCGCTATCTCGTTCTCGCTCGTGTGCTGCTAGCTCGGGCCGTCTCGTTTAGCTGCAGGGAAAATAGCGACCGACCGACCGACCGACGCTCGAGAGAGGAAGCAGCACGGCACCAGCACCAGTACACGTATACGAGGCGCGCGCGCCTCGCCTCGACGCTGCTGTGCTGCTGCTGCTGCTGCGTCTGTGTGCGTATATATACGTTACTTGGTATGCCGTGCACATGTATATGTATACAGCGCACCGACACGAGGTGGTGCAACTCCCAGACTGGGTGTACCCTACATATAATTCTCTCTCTCTCTCTCGCTCGTTCGCTTCGCCGCAACGTGCGGAAAAATCGATTCTCGCGAGGCAGCAGAGCTCGGGGTCGAGCAGAGCAGCTTCACAGTGGCTGACTATCGCGCGTTATAAAATCCAACTTCGCGCTCGGCTACGAGTATTTTATATTATTATGCTCTTGCTTCTTGTCGAATTCCTCGACCTCGAAACTATGTACTGTTTCCTTTAGCTACCATGAGAGTATCCTCGGAGATAATTACTTTCGCGTACTGATTTCAGTTTTCATCAATGAAAGTAAATAATACGCGCGCTCGTACGCCTTACGCATCCCATTTGTACGATAATAATATTATAAATCGTGCGCGCGGCAATCGCACGCGAGTAAAAGTGGCCGGTGGGAGGAAAAGGATCGAGGGGAGAGTGAGGGAGGCATTCGCGCGTACGAAGCGCGGCAAAAACGAAATTTTGCGCGCCGGCCGCCGCCGCCACCACCGTCGTCTCTGCGCTGATGCCGCGAACGGGGTCATTTGACTCGATATACGCAGCATACGTCGAGTACCAAGTTACGAGCATTTTTTATTTACACAACGTTGTGCGTATGTACCGATAACAATCGACAGCTATATAGATTGCGAGTTCCCGATGCTTAGAAGCTCGCGTCGTACACTAGCCGTAAATACGAAAGAGTCATGTGCGTCTCTCGGGGGATCGGCAGATTTATATACAATAATAACGAGGAAAAAAGTTGAGAACTACACCGCGACGACGCGATCGCACAGGCGAACGTAGCAGCAGCAGCAACAAAGTCGCGCAGTTATATCGTTAGATGTATACCTAGTTCAGCGCGAGCGAGAGAGAGAGCGAGCGAGCCAGCCAGCCAAACGACGACGATCGATTCACGACGCGGGTCGGGTTCTCTCCTCTGCGCGCTATATAACGTCGTTATTATTATTATATATATGGCTCTGGCTTCTGTGTTGCTGCTGCCGCTGCTGCTGCTCTGGCCGCGGAAATAGCACACGTGCTTGGGCCGTGTGTGCTGTATGTGTACATATACAACGTATGTAGTGGTAGTAGTAGTACACGTCCTTGAGCGAACTGCTGCTGTGTACAGCGCTCGAGTCACTTCTTCGAGAAGTGAACGGAATGAGCGGCAACGTGCCTCGTCGTCGTCGTGTATACACACACACACAGGCGGCATCGTCGTCATTATTATTATAGGAAGTCTTCGAGGATTACGCATATGCCTTTTGCTGCTGTGTATACATGTATTAAAAGTATCGCGCCCGAACCCAAAGAGAAACAATCTCTCGTCGATGCTGCTCTCTCTCTCTCTCTCTCTCATTCCTTCTTCGATAATCTCTCGTGGTTATAATATACCACTCGGTGGCGCGCGGCGCACAGCCTTGTATTCGGCCTACACGACGACTACGACGACGACGAGAAAGATATCTTTTCCACGTCTCGATTTGTACACAGACGCACGGACGCGGAGATGGGAATGTGTCGGTATATATGTATACACAACGACGATGACTTTGTGCAATATACCGCACCGCTGAGTCGTTATATAGCCTGGAGAATGCTGACCTCGCTTCCTCCTCGCCGCTCGAGCTTATACGAGCGAGCGAGCGAGAGAGAGCCAAGCATGGCCGCCATCGTGTCGCATCGCGCGCGGGCGTCGTCATCGTCGTCGAGCAGGCGCTTATATATCAACCGCTCCGATATTAAGCACGCGCGATAGTTCGCGCAACTGCTGTATTTAACTTTCGTATATAAATCGGAGTCGAGACGAGATCGCGTTTTGTATTATTCTTCAACATTTTACCATGTATATAACGCATACGAATGCGGCGCGCTTATAATATACCTACTACGATATCGGCTTTACCGACCGAACTGTCAATTTGAAAATTTGAAATTGTCGCGTGTCGTACAAGTACGATATAATCGCGATTAATGCCGATATCTTCGATACGTCGTCGAGTTCGTTTCAACAATGCAACGATATAGACGAATTATAAGACGCTTAGCTGCTCCGAAATCTGCTCGAGCTGCTGCTGCTGCTGTTGTTGTTGCATAACTCGACGTCGTGCATACGGAGACGACGAGCGCGAATATAACACATAAGCGACGTCGTTGGTTCGGCTCTCTCTCTCTCTGGTAGATATAAACGTGTACAAAAAGAAATCCATATGATATTTCGGGGAAAACGATATTTTTTCGTGCATACGTCTCGGCGAGGATATTCTCGAGAGTATTACAAAATACTCGCGACTTTGCCTCGAGAAGCAGCAGCAGCCGTGCACCAGCGGAAAGCAATGGAGAATAAGAGGGAAAAAAAAAAACTTTATACGACGAAGCGGGCTCTCAACTTGTCTTTCGCTGCTGGCTCAGCTCGGCTCGAGCTCGGCACAGCTCTCTCTCTCCGTCTCTCTTTTTCATGGCCGGGCAGGCAGGCAGGCAAGCAGAGGCAGCAGGCAGTCGTGCCAAGCGTCACCGAGGCAGCTGCACTGCGGCCCGTTGTCTATATAAACACGCGCGCGCTCACACACACGTGTACAATAATCGAGCTTGTGTGTGCACGTTCGCCGGTTTAGCCTCTCCGCGCGATCCCCACCCTCGGCGTAGTGCCGTCCCCTGCCTCCTGGCTCTGTATTCGTACGTATGTATGTGTGTAGTAGAGATATATCGGACTGCTGCTGCTGCTGCTGCTGCACGATGACGAGGACGCCCGCCGCCGCCGCCGCCGCCTGGCCTGGTCTGGCCTGATCGACTCTCCGACTATATACACACGTATATATACGACGATAACTACGTATATACACGCGTACGCGCCTCGTGCAGATGTGTTTCCGACGAGGCAGGCAGGCAGGCACGCAACCGCCGTCCGTCCGTCCGTCGTGCCATGTTGCCGAGCTTTTTCCCAAACAACACAACGAGCCGAGCCGAGCAGAGCGCCTTATCGCCGCGCCACTGCCACGTTCTCGTCGCCTCCCGGGCGCTCCGCTTTTATATATTATATAGCGGCGGTGTGCGTGGTATTATATGCCTATACGTAGCTCTTTCTCCTCTGCTCGGTCGAAGCCACGATACGACATATGCTTGGAAAGCGAGAATCGCAGGGTCGACCCGATAGTTGACGAAGTTTTATAACGACGACGACGTACAAATTCCATCGTACTGAATTTCTGCCTATTGGATAATATATCTTATACTACCATCGTTATGATTTTCAAAAAAGGCGCGAATCGCATTTCGCATTTGAAAAATCATCGACGCGAAGCCGGTACATAGTATATACGCGAAAAAAAAATTTTCTCTCCTCGAAAACACACAACCGACTTCGGTCGTTATAACATTCGCTGCCGCTGCGTCGTAGTCTCTCTCCGACATGATGACGATGCCTCCGAGCTCCGCTGCTGCTGCCGTGGCTCGTGACCCCACCTCGTCGGAGCGGCTGCCAGCCAGCAGCAAGGCATATCATGATACGAGGCGGGCAGGCAGGCGACGTCGAGGCCGGAGAATTTCTCGGTTTCGACTCGACTCGCGCGACGCGCGCGCACGGGCTATATAACGTGCTACACGAACGGACACACACACACACACACAGTCGCGCGGACGACCTCTTTTTTTTGCTGCTGCTTCTCTGCAAGAATGACGTCGTCGACGACGACCGCGACTCGAGGTAGTGGTAACGTACAGTAGTTTATCGCGGCCCGGTCGATAAAACAGTCGCCGAGAACAGACGCGTTATATACCTCGTGCACGAGAAGAGGAGAGAGAGAGAGAGAGAGAAGAGGAAGAAAAATTCCTATGTCATTCGATATTTAACCGCGTATCATTTGTATATACCTATAGACATCTGCTGCGGGCCCGCCGACGACGGCGACGGCTATAAGAACAGAGAAAAAAGAGAGAATTTTGTACGCGAGCGAGCGAGCGAGCCAGAGAGCTTTGGGTCCGAAAAATGTGTGTGTGTAGTAGGTATACACTCGACGAACGAAAGAATAAAAGGGAGAGACTCTCGTGTATGTATATAGGGGAGAGCCTTTTCGGCCGGGGCAGGGCCAACGCAGCAGCAGCAGCAGCAACGCGTAAAAGAGAGAAAGAAGGAAGTGATGTCCGTTCGCGCTCATCTCTTCTTTCTCGCTGTAAATATATATGCTGCTATATACCTGGGGCTCTCTACGCTTCTTCTTCTTCTCTACTTTGCTCTCTTTCTCTTTTTCGGCCTTTTCCTCGTTCGAAATCCCTCCGAATTATTTTTACCGGCGCGCGTACACCTGGTCTCTCAAGAGAGAGAGAGAGAGAGGATATGGATGATAATGATAATCATAATGTTTAAATAAAAAAATGAATGGATTTTCTTCAGCGATACTAAATGCCCTCTTTTCCTTTTTCTTCTAATTGCAGGTCGAGCCTACCGACAATCTGCCCAAGACAATTTGCTTTCGATGCATGTACTCGTTGGAGATGTACAGCGACTTCCGCAAGAAGAGCGAGAAATTGCTGAATCTCTTCCAGTCGCACAGATCACAGCAGCAGCCGCCACAAGTGCCCGCGATCAAGACCGAGGAAGGAGAGATCGTGGAAAACAATCATCATCATCATCATCATCATCATCCGCAGAAGCACTCGGAGCTTCGTAACGAGCTCCTGAAGAGCAGCAACAACGATGCCGCGTCGACCCATCAATACAACAATCATCGTGGTCATCGCGGCAGTCGTTCGCAGTCGAACAAGCGCAGCAGAGCCGAGGACGACGCGAACGACGACGACGACGAAGACGACGACGTTGACATGATGGAGTCGATGCAGTGCGAGCCCGATGTGATGATGACGACGACCGATCACGATCGTCCAGCCCCGTCGTCTTCCGGACGCAGCGCCGTTGGCGCCTGCTCGCCGCCCAACGTCAAGTACGAGAACTCGCTCGACATGGACATGGACCCGGCCGATCTCGATCTCGATCCCGAGGACATGGACGAGGACGGCGGCTACGACGACGACGACGGCTACGGCGACGTCGATCCCTCGCAGTTCCTCGAGGTGAGCGCCAGCGTCGCCGAGGAGGAGTTCAAGTTCGCCGCAGCCGCCAACAACGGCGCCGCCGCCGCCGGCAAAGCCAACTTCTACGACGGCACGACCAACAACAGCACGTCGACGCCCAACAAGCAGCACCAGAAGGTCTACGTGTGCACGGTGCCGCAGTGCGACAAGGCGTTCAGCTCCAAGGGCCACTTGTCGCTGCACTCGCGCATCCACAACAACGGCGAGGCCGGCGGCGAGGTGCACGGCGAGGTCGTGATGACCGACGACAACACGTCGTTCAAGCGGCCCTACAAGTGCGACCTGTGCGACAAGAGCTACTCGACGGCCAAGCATCGCTGGGGCCACGTGTCGACGGTGCACCGGGGCGACAAGGCCGTCACCTGCGCCATCTGCCAGCGCATCTACTCGACCAAGAGCAATCTCCACGAGCATTTCAAGTCCAAGCACGAGGGTGAGATGGTACCTGTCGCGAGCGGCAGCGGCTTCTCCAACAATGCCGCATCTGCGGGCAAGGATCGACCGGACTACGTGCCCGACGAGGCCAGATACCAGTGCGAGACGTGTCCGCGAAGCTTCGCCTCGATGGCCGAGCTGTCACGGCACAATCGCCGCGGCGTCTGCGCCAGTCTGCACCTCGGCAAGATCAAGAATCCCAAGTACAGCAAGATACGCAAGACCCGCGACGACTCGGACGTCGGCACCGAGGAGTCCGAGAACGAGAACAACCACTACTATCATCAGCAAGGCGGCAGTCCCGGCGCGGCGAAAGCCGCTGCCGTCAGAGCCGCCGCCTACCAGAAGGCCGAGGAGAAGCTGGCCAACAATTCCCAGCTGACCATACTCAAGCAGGCGCTGACCAAGCCCAACAACGAGCGCAACAAGAGATTCACCACCATCGGCAATCATAGCAATAACAGCAATAGCGAGCTGGCCGTCGATTCGAGGAGGTACTTCTGCCACTCGTGCAGCGGCAACTTCGCCACCGAGGACGAGCTGAACGAGCACGAGAAGCAGCACGACAATCACGAGCGCCCCTACCAGTGCATCCTGTGCACGCAGGACTTCAAGGCCAAGGCCGAGCTCAGCCAGCACATACTCAACTTTCACGGGGTCGATCCGCAGCCCATCATCGAGAGCGATCGCTGCCTCAAGGTCAAGACGGTGCCCGCGCTCAAGATCACCCTGCCGCCCCGCGGCTCGATGATCAAGCGCGAGTCCGAGAGCTGCTCCAACGAGTCCGTCGACGAATCGGACTCGTACGCGTCCGAGTTCGAGGACGACGCGTCGTCGATCGTGCCGCCACCGATGCAGCCGCATCAAGCCAACGGCGGAAACAACAGCAGCGCCGAGACGGTGCTGGCCTGCGAGCTGTGCTCGCGCGACTTCAAGGACTCGGGCTCGCTCTGGCTGCACATACGCTCGGTGCACAAGGCCGAGTGCCCCTTCACCTGCGGCATCTGCATGAAGATCTGCCACAACAACGACCAGCTGCTGCAGCACGTCGAGCAGTACCACATGAACGGCAAGCTGCCGGCCGACCAGCAGCGACGCTATCGCTGCCTCATGTGCGGCAGACAGCACGACAGCAAGAAGAAGCTGCTCAAGCACATACCGATACACGATATCGACCCGACCAAGGATTACAACGACTACGTGATTGTGAATCAGCAGGTGCACGACACGAGGAGGTCGATCACGCCTCCGCAGCAGCAGTCCATGACGATGATGCACATCAAGGAGGAGCGAGACTCGACACCCGTGCCGCAGAACGGCGGCGGTTCCTCGTCCAGGGCGCAGTATCACACGTACTTCGTGTGCGACATTTGCGGCGTCACTTTCAGCAACAAGTGGGTCCGCTGGCAGCACATAAGCGTCATACACGCCGACGAGCCTTCCATCAGGGTAAGTAGTTGCTACCGATTTTCATACCGATCTTTTCCTCCTATTCGATCGAAAAATAGCGTACGATAACTAATCTCGGCTTTCTCTCTCTCTCTTTTCTAGTGCTCGTTCGACACCTGCCAGAAGATCTTCGCCACGAAGAATCTGTGCGTCGAGCACGCGCTGCACCACGTCAACCAGGGCGTGCATCCGAACACGTGCGAGGTCTGCGGCAAGGTCTGGAACTCGCGCATCGACTACTGGAAGCACGCGATGGGCGTGCACGCCGAGATGGTGCCGCTGATCTGCGGTGTCTGCCTCAAGGTCCACCTGAGCGTGAGTGAGCTCAGGCAGCACGTGCGCCAGCGCCACTGGCCCCTCAACCAGAGCGAGTTCAGCTGCGACATCTGCGGCCGGCCCTACTCCAACAAGAGCAAGATGAGCCGTCATCGCAAGATACACGGCATGGTGGACGGTAGCGGTGGCGCGGCCAACAACGTCACCCCGCTGTCCATGGAGACGAGGCGCGGTGCCGCCGGGGCCGCAGTCAAGGTCGAGCCGTTCGTCGCCGCGGATCTCGCCTGCGCCGACTGCCGCGGCGTCCAGTTCATGGACATCGCCAGTTACAACGAGCATAGGCGACAGGTGCACGAGCGCCACCCGTGCGACCTCTGTCCCAAGGAGTACGGCAGCCACTCGCATCTGTGGAAGCACGTCGACGGCACGCACAAGGACAATCCGGCCGTGACCTGCGTGCAATGCGGCCAGACGAGCGCCTCCAAGGATTTGCTCGCCGGCCATCAGATGAAGGCCCATCACGGCCAGGACTCGTCGCGCCATCATCAGGACCTCGGTCATCATCAGCAGTACAATCACCATCATCATCAGTCGTCCGACACCAAGGACTGGGGCTACACGACTCTCACGGCGCCGGCCGCGACGAGCCCCGAGCAGGGCGAGCACCTCTGCAACAAGTGCAACAAGAAGTTCACGACCAAGCACTTCCTGCGACGCCATCAGAAGGGCTGCCAGAACTATCGCAAGGACCCGAGCTCGCTGCTGACGCGCTGCCGCGCCTGCGAGCGCATATTCAAGGACCGCCAGAGTCTCACCAAGCATCTGGAGAACCATCACACCTCGTACACGTGCCACATCTGCAACGAGACCATCGTCTCGAAGATGGCCATAATGGCGCACAATCGCCTCAAGCACAAGAAGCATCCGGACGTGACCTGCCGCATAGGCAAGTGCGACATCGTCATGAGGACCAAGGAGGACATGCAGGCCCACATCAAGGACCACGAGTCCAAGGCCAGCTTCAGCGTGTGCGAGTTCTGCGGCGACACGCTCGAGGACAAGATGAAGCTGAAGATGCACCGGCTCAGTCTGCACAGGCACGAGATCGGCACCACCTGCGGCGTCTGCATGATACCGCTGCCGGATCCGCACGAGCTGCGCAAGCACACGCAGGACAATCATCCGGAGGCGCTGCTGCAGCAGAACACGTGTCGGGTGTGCGGCAAGCACTACGCCTCGAAGTGGAAGGCATTCGACCACACGAAAAAATGCCACGGCAAGGCCTTCAAGACCTGCAAGCTGTGTTTGGACATCACGCAGACGTTCGAGGAGCTCAAAGAGCACTACACGATCGTGCACAACATGACCAAGGAACAGCTCGAGACCTTCGAGTTTCGCCTCGAGGTGACCAAGGACGGCCCGCGAAGGGGCAGCGACGAGGAGATGCTCGATTACGACAAGATGCGCTACAACGACACCCACGACGGCTACGAAACCATGTACAACACTTACGGTGAAATCGAGAGCGGTTACTCGCCATCGGAGAACAAGTACGTCAACAACGTGGCCTCGCCCTCCGTCATGGACAATCAGCTGAAGACCGACGCGGATCTGCCCTCGGACATGTTCATACCAGACTTCGGCCTCTTCGACTCGCTTCACATGCGCTTCAGCAACGCCGGGGCCATGGACAACTCGTCGGCATCCATGAACTCCTCCATGCAGGCCAAGGTGCCCAAGACGTCGCGCAAGGTGTACGACGACACCGAGGACACCGAGTGCGTCTGCGAGGTCTGCGACAAGTCGTGGCGCGGCAAGAAGCATCTCTGGCAGCATCTCATACGCTTCCATCGCGAGATGGCCGGCACCACCTGCGGCGTCTGCCTCAAGATCAAGCACTCGTACGAGGAGCTGCGCGAGCACGTGATGCAGGAGCACCCGAGCCAGTGGAGCGGCGTCGGCAACAATTTCACCTGCAAGATCTGCGGCCGCTACCACAACGCACGCTCCAAGCTCGAGCTGCACATGGCCATACACGAGGACAAGAACACCAACTATCGCTGCTCCAAGTGCAACACGACCTATCACACGGAGGAGATCGCCGTCGAGCACGAGAAGACCTGCAACGGCAAGTTCAAGAGCGAGGCCGAGATGGAGGTGAAGGTAGAAAAAGAAGCTGTCGAGCAGGAAGCGCTGAGCCAGGAAGAGGACGAGGAGGAGGAAGAGGAGGAAGAAGAAGAAGAGGAGGAGGAGGAGGAAGAGGATGACGAACAAGAACAAGATCCCGATGAGCAGGAACAGCTTCTTCATCCCGAGGTTACGCTGGGAGGAGAAGCCGAGGACGAGGACAAAGACGGAGACGAGTCGTCCTCCGAGAGCAGCACCAGTCTGTCCTCGAGCTCGTCAAACTCCAGTAGCAGCAGCAGCAGCAGCTCGCACAGTCAGAAGGCCTCGTCTGAGGAGCTGGAACCACATCATCCGGCGGCCTCTGTCGCCGCGCTTGAGCCCGACGACGACGGCGCCGTCATGACCGACAGCGACGACGAGGAGGCCCCGGCCCTCTCACCGATGCACGTCAGCGCCAGCGACGGCCGCGAGGAAGAGGAAGAAGAAGAGCAGCAGCGGGTGGCGGCGACGTACCAGAACGAAAAATCGCAAAGCGATCGTAGCAGCTGCTCGGCCGACGAGGCGGAGAGCAGCGTGAAACACATGGTCGAGCCGATCACGCCTCAGGCCGTCGAGGAAGAGGAGGAGGATGTGGAAGAAGAGTCAGGGAACGAAGGTGAACTATCAAATTAAACATTGAGATGGCTTTTCTCTGTGATTGTCTGTGAACAATTTTTTTTTGTCGTTTCCGATATTTTTACCTTCTTCACATTCCCTGCACGCTAACAACATTCCAACAACACACACTTGTACAGATAGAGATAGATAGATAGAACGAATGATTATTTCGTTTTCACATTTTTTATATTTATATATTTAGTTAATTTATTTTTATTTAAAAAAAATACACATTTATTATTTTATTTGTAAAAGTTTGTATTTTATGAATGAATGATGAATGATAATGAATTGTTTGTAAAAAAAAGAAACACGTTTATGCATGTTCCTATTATTTTCTATAGCTACTGATTCTAGTCGCTCTACAATTATATGTAGTTATTCCATTTTAGAAACATAATTCCCAATAAACATCCAAATAAAAAATTATTATTTGTGTTCATTTTTCTTCACATTTTTGTTATACTATAAACCACAAAAAACGAAGGGGGGTTATTATTACCTTGACTTGAAAAAAAACAACAACAAAAATGAAGGGGGGTTCTAAAAATCTTTATTATCCAATAGGAGAAGATGAATTGGGTGAGGATAACGAACAAGAAAGCGACAATGAAGTCGGTGAAGAAAGTGACGATGAGGCGGAGCCGGCCGCGCCGGTGACCGAGGAACACGAAGACGACGATGAAGATGTCGAAGATCAGGTCGACGACGACGACGACGAAGAAGATCACGTCGACGGTGCCACTGCTGCTGTTGCTTCTGCTGCTGCTATTACTGCCGATGATGATGATAATTATCACAACGAAGCCGAGGAGGAGGAAGAGGAGCAGCAGCAGCAGCAACAGATCGAGGAGGAGGGCGAGGTGCTGGAGGTCGACGAGCACGACATCAACAATCTCAACGGCACCGTGCTCATGCTGACCAACGATGCGGACGGCAATCAGATCCTGATCGAGCGCAACATGGCCGACCTCGAGAACGACGACTCGTGCCACGACGTCGCTCAGTACGTCTTCCAGGACGGCACGAGCTTCGCCCTCGAGGATTTCGCCGCTGTGGTCGAGGACGACGTAGTCGCGAATCAACAGCAACAGCAGCAGCAGCATCAAGCCGAGGAGCACGACGAGACCGACGAGAAGCAGTCGCAAGGCGTCGAAGACGATGACGACGACGCCAACGACGACGACGACGACGACGAAGATACCGAAGAGCGTGCCAAACAGTGAAAAAAAGTATAAAATGAAAAAAAAAAGCAAAACAATTCGTTCTCGCGAATACAAAGAAAGGGACCAATCGACTTAGGCGTACTACATAGAGATTTATGAAATAATGGATATATGTAAATGGTTCTTTTTTTCCGATCCTCGTTGTATATACGATTAGTAAATACGTCAAGTAATTCGTTATTCTGTTGATACTTCGTAGCGATTAATTACGTTTGTACCGCTGCGGCTGCATTTTTTTTGCATCTCACTTGTAAATATTTGAAAGCAGGTTCCTAGCTCGTAAGTGCAACAACAACAACAAAAAAACGTGAAAGTCGGAAGAAATTTTGAATTTCTTCGCTGTTGATTTTTTCTTTTTTTCTTTCTCATTCCATTAGGCGTGTAAGTTTCTTAAAATGTTTTTAAACGGATTCTTTTAGTTTTAATCATTAGTAATTTATATTTTTTCAATTGACCCGAATTGTCGGGAAATTATATTGAATAAGTTTTCTCGTTGAATCTTAAAACTCGCCTAGCTACGTGAAGATTTTCTTATTGTTATTATTACTTTTTTTTTTAAAAGAATGATTGTGAATTATCATTGTAAATATTGTAACATAATCCGCACTCATTTGGTCTCGAAACTGCAGATTCGAGAGACTTTACGTGCGAGTTTTTGCGTCACTTTTATGCACAATTTTTAATGCAGAAAAAGGGATTATGTATGTACCGATGCCGAACAAAAAACGATTATGTGTGTAAAAATTCAAATTGTGATCGTACGAGGTAGTCGTCTCGGACCCTCGTATAAAATTAATTGAAATGCATAACGAGTTCTGGTCAAATAAGTACGTATTTCAACGTTATCGATTTCAAAGCTTAATTTTTTGAAGATCAGTTCTGTCATTTATTATTGGCGAATGCCAATTTTGAAAATAAGTTAATTCGAATGAAAAATAAAAAAAAACTTATTTTAAAAATTTATACCTCAATTTTTTTATTAAAAAAATTCTACCCAACTGCTTTGCTGCGGGATCGGGCTTTCCTTCGGGTGCCTGCCATAATCAATAATCGCTGTCTTCATTTATTAAACTTCCGATTTTCAATGCCAAATTACTTTCAGAGTTAATAGTTATGTACAATTATCCCATGATCCCATGATCTCCTTATTATAAACGCAGCATGGATATTTTCTTTACTGAGAAATTTACTTTTTGCGTAGAAAGATGAAGTACGAAAGTAAAATAATTTAAATTTAAAAAAATATATAGATCATTTTTAAAATTTACCTTAATAAACAAAGGTAGTTTTTACAAAGTACAAAATCAGATAAACAATTATATACTTATGACTACACAAGCACTAATACTAATTATATTCATATAATTACATCAAGACAACTTGAAGATATTTTGATTGAAATGTTTCAAAAACGCATTTTCAAAGACATCACATGTAGAGTATAAATAGTAAAATTCTTTGTCAATCAAGTGAGCATTTTATTAACAGACAATTTTTACCGATATCAAATCTGTCTTGTTTGAGACGCTCACAATCACAATCAAAAGGTCAGTACTTTGATGCTATTTCCTAAGATGCTGTTCACTCGCCTATTTATTCTTGTTTTTTGTCAACAAGTGAATTATCTTCTTTCCCTTCTCGATCTTGTGATCATCTTTAGAAAGGAAAACTTGCAAGAGGCATGGTTCAAGAACAACCCTACAGGCATTGAATTTTGTTTTTAACAAATAAGCGTAGTACTGCAAGCCACACATCATGCACACACTCGATATTTAAAAATGAGATTTTGCCACGGCAAATTCGATTCACTGCATCACGAGCTGCGTATAAATAAATGCGCACCTGTGAGCAGAGTTAAGGTAAAAAAGTTATTGGAAAACTTCTTGTTGAATTTGTGTTGTGTACACGGCAACCGTTTGTACGGAGAATTCATTCGCTCGTGTGCGTTGACGAGTTTTACGAGTTGCCAAATATTCTTCATAACTCTAAGGCTAATTCGATGCACGTTAGCATGCCATGCATTGACAGAATTTAGGTTCAGCAAAATTAAATATTGCCAAATGGTCTCAATTCCCTATATCTATAAGCAGGTGGCCTTTTGGTACTGAAACAATTTTAACCGATATTTCAAAAGTCAACGATAAACATTGCCCTTTAATTATTTAAAAAAGTGGGTTTCAAGTAAAACTTACAAAGTCGTGATGTACGTCATCACAATATAATAAATGCTCCGATTATCCATTCAAATTTCAACACGTACGTTATTCAACATGAAAAGTTCTTCATTTTAAAAATATTCACCTACTCGAAATCGTCGAAATTCCGCAATGAAACAACTGTTGATTTTAGCCTTCAGCTTTGTTTCATTTACAGGCGAGCAATCCTTTTACGAATAATATATTTGTAAATACAAAACAGTTGAAATCAAATGGCTTGCAGGATTGGCGTTTTGCAAAAAGGGTAGAATCGTTGGTGGATCGGTCGTGCCGGTAATCGAATTGCATCCATATCAAGTGCCTTGAGTGATCCTTTGGATGGACATTACTGCGGTGGGGCGATTATAAGCTTTTTCCATATACTCACAGCAGCTCATTGTAATTTATACGAGATCGGCTCATGCCAATGCCGGAGACGTTCATCATATCGTTGAAATTTCTACTCACAGCGACTACGTGGAGGCTGAGACTTTTTTGGCCTATGACATTGCCATAATCAAAGTATATATTTTTTGATACCCTAACAAGATGGAAAAATTAAACGCCGACTGTTTCATCCGTATAGCTACAAAATCCGATTATATATAATGCAAGACAGTTACCGGTTAAATTACCATTAAGACCGGTACAAAGTAACGATCGGGCAACGATTGCCGGCTAGGGGTTAAGTACTTGAAACAAAGCAAAACTTCAATATCGTCCGCATTGAGAGTAGCCCGAATGCGAATGCGAAGAATTTAAAACGAAACACGATAGCGATATCAATCCCGAAGTTCAAATTTGCGTTTTCAATAGTTTTGGAGTTGGAGCGTGTCGAGTGAGTTTGAAAATTACCCGATCATTTTGAGAGCCTTAGTTCATACTTTCCTTTACAAACAGGGTGACAGTGGAGGTCCTTCAGTTGGTCAGGATGGCAGAGTTTATGGTATAACGTCGTGGGTGCGTGACTGTGGCAAAGGGCACCGTGACGTTTACACGAATGTTTTCAGATTTCGAAATTGGATCGAACGTATCTTATATCACTCATGAATCAATTTCTCAAATCTGAAATATAATCATAAAAACTTAACGACGCACGTTGAAAAAAAAAGTGAATCATATAAATGATGCAATATAATTTATAATATTTATATAAAAATATAAGTATGATGAATTATTGGCAATGAAAAATGTTAAAACTTATAAATCTTACACTTAACAAAATTAATAATATTTGTTAACGAAAAAATATTTAAATTACAAAGAAAAAATGAAGACCATTAAATGTAAATTGTAAAAAGTCCAAAGGCGTGTGCAATTGCCGGGCAGAACTAATGCAAGACTTATAACGCACGAGTACAGGGGTTTCTTTAGTTCTGGCCTAAGTTTGTAAATGAAGCGCGAATTTTACTGAAAAAGTTAGTAAAATTTAATTTAGGACTTATTCTGTTACTTTCGACTACAGTATCACTGCATCTGAAGATAATTGAAAGATAGTTAATGCCGCGGCATCTCACATTATTTCCTGTAATTTTTTTCTCTCGATAGGCATCGAAAGTCTGAAGTTTATGAAATAAGTACATCTAGACACAAGCTTCTTGTTTGCTTCGTTCTCGGTCTCGATTCTATTCTCATACACGCATACGTCTGTCCTCGCATTGCAGATCTGAGTGCGTAGTGTCAAATTCCTCCTGATTTTTTCTTCAGCAGATCTCGGTGAAAACTTACATACGGCCAATTTTACAGAAGATTTGAATTTGTGCCGTATGTGAAACACGAGCCAAAGAGCCAATCGATCTCTTCGAGGCGGAAGATATCCCGAAGATCGGGCAGTCGGCTGCCCGTCCATTTTCGAGCTCTGCCTTTTTGGCTGTATTTTTAATTTTGCTTTGTTTAACGACAAATCAATTGAAATACAGTAGATGCCGCTTATATGAATCTCGCTTAATCGAATCCGCCGTTTATACGAATCAAAACGCTTGGTCCCGATTTCCCTCTATACTTTTACATGTTAATTAAAAGTCCCGATTTCAGTATAATGGAATCAAAACCCGTTTATACGAATCAAACGATATTGAACCGTCATCAAGTAAACAAATATAAAATTCGAAATTCACCATGCCTGGAAAAGATTTAACGTTGCTCCAGAAGAAAGAGTTACTAAAACAGTACGACTTGTTCGAAAAGTGCAGTCAACGTGAAGCAGCAGCAAAATTAGAAGTTTCACAGACGCAACTCAATAGGATTTTGAAAAATCGTCATGACCTAGAAGCGGCTAACATTGAAAACGGAAGTTTAAATCGTAAAAGAAAAAGGTGTGGAAAAGACGAAGATGTTGAGAAAATTCTTAAAGTCGTTCAAAAAATAGTCCGCACTAATAAGAAGCAATCAAAAATTGATGAATTTTTTGTAGTAGCTTCCTCCAAGCAATAAGTATTCCATTGACGCGTAATAAAATTTGAAAAACGGTTAAATTTGACAAACCTATAAACGTTTTTTTTTATTAATATTTACAATTTCTTACTACATCGTTTAATTGAATCAGCCGTTTATACGAATCAAAACGTCTGGTCCCATCGTGATTCTTATAAGCGGCATCTACTGTATCACATGTAATATCTGCATCAGTCGAGTCTTATCTCCACAATGCGTTTGTATCGATATGTAAGGAATGACTCTCTATAGATGTTTTACATGTAAAAATACATTTACACCAAGTATTATAGTTGTTCATTTTTCAAATCGTCTACGCGCGCAAAGGAATACCGTATTTATTCATTACTTCCCGCAGTTTGAATAAATATTTGAATAAATAATTGAAAACCGAATGCGCGCCGATTCGATCCTGTTTGATGTGAAAATTAAAAAGTATTTCGTAGGTTCGTCAATCTTTTGTATTTAGTGTACAAGGGGATCGATGTACTCGCTATGCGCATTCGTTTGAAATTTTTCGTTAAAAAAAAGTGGTTATAGAAATCTGTGAAAATTGCCTAAATTAATTGTTCTTTCACCATTATCACCTTTCATCATATTTATATTTTCGGTTCTTCACCGCAACACTTTTCAAAAAAATTTTTAAAGTTGCTTTTTCGCCAAAATTATTACATTTTTTTTCACCATGAATTTTTTTACGAAGCTTTAAATCTTAAATTCCTCGGATTCTAAACGGGCATAATATTTTGCACAAAACTATGTAAGGGCGAAGGCCCAAAATATGGAACAAAATCGCATCCATCGCAAATAAAAAATTTCATCACTTTGGACGTTGTTGAGTTTATATATAAAAATTATAATAACGACTTCAAAATTTAATTTTTTTTCTTTTTATTTAAAAATTTCTTACATCTAGTTACACCATGAAAAATACTTGAACTTCTTTTTTTTCTTTTTCTTGAACAATTTTTTTCTTGTCGGGGTACACAGTCGTTTACTTCATTGGCAGGGGCTGTTTGTTCTAGATCACTTTCTTTTGTCTTCTCAGACAAGCGCAACAAATCTTCGTCGCTCATGTGTCCCGCGATCATTCGACAGGCAGTATACGGCAGTTTCAGTTGACAATGGTCCATCATGAACAGATCGGCAGCCAACAGTTCAAATTGTGGCCTCAACAGAACGTTTGCTATGTGTTTTTTTACTTTTATTTGAACGAAGTTCTTGAAATAATTTAATGCTGGTAAACGAAAATCTTTAATTTTGCTCAAAATTAATGAAGCTTCCCGATAACTCATTTGACAAATTTGTAATAGCGATACGTCTGCATTCACCATGATGCCTTTCAGTTTTTCAACTGCAGCTTCAGTGTAGCTGCGCAAGCTAACATTAGTAGCATTGGAGATCGCCAATATTGATGAATCAACAGTTAATCTTGATTGTTCCCGTTTCTTACGCAAGTAATCGGCAGTTTCTTGATCCCGATAAAAGCCAAATCCTGCATAAACAGCCTGAGAAAGTTCAATGTCTACAAAAGTCTTTTTACAATTTTTCTTGCCCAGAATCAAAGCTTTGATATATAAATCGCTATATTTCATAAAAAACTTCAAAATCTTCAAGCGAGTGTAAACGTTCCAGAAAAATCCATTCGACGACAATAACTGAATCATCTCAGCGATGTAAAAAGTAATGGGATATTTTTTCAATTCAGATGATGTATAATCTGTGCTAAACTTAATATTCTCGCTCAAACTGTCCAGACTCGCGCCTCGTTCCAAGAGTGACTTTGTCAGCTCATAGTCCAAAAGCGACACCGCCGATTCCAGAGGTGTGAAACCTCGAGCATTTCGTGCCTCGATATTCGCTCCTTTCGAGACGAGTAAATCGACGATCTCCTCGACTGGTCTTCTCTTCTTCTCTTTCTTGTCGTCGTCTATATTGTCGGTACAGAACTCGGCACAGTCGCACACACGCAGTCGGGCCAACGCATGAAGCGGAGTCGACTCATCTTCTTTGTCCAGCTGATTTGGCTCCGCTCCGTTTTCCAACAGGACTTTCACGACATCCACTCGATGGTACTTGCAGGCCATGTGCAGCGGCGAGCACGTGTAAGAGTCGACATTGACGTCCGCGCCTTGGCTTACGAGTCGTTTCACCGCCTCGACATCGCCACTGAAACTGGCTCCATGTAAATAGGTGAATCCATGATCGTCGCAATGATTTTCTTCGGAATCTTTCAGAAAAAAATTAATAACGGACTTAGCTTCTGGTTCATCATAGCTATGATATTTGACACATTTGCTTTTCTTTTGATCAACGGAACACGTGAATCGTACCAAGAGAGGTTTAAAGTTTTTTAAGTTTGTTTGGTATTTATACAAATAATGAATTGCAGACTTTCCATTAATAAATATTTTATGAATGTTTAATTCCACGTGGTTCTTTATAAATGTAAATACTTCGAAAAGCTTCTTATCCAATGCGATTTTCAAAAACGTAGATGGATAACGTTTTACCGTATTTGTTAATTCCTTCATTCGTTTAAAATCAGTTTCAAAAGTATTTCTTCGAAACATTTTTAATATATCTCTTATATTTTTCTCGTTGAAACAAATGGTTTCAAAATTATTTTCTGCCATGATAGATTTGGATTCTTCTACTGAGCACGTAATCGAAACTAATGACACACCTTCACTTGAAACAGGTAGAATTTGAAACGAAGATGTGAACAGCTTGGCGCACTTATATAGACTGATGCTTGTAATGCACACTTCTAATGAATAAGCATTTATTTTAGAAAGTAGATTAGATTTTCCGAACGATTCAGCCTCCAACATGTGCGTTGCGCAGTGCGCAATAGATGTCACGCATTGGCTTTTTGGCCCGCGCACACTTGAAATTAAAATGAATTTTCGAGTGCTGATAATAGTTAACCCTTTAACGACTGAAATGACCATTTTTGGACAACATTTATAGCGATGAATTACACCGACTAAAATTGTTTAAATTGTCTTTTCAGATATCATTTCTTACGTAAAGTTTGATGTACTTTTCGAATCTGGGATCAGAATTTAAAAAATTTATTTTATGAAAAGTTATAATCAATCCTTTCTTCAAAAAATGATGCGAACCCGTTTTATTTGTCACCTCATTTAATTGGTCGAGGAGTAACCGCGCCTGGCTTTCAGATTGGTTGGAATTTCGCGTCGGTCGTTCATATAATTTTTTTAGTGGGAAAACTTAAATGTTGCGTTTGCTGAAATGTTTATATTTGCAAGTCATTGGTCATTTTAATTACAACGAGATTAGTTGGCGCGCGCGAGCGCGCTTCATATCACTAGTTTTGCAAAAAAAAATATGTAATTTCGAGAAAAAAATCTCGTTTAACTCAAATTTCAACACGGAAAAAAGGTTCGCTCGTGCGTCTCACGCATATAAATTTGGTCAATGGCTTGTATACTTTATTGTAAAATAGTTATAATTACGAAATTCAACATGGCGATCATAAATTTGACTCCCGAAGACCTGTATGTCATAAAATGATTTCGACAATTTTTAACTTGATAACTATCAACTTTACGAGAAAAAGTTGCAGAATAAAAAGTGTTTAAAATCGATCAAAGAGCACATCTGATTTTTTCTGAATTTCAGGAACGATTTTTGGATTTCTGGATAACGCCATTTTTTCAAAAATTCAAAAATCGCTGTCGTAAATCGTGTTGTCATTGCGATAATTAAATTGAAGACGAATAATTTTAAACGCTTAAAAGTCATCATTATACTGAGCTGTTTTGGGTTCTGTCAACTAATACGGCATCAGTAGAGTCTGATCTCTACAATGCGTTTGTATTGACGTGCCTAAAAAATGCCTCTCTAATAATGTGGATGTTAACAGACTCAATAGAGCCCTCAAAAATCCACTGCAGTTATCGGTATCATTTCTTCAACCAGTTGTTACCTATGAACTGATAAAAAGAGGAGCAAGTTCTATAGACTTTGAATTACCGTTTTGTGGTTTTTGTCCAGCAATGCACACCGTAATGAGGAAAGAAGAAATTTAAATGGTATACAAAAATTAAATTTAACTGCTCGCATTGTAGCATCTTATAAAATTTTGTGCGAAGCTTGTATATATGCCGAAGAAAAGTACAAGAAATTTTTTGATTGTTTAAGAACATTTAATTTAGAAAACAGTGATAATTATAATAAGGAAGAGCTTTCAAAACCTCATGTAATAAAAAATAATAATTTGTTGGTCATTAACAAATATTACACTGTTCTAGATATAGTTGATAGTCCAAATCCTGTACAAATATTGCGATTATTAAAATGGAGAGATTATGTGAGAATCAGTAAATTTTCAAGCATAGATCAGGACACCGCAACATATTTGCGGAATCTCATCAGTAAATTCTTTATAGAAAAAAGAGCTCAGCTTTTTCACAATATTATGTGGCCTGATTTATATGACGTACAGGAAATGCTTTTTACGAAGTTCTCAACTACAGTTATAATGAAAATCATAGACGCATACTAGATTGACGCATAAGATTTGAGCTATATAAAGCCTAGGCTTTACAAACTCACTTGCGTGAACCGCACTTTTACTCTTCGCCACCTAGCGGCGACACGGCTCACTACAATACATACAACAACGTATATGGTGCATTATTTCAAAAGCGTGATATGACATGGCTAATTGTTATTGTAGCTATTAGAAAACTTTTAAAAAATGAAAACTAAGACGGTAGAACCTTTTATTTTATTGAATTTTACCTTCCGCAACTATAAAATTTCCATAAATTACGACCACATTGATTTGCCAGCCGGATAAACATACAAAATGTCCCCTCCGTGACCTGTCCTGAACTCAGAATCGATTGTTTTCACTCATTAAACATATTTTTACAAATATCCAGCAATATTGTGATACATGGGCCTTATTCTATACATCCTAAAGAAAGTTTTTTTGCATCACTCGTCACCTTAAATAGTTTCAAAACAATTGTACATAAATAACAAATGTGTCCTTAAATTGTGTGAAATTTTACATCATTACAAATATAGTGCCAGTAAACGTGCTAGATAGTAATTTTGACCTCTCTAACTATACGAGGGTCATCTTTCAGAACTAAGGTACTCGATTTTTACCCGTAGAGTATTCAAATCTTCATTGCAGCTTCGCTATAAAAATAGTTGCACACGAAAATCGTAATTGTAAGATAAAGTGTCCCCTCTGTGATCGACGAGTTTTTGAGCTAGCACTTTTTGTTTTTGACTATGGGGGCATAAAAACGTTCGTTTTTACAAACAATTTTTGTGGGTGATCGGAAAAAAAATTTTCAACTTTGTTATCGTCGTGAAATTTGATAAAAGTGCGATTTGGTCCCTACGTGACAAATTTTCATGTTTGCTATAAGAAAATAATCGCATTAGATGATGGCCGATAAAAAGTAAATATTCCATGAAAAAAACAAAGAATGAAGTGTCAGAAACTACGGGAGTACGGAAAAATTAAACTCGAAATAGAAAAAAGTAAGTTTTTTTGTTTTTCCAATATTGCCCATTTTACCCACTCCAAATATCACACTTTTGAAATAATGCACCATATAGATATAACGCGAGAGCACGAAGCTCATTTTTTCCCAAAGCCATTTATACTTACGATACTACGCGTACTGTCACTGCGCACATAAAAATTGTTCCTCGATATTTATATAATTATATATTCTTCTTCATATTCAATTATCATAATTTACAAGTGTTTTTAATATTTAAATATATATTCTCTATTTTTATGTTAAGCTACCCGAATATTAGTAACCAAATTGTTAGCGAGAAAACATTTTATATTCTAAAAAATACATTCCAATATTTAACAAATGAAGAATTGCTTATGCTACAATCCAAACGTAAATAATTAACGACAAAGTGGGCTAATAAGATTTTCTTGTAAAATATAATCGTAAAATATTCTTGTAAATTTTGTAAAATAATCCGTGCTCGTTTGGTCTCTAACCAATATTATATACATTGTTTATGCGAGTTTTATCAATTTTAACTGTACAAGGTAACCGTCTTGTACAAAAGGTTTCTTAAAAAATTCTAGTCAAGCTAGTATGTAATGCAACATTATTCATTTCAAAGCTTAATTTTTTTAAATTAGTCAATTCAAATAAAAAAAAGCAAATTTTAAAAATTTATATCTCGATTTATTATCAAAAAACTTCTACCCAACAGCCATTCAACAATTACCTAACCAATTGAAATTTTAAAATATTTTTACAAAAATTGTATAGAACTTATAGAAAATACATTTTAAACTCTCTTAAGTAAAAGAAACATTCTCCAGTCACAAATTCATTAACAGTAAAGCTTCATGCTTTATACATGTAAATGCGTCTATTTTACATTGAATTACGTAAGGAATCTCGTAAAAATGTCTCGCGATTAAATCGTATTGTCATTCAGTCTTATAATGAATGCACCCCTTCTATAAATGCCTCTACTGAAGGAATGGGTGTTTCTGGTGTTATTCCATGACCCAAGTTGGCTATGTAACGGTGTTTGCTGAACGTAGCAACCATATCTGCTGCTCTTGTACGAACTTCAGACTGAAATTATATAAAGTATGACGTTATATTTTACATTCTTTTACTTACAATAAAAAAATATGGTGTGAAATGACTACGCACTGGTTCTGCAAATAGGGCCATGGGGTCCATATTTCCTTGTAAAGTAACATTTGGGCCAACCTTTTGTCGTGCTTCTGCTGGGTCAACTGTCCAGTCCAATCCAATTACTTCATAATTTGTTTCTTTGGCAAAGATTTCAAGGCAGTCCATTGTAATTCCTTTTGGAAATGCAATCTGAAAAAACAGTAACAGTTTTAATTATTTGGATTTATTTTATATCAATACTTTGACATTATTATATTTACCATTGGAATATCAAGTTTTAATTGAGTCAGCTTTTCTCTTACACGGTCATTGATTTGTTTTAGATATTTCAAAGAATAGTTTTTGAATAATTCTTGATTTAAAAAGTCTCCATGACTTTCAAATACTTGAAGAAGCTGCAAACATTTTTATGTTTTAGATTCTTTTCAAAAACATGTACAGATATTTATGAAGAATGAAACACTGAAATACCTGAGCTCCAGACTTTGCTTGCATCACAAGGTAATCGACGATAACATCAGTAAGCATCTGTAACAACTTATGAGACTCTTCTGGATACTTATATAGCCATTTCCTAGCTGATACCATAGTAGAACTGCCACCTCCTTGGATCATATATCCCATGAGTGTCCACTACACAGAAATGAAATTTTTACTATTCTGGTATTTAAAACTTCCAAACTAGTAGCAAATTACTTACTGGAGCACCAGTGAAACCGATAAGTGGAACTTTGCCCTCCAAACTGTGCCTAGTGAGCGTAATAGCTTGGCCCACGTATCCCAATTCTTTTTCTACATCGGGCATTCGCAATCTTGACATGTGTGTGGGATCGACCAGTGGTTCAGGTAAGACAGGACCCTGAGAATTAAGTAAAGGTTGCTCTCAATTCATTCTCTGGGAAATGTTACCATAAAAACACAGCGTATACTCACAACGCCAGGCCTCATCTCCACCACGAGACCCATCGCCTGAGGTATGACCAGTATGTCGGAGAAAATAATGCTTGCGTCCAACTTGAACCTCCTGATGGGCTGGAGCGTGACCTCGCAGGCCAGCTCGGGCGTCCTGCAAATGGTGAAGAAGTCGTGCTTCGATCTGCACTCCCTGAACTCCGGCAGGTATCTGCCGGCCTGGCGCATTATCCATACCGGCACTCTGTCGATCTCCTCGCCTCTGGCAGCCCTGAGTATTCGGTCGTTCTTCAACGCCGGGAAGTCATCGGCCAGCGACATACTGCTGCGAATTACGAGCAAAAAAAGTAACGTTCAGAAGTGTCGTACGATTTATCGAGCTCGAGAAGAAAACAAAGTGCAAAGTTATGTGTGCCTACTACAATTGCACGACAATTAGAAGAAGAAGAAGAGGAGGAAGAAATGACATTACGTAATTCTGAGTTCTTTTCCGCACGATATGTTATTGTAAACAAAACGAAAAAATCAGCGATCGACCACTACTATGGGGCACGTACACCACACGACACGATATCTTTTATTAATCAGCGGATCGGTGACATAGGCAATTATGATAATAATGAGATGCCCGAATTTTGATTACACATAAGCTGCTTCTGCTGCCGTTGCTGCTATAGTTGCTACTGCTGCGGCGTGACGGAGGCAATGCACCGCGCAGCGCACGAGGCAGCCGAGCACCGCCGCGGTCTTGGACATCTGACGATGATTTCCGCAAGTGATTCGCTCGCGCCACAAGCCGATAATATCGATTCCTCTTCTTCATTCTTTTCACGAGTTTCTCGCGACCGTCGATATAAACTTACCGGATAATATGGTATATAATCGCCGAGTCGCTACGCAGCGCCGCCGTCACCGCAAAAGTTTACACATAATTTACAATATTTAAGTATCATATACACTCTGCAGTGCGCAGCTCACGATGATGATTCACCGTAATTACTAACTCGTACTGTACTAATTGTTACTTGTTTAAAACGGACAAGTGCGTATATTATGTTATTCAAACGTTGCGCGAAGTTATCTCCGTCATTGTTTTACTATTTTTTCTTTCAACTTTACTTCAGCGACGAAATTTCAGAGCGTCGCTTATCGAGTTTCCGCGGGTAATTTATATATTCGAACTCGGTGCCGATTAAAAATTAGCGAACTCTTTTTCTCAAATGTCAAAATACACACGCAAACACACCAATATGTGACAGTTAGAAAAGAGAAATCGAACGACGGCCGCGTCGTCGATAGATCATTTTCTCGCGTTGACAGATACACACAACTATAATTATAATGAATACGATTGTGAGAGACGCTCGCGCGCGAGATATACATCCGAGTCGAGTGTTTTGACAGGCAGCGGTAGCAGCAGCGAACGCGTGCCATTGAACAATCGTAACTCAAAAATCCTGAACCAATGCAATTGCTATTCGAACCAAAAAAAAGGACAAGAAACTTTGCAAGTACGCGCGAGGTATACACAAACCGTTTCGGAGTAATTCGCACGGCTCATGCTCTCGATACATTACTCACGTTTACGTTACTATATACATTTTGTCGCTGGTCGCCGTTGGGTGTACTGCATACACTACTCGCACACACACACACACACGAACACTTGGTATAACGTTGATACATGTATTGGTGTGTTCAGTGTTTACGAGGCGCTACTCGCGTCAGTCTGTGCGCGTGTGTGTGTGTGTAAGTGTATATGTGGAGCAGCACACCGAACACAAGGCACGCTCACGGCCCGCCGAGCTCTCGGCTCAGTTCTACACACACTCGGGGCGTACGCACCTATATATCTACTGGGTAACCTACACGCGAAACGTCAGTCTCGTATCCGCCGTCTCTCGTCGTCGTCGTCGTTGTTGTGTGCATTACATTGTTTAGACATTAAAATACACGTATATAATAACACAGGGTCGGCAACCTCGATCCAACCTCTTTTTTTCTACTATTCTCGTGTCCGTTGTCATTGACAGTTTTTTTACACTTACGTCGGTATAGTAAGGAGGTGCGCGAAGTAAACGAAAAAGAAGGAAGAAGTGTGCGATAAATATAATCGAGTGCTCACAAGCGACGCAACTGTATATCATCGTCGTCGTCGACGTCGTCCTTTGAGAGCTTCTCTCAAGCTGCAGTGCCGTGGCGCCGAGACACACATCGTCGTCGATGACAAAAGTAAACACAAAGTACGAGCAAAGCTTTCATTTCTTTCTATAACGAACGATCCCTTACTTCTCTCGCTCGATTTTTTTGCATTCATTCATTACCTATAATAATGAAATTTATAACGCGGAGAGTACGGGAATCGACATCGAAGGTTCGTGTGTATAAATGTGCGCGTTTATAATATCGCGGCCAAGAGAATCGTCGTCACGCGGCCCGAGTGTGTGTTTATAACTGTGCGGGATGCAGTACAGCTGATTCACGGCACGCATGTATACACACGCACACACACACACACACATAGGTATACAAGCACGCGCTGCTGCTGCTGCTGCTTCGCAAGCTGCGCAGAGAGAGAGAGACTTATCTCTCGCTCCGATCGTCGTAATTGTTATAAAGCGAAAACTACGTCGGCTACGAACGCATCTCCAACGACAAACTTTTCTTTTTTTTCGTAAAAATCCATTTTCCATCTCGCTTCTCGTATTATTTCATTGTGATATAAAAAAATATCGAACGCACGAATATCGCCTATACCGATATAATTCAAGTCGATACACATTTTAAATTAGAGAACCTGACGCGATGATGCACATTGCGCCACGTACGTACGCGCGTGCCGCGTTTATTCATTATATGTACTCTATTATAGTCGTGTGCAGGTGTTAGTGGTGGTGGTTGTGTATGTGTGTGTGTGTGTTTGTATCTCTTTGTGTCACACTCACACACGCAGCAGACACGCATTTACGTAGCGCAATTAAAAGCGCCGATGGCATACTCCATCTTTTTTTTTTAGTATTTTCCGTCGTTGCGAGAACCGAAACTTTGCGATTTTATTTAATCGATACATAGGGGGCAAAATACATATATTTTTTTTTCTTCGTTTCCCGGTATATTTAAGCGGCTAAGCATTAACAGGAAATTCGCGACGATCGAAAGAAGAGCAGTATAGAGCGCTCGGCTATGGAAACGCATAAAAGAAAAGAAAGAAAGAAACAACAGGAATTCGATTGACCCCTCGGTGTCTCGACCTCATACTTCTACTAGCGAATCCGCTATTTTTTTTTTTCGTGCGCGATTATCGCGGTTTCGATTCTCTCCGCAAGCCTGCGTTTTCCGAGGCTATTATTATCAGTGCCGCGGCGTAACGAAGGAAAATCGCGAATTTCTCTTTCTTCCTCCTCTTCTTTTGTGCACTCGATCGATCGATAATATTTCGTATAGACGAAAATAGTCGCAAAAGAATCGGTCCGGCGTGATATTATGTAAAAGCACAAACACGAGGCATAAGGAAGAGAGATAGAAAGAAAAGAAAACGAAGCGCGTCAAGGCAATTGTCTCGTCGGCTTTTCGTGCAATTTATTACATATAGACTCGAGGAGACGCGATGGCATAATATTTCCAAGCCGATTTCGCTTGATTCCTTCCCGATCGTTCGACCAACGGCAAAAAATAAAGAAGACAATTAAACCGAAAACCGCAGCTATTTCGATCGAATAGCGCACGATAAAACAAAATGCCGATTCTCCTCCTCCTCGTCGTCGTCGTAGTCGTAGTCGTCGTCGACGACGAACGACGGGACCGGCGACGTTGCCATATTATTACGAAAAATTTTACCCAGCGAGTGCACCACAGCGCAGCACAGCTGTGGAGAGATAGCACAAGTGCACAGCACGGAGAAAGACACTCCGTACAGACCGCGGCGCGCTCAAAACGAAAAATCGTTGCGGAGAAAGTCTCTCTCTCTTTCTTTCTCTCGGCCGAGGCTCGCAACGGTGCATTTCGACGCGTATATACACGGCTCCATAGTGTAGGAGTAGTATTATGCGTTACAGCGAAGAAAATTCAACGATATTATAAAATATTCTACGACATAGACGCGTTTATATTACCGATCTGCATATAAATATTACTCGTACGTAATCGACGCGTGTGTGTCGCGAGAAAGAAAGTAACGTAACGAGTACAAGTACATAATGCAATATGTAACGTCGTGCTCGGTGCAATGGGACAGAAGCGAGAGAGAAAGAAACGACAACAAATAAATATAAAAATAAAAGAGAAGAAAAAAAAACAAACCCATGAATATAAATGAATGAACAAACGAACGCGGCCGTACACCGGGGCGACACTTTCACCGCGAACCGATGACGCGCCTCGCCGGTCTTTTTTTTTGCTTCTTTTCTCGCTCCGACCATATATAAAGCGAACAAATGTATAAACACATCGCGGCTGCGCTTCTCTGCATTATAATATTATCGGTGCGCGAAAGACAGAGAAAACCTGTTTCGTTGTCTTTCCTTTAACGCGGGCGAATTTTCAAGTCACGCGACACATCACGACGAAAACGATGACGGTTCTATTCTCTTTTGTTTATTTATTTATTTTTTTTTTTAATATATATATCTCGCGCGGGTATGGCGTTTTTCGCGTCTAAGTTTAAAACATTTTTTCGAGAAGCTTCGGTTCGACACCGAAATTCAATAACGCCGCTAAAAATAATTATGCGCCTCGGCGCGGTAGAGCGAAACTCGTTTTCGCGCGTCTGTCGCACGCGGGGGGCGAGGATCCTTTTTCGTACTCCGACATGCCCCGAGGAAACGTTATTATATACGATTAATCCTTCAATCGAAGCATCCAGAAGCCCATATATATATAAGCTATGCTTATGTATAAAAAATGACACGCACACACACATGCGCGCGACCGGTGCATTGACGAAATTTTTAGTGCAAAATTGCAAGGCCAACCGCTTCTGAGAGTGCAGCAAAGCCCCGCAGGCGAGAGGTGAGAAAGAGAGAGAGGCATAAACAATCTTTTAATGGCTTAAAATTAGCGCACATATCTTTGACGATTTCTTTTTCTCTCTCTCGCTGTCGATATCGACGCGCGCGTGCGTAACGCAACGTCAAAGTTTTTCTGCCCGTGTGTGTCTTCTGCCTACAATAATAACGATAATAATATATCGTAAAAATAAATCACGCGACAGATGCGCGCGCCGCGAAAGGAACGAAATGACAAAAAAAAAACAAACGCAAACTTTGCAATTTTCATAAATTACGCGGTATTAGTACACGCGACCGCGATATTATTGTGTTGCGTTTCGACGACGATCGACAGATAATATATAGATGATAGGCGAGAAAAAACCTTTGGAGAAAAAGAAACGATCTGAAATTACGCGTGAGAGAAAAGAGCAAAAAAAATGCGTCGGTTTTATATAAACTTTGTTGCATCGAATACCGCACGGACACGCACACACGACAATTAATTAATAATACACATTACAACGCACACTGTATCGATATCATTACAGGCTGAGCAATGTGACCTAGACTCACATTTATAGCGTGTGATTTTTCAATTTCGAAAGTTTCGGGCGAAGAAAAAAAAAGGCAAATGGGAATGGATGCAAAGGAAAATCATCGCGTTGCGATCGCGGTCAATTGCATCAATTGATCCGATTTTTTCTTCTCCTCCTTCTTGTTCTTCTTACTTTTTTTTCGTGCAAAGTACTAGTTATACACTTTATATGCCGATCTTCTCTCTCTCTCTCTCTCGTCCGGAGGATACGCGTATCGCATGTTTGTGTGTATTGGATTTTTTCAAAGGAAAAACTGGTATAGGCGGCTCTTTTGACCGGTGATGGGAAAAAGGACGTTTTTCCACTTCGAATATTGTGTGTTTTAAATCGTGGGTGATTATGTTAATTCAATGACGTCAACTCCGCGTGGAGAAGTTTATGAACGAGCATACACACACATACACACAATTGGCTTGCAAATAAAAATGACAAAAGACATAATACACAAACGATATAGGCAACTTATTTGCTCGAGGATGATTTTGGACGCGTATATACGTATTGTCTCGAATTTAGAATACGCTAAATAGTAATGGACGCGATTTGGAGGTATATCGCGTACGACTCTATAGACGCAAATCTATCGGTCTTATTTTTTCTTTTCTGTTGTTGCAAATTCATAATATTTCGCCTTGACGTCACGTATTATATATTATAATGGCGATCCGCCTGCGATTCGATGCGTCTAGATTTTTACGTATTTACGATCTATCATAAGAATTTTTATTTATACTAATATCCATGGTCTATCCGTCCCGAAGGACGAGTGCCTGCGGTTTCGCGCGCAGTGCAATGCAAAACGAAAAAGGTACCAACGTGTTTATCTAATTTGGGCGAAGAAGCCTCTCGCTGTTATTTCATTCTCCGATAAAAAAAGAAGAAGAAGAAGAAGCTCGGAAAGATCTAAAAAAATTTCTGTTTTTATCGAGAATCGAGAATGTACCATATACATATATCGTGCGCGTCTGGCAGCATCTCGATGCAATTCTCGTACTTGTATGAAAATCCCGCGCTGCAGTTCGAGAAAAAGTAATTAATATCGAAACGTTCAATCAATCGAATTTATTGTACATAAATGTAGCGGCATGTGAATTCGGCCTTGGCTTGACGAAACCTATCGCTTCTCTCTCTCTCTCGTGCGGCTGCGCTTCGCTTCGCGGCGACGATTTATCAATAATATTGCGCATCCGGTCATTGTACTTTGCTGATCGGGCTTCTATAATAAACGGACGATGCGACGCGCGCGGGGCAAAAGAGAAAATGTATACATATATTTTATTGTATCAATGTCTTTTCTCTCTCTCTCTCTCTCTCTCTCTCTGCTCGATGGCTCGTGGAGACTTTTTTACATAATACGAACACACATTTTACACGCGAATAAATAAAAGCGCGAATGGAATTTTTCAATTGATACTTGTCAATTACTTGGCTCTTTTTCTCTCGAGCGCGATGATCAATCATTATTTTTCTCTTACTCGCGCGCGCGCGCGGAGAGCAGCGTCCGATTGTAATTATAGAAAAGACGGCAAATTGTAATTGCGGCAAGTAAGAAGTGCACCACGCCGGTATGCGTGAGTGCGTGTATATTATATGTAATTCTTTACATACGATACAAAGTGTCGCGGAGTCGCGCGCGAACTATTATTTAAAGTAAAAAAAAAGTAAGAAAAAAAAACAAACTTTTGTATAATATTGCGTATACGCAGGCTTTACCGATAAATCATAAATTCGTAATAATTTTGCGCGCACATTACACACGTGCTGCGTTGCTGCTTTCGCATGCAGTTGTTAAGCCCCGGCGGTGAAAGTGGCGAACGAAATTTTTTTTTTCTCTCTCCCTCTTTTCTTCGAGATGCATATATATGCACAAATAATTTCTCTTTCTACAAAAGTAGGTATATATATATGAAAAATATACGAGATCCTCTCCAAGCGTAACGCGAAAATTTATGTTCTATCGTAAAAAATTAATTCAAATGTATAGAGACAGACACTTCCGCACCGAATAATCTCACTAAATCATAGAGCATCGTATCGCGCATCCCAATCACGCGTCCAGGGATACATACAAATATATCATTTCCTTCCCTCGTATTATATTTTTTTTTCTCGGAAAATCGGCTTTCCCCGGACTCGCACGAAAAATAGCCACACCACTTTCGTATCGTTTTCGCTCGTACGATCGCGCACGCGGGTGCTTCTCCGTTCACCTTGCCCCAATAACGAGCCGTTGCTCCCTTCGACGATGATGCCTCTGCACGACGATCGGTCGCGCGCACGTTATTACTTTATACGGCCAAACGAGATACGGAAGTTGATTAATTTATTTATTTATTGTATTATATGCAGCGTCGTGGTCGTCGTCGTCGCGTCGAGTGTTTCGGAGGTCAGCGCGCCTATATATATAATACGATGTGCACGTGCTTCGTTACATATATAGGCATTGTCTTGAAAATTCGTTCGATCTCGGAATAGACACGTAAAGATTTTATATACTTTGATATGCCCGTACGCATACAACATTATATATATATGCTACACTGCACCGCGGAGAGGCCTAAGTAGACGTGTACGAAACTTACTCAACGAGATTCCAAAGTCATTAGCTAATCGTCTCGTATACACAACGCCGCTCTGCGCCTGCCTGCCACCGCTGCGTGTCGTAAAAAAATCTTCTAGAACATTTAAGAAAAATGCGAGAGAGAAGAGAGACGGAGTGTGTGTGTGTGTGGAGTGCATTGGACTTGGATAACGCGTGGAGAGCTTAAACGACGACCGATAATGTTGACGATTTGTCTCTTTCTCTCTCTCTCGTCTCGTTCTCTATTTTGTTTGGGCGCGCGGATCGTCATCTCCAGCATACATAGCGTTGTGTGTGTATTATATATATACTTAGGATTGACGATAATCAAAAATAAAATAAAAATACTGCGCGGGGACTGGTTCTCTCCTCTCTTTCGATAGCCACGAAAATTTCTGAAGTCGGCAGACTCGACGTCGAAGGAAAGGGACGATCGCGAGACTCGAAGCGGACGATGGCGTTTTTTCTTTCGTTCCTTCGTTTCTTCTTTTTGTTTCTCGTAAACAATGAACGATCCGTCGATTCGACGTCATTCGAGCACGAGCACAAATTTGGCACATCGCGAAATATATCTCAAACACGTGCTTCGGCTCGAGATATTTCTTCTTTTTTTGGGGGGCTCTTCATCGTTGTATTATTATTGAAACTCAATGGGACACTCGAACGTGTGTATGTATAGGCAAAGTATCGCACATAAGTATGTGTACTAGATCGAGAATGTTTGGTCACGCTGTAATCTTCGTGCGTGTATATGGGCCAAACTGTGTCAACCTTGAAATGCCGAATAAAGTATGTCCTCAAAATTCGAGCATCCCCGATGGATCAACAAATTTTATTCTTTGCTTTTACGAGGTGACTCTGAAAAGATAAAATCACACTCGACTCCGAGCCTCTATGAGAAATAAAGTTCGAAGGCTAAAGATTAGAGGATTTTAGTTTTGGGCATTTCACGATCGGTGCGGCTCAACCCATATACGCTCGAATCTTTTGTCGTCCGTAAATAATAATACCAAGAGACCTGCTTGACACTCGCGCGCACGCACGCGGGCCGATTCCGACACTCTCTTCCTTCCTTTCCATCACACACATGCATGCGTATACGCACATCAGAGGATTTTTACGCGTGGAAAATTCTGTGCCGCTCGGACACTCGTCTTTTTTCCGTTTATCCATTCGCCCCTGGGCGAGATCCAGTCTCTCCGTGAACTTATGACAAGAAAAAAAAAAGTTCGTGACGCACTTTGGGCCGAGCGAGAGATCATTGAAACGTATGTATATCGTTTGATAAAACGAGCGCGCGCCTTATCAAATTGGTCGATCCGTCGACCATATAGCACGCGGCTTAGAGCTCTCGAGCGTGCGCTGCAAGGAATTTGGGAATCTTGGCCCGGCCGAGCTTTATCAGCGATCGTGTGCGTACGGGTCAATAGAGACACGCACGTTACATAAAATTAAAAATATAATAATTTAATTGCGGAAAAAAACGACTATAAATAACCGATTGAAATAATAAAATAAAAAAAACCCAAGATCGGAAGATGAGTTGGTCAATTTAACAACAACGATAATATATTTTTAATATATTGCATATACTAGGCCGGAGCCTTATATACATAAGCAGCATTGACTCGCACCGAAGCAATGCAAAATTCAGCGTGATTCTCTCTTTGCGCGTCGCGTCTCGTGTGTGTGCTCGTCCCCCTCGCGTGTCTCATTTTTCTCTCGTTATAATAATAATATAATACCGTTTCGGTGCCTCTTCCGCCTGTGCATGTGTGTGTCTATATATCTGCTCTCGCGTCGCATCTTGCGGTCGTTCACTCGAGTGTCAATATTGTATACATTGAATCCTGAAAACCTTCGTAGTGTATACGTATTAAAACAGTATTAATTTCAGCACGATTTTCATCGAATCTCAAGATCATAAAAAGAAAATACACTTCAACTATTTCTGCCTCTGTTTTGTTTGTTTGTTTTCTTTTCTTCTTTTTTTTTTGTCACGGCGTTTATAATATACAAACACACACACACACGAAAGCTAGACTCTCGAGCGGTCATCGTAAAGATGAATAATTATGGTAATTTTCGCGCGCGCGGCACGCTCGAAGCTCGAACGCGGTTAATATAATTCTCAAAAAGTATCTCATTAAAGAGCCGCTGAGATGTTATCTTACTCGTTGCGCCGCCGCGGCATTGGTTTATTGTATGCGTACTGCGAGTTTATGTGCTTTACTATATACGCAGATCGTATAGGCGCGCACAAAAAAAAGGACTAATAAAGGTCGTTTTCAAAAATGTCGCAAACTCCATATGTACACTAATTATTTTAAGTTTTTTTTTGTCTAAATTTATTCATTCGTTTTGGTTTCTTTGTTCGCTCGATTGGATGGGTAAACAGACGCGGTCGATCATGCACGTGCCGCGATTCTTCGTTACTTTGCGTAATATCGAAGCAAAAAAAAAAAGAAAAAAAAATGCTCAATGACAGGTCGATGATTTACCGTTATGAAAATATTGTCGCGCGCGTACATTACGTTAAATACGCGCTAAAAACCGTAAAAATGCATTTGCATCCGAGAAAATCTCGCGGCAGAAGAGAGAGAGAGAGAGAGAGAGAAAAAATTCGGTTAATGCCCCGTTGTCATCGCGCGCAGGACCTGCAGCAGCAGCTGCATAAACGTGTGTACGTTTCAACAGTCACGTAGGCCCTTTCTTGGCTCGTACATGCTTCTGCTGCAGTCCATACTGGGCCGTTGACCTATAATAACGCGGCGGCGATCTGATCTCTTTCTTCGCGGTGGTGGCAGCGAGCCGCGAAGGAGCTCACCAAAAGAAAAAGAGAAGAGAGAAAAAGACCCAGAAACAGAACTTGCATATATCTTATGCTTTTTATCGTACGAGCGAGTTTTACAAAAAAAAAAAAAAAAAAAAAACAGCCAATTTTTCTCGCGAGATCAACCGATAGAAGCACGTCGCAATTATAACGATTGTTTTGGGGTGATCATTCAGGTATGCAGAGCATTCCTCTGTCAACTATGTACCACATAGTGTTTGTAAACAGGCGACGCTCGTAAAATCATCTTGATAGCTTCATTCGCTTTTTTATCCGACGAAATTAGTCCGAAGGAATGCGCTTTTGTCAATACTTAGTACTCGGTAATACATGCATCAACGTGTATACAATGCTTTAAGATAACTTCGATACATACTCGCAACTGCAGCGACGATCACGAGTCGTTTTTCTTTTCTTTTTTTTTATTCGATCGCACGCGAGCGACTGCGCGCGAGGAAACTACACGCGACAAAAATTTTTCAGATTGTCACATCCGCGCAATTAAGATCGAGGAATTCCTCTTCGAAGAAGAGCAGAGCGCAGCACAGACTTCGATCGGTATCATACATATATATTTTTCGATCACAATAGGCTATAATATTGAATCGTGACGCGCGAGTTTTTAGGTCACACGCACACGCAATAATTATTATTACAACGTATACGTACAGCTCGAAGAATAGCGCAATTATTGTTATATTAATTATCGAATCGATCCTCGACGCCGCCGCCGCCGCATGGGTTAAAGCGAGTGCAAGGACCTGGACACGTTGTCCGAGTCACGTAGGCCCTATGCACACACACACACATAAGTGTATAATAATACAATGCGTCATAGTATATACGGGTAGGGCGTGGGTGGGGGGAGGTGGCTCTTTTGGAAATTTTTTGTGTGTTCCTGCAGCAGCAGCGACAGAACATCCATTACCGATCGCTGCGCCGCTCGATATGGTCCTCCTGGAAAATTATGGACCGAACGAGGCGAGTTCGCGACACGATCCGAGAAACGCAGAGACAGAGAGACAGAGAAGATCGTCTGGTGACATTGAAACGAAATCTTAGATAGAGTCGTTAAAGTGTGTCAAGTTCGCTAATGTAGTTTTTTTTTCGCTATACTATTATTTTTCAACACTCTCTCTCTCTTCTATGTATATGTACCACGTGAAGATCGGCACGCGTAGTTTCGCGCATGCCATCGTGTATAGAGTTGTGTACGATGATCTGCCGCACAGGAAACGTTAAAAAAAAAAAAAAAAAAAGTCCGCGAAATGTGGTCAATGGTAACGCGCGCGCGAGCGAGCGAGCGATAATTCCGAGCGATGCATCATCGTCGTCGTCGTCGTCGTCGTCGTCGTCGTCGCACATGCACAGCATGAATATAACCCACAAATTCGCGCGTGTAAAGTACATATTGTACACATCGTGGGGGCAGTCATGCAGCAGTGCAGTTCCGATCATCGAGCGTCGAGCTTGAATTTTCCACGCGAGTGCGATTTCTCTCTCTCTCTCTGTCTTCTCTGCTTCGCAATGAAAATGTCAAGATCAACTTTGCTTGGCAGCAGTAGCAGCGACAGAGCGACGTTAATGATGATGATGATGATGATGATTATTCGGTAGCAGGGAAGTGGAGGGCAATGAAAAATTTTGCTTATCGGTGTGTATGCGCGCGAGCGAAGAGCCGAGCGAGAGCAAAGGCCAGAAAATCTTCTATGTACGCGATGTATGTAGCCAGAGTCAGTCGCCTCTCCCCGCGTAATACGAGCGAGTCTTTGAGTTGAGAAAAAAAGAGCAAAGAATAAAATGAAAAATCGTGACATTTTTACCCAACCGATCGCACGGTATAATATATAGTGCACCAAACACACGTGATTCACATCGATCTTCGGCGCTCTTGCGGCGTTTTTCGATAAAGTATATAACGTACCAAGTATGTAGAAAGCTCCATTCGAAGCACACGATCTAACGCGTATCTCGTAATAGAACCTAGCGCACGTGTAATTAATAAAGAAAAAACTCACACAACACTGCGACTCCATAACGTCGCGACGAAAAAGCTCGCGCGGAAATTAACGTAATCGACGTTGACCTTACTTACACACGCGTTTTCCGTAGCGCACAGATACGTACCGATAATTTTCCCAAAAATCATTAATTACGATTGCGACCCACGTACGCGAGCCGCGCCGTACATAGTCGTAGTCTTGCGTCTTCTTGTGCGATTTATTCATTACCATTATCATGATTATATATCGTCGAGTTAGATTCGAGCAGTCGTCGTCGTATGGATGATGATGATCGTTTGTCATCGCGCGATATAAATACTGCGACTACACATACACACACGCACGTGTGTAAGGTTTTCCGTATCGAAAAAAAAATCACCGCGACGACTTAAGAGGAAGAAAAATTCAGAGCACGAACTTGAAAAGTCGCTTCTTCCGACTTGCGTACATATCCATATAACGAACGCGTGTGCATATATATATAACGCGTTATATGCGCCAGAGCTGCGACGATCGCGAGATATAACGCGCGCGTCCCGATCGAGACCCGCGCCGGATTTTTTTCCACAATGAATATTATCATTATTTGTTAATATTTTTTTGCTCCGATTCTGGCTTCTTTTTGTTTTCTTCTTTTTCGTCGTCGTCGTCGTCGTTCTATGACGCAGGTCCTTCGCTTGGCTTTATCGAGCTTAGAAGAGAGTAAGAAAGACAGAGAGAGGGAGAGAGACATTTAAAAGCGCTCTTTTCTCGAAGAACGACGATGATTCATTTTTTTTTCTCTCGCACTCCAGAGCGTTTATAAAATAATATTTTTTGTCGACAATGAATCGCGCGCGCCGATAATATAATAAACACATGCATCGCGCATACTTCGACGGAATTGCAAATAGATAAATTTCCGCGAGCTCTCGAGTCGTGTGTACATGTGTATGCGCATAGTAAATAATATGTCATAATGCATGCACGAAACGAAAATCCCGAAGACGATAGCCGCGAGCTCGCGGCTAATCAATGTTTACATGACTGTTTTGTTGGAAAGTTATTGAATGCCGATTAGCGCAAACACGTTCGTAAGTGTGTAAGTGGAGGTAATTTTTCTCTCGACATCATCTGTTACATGATTCCGAGCTCCGCGCGCCGCTCGGAGATTGTTTACAAACACACACATACACACAAGTTTGATAGATCGCAATAAAAGCTCTCTCGAATGGAAAAAAATCGAAACGAAAAAAAAAGTTCAGAGCTTTTCGTCTATTCGAAAAATATACCAAGCGAGTTCGAGCTTGGAAACGTGAGTCCGATCCACGCACGTTTTTATATTATATACATCGTTCGGATTCTCTCTCACTCACCGGGTGGAAATTTCACACCGCAGAGGAGCAGCTCGCATCATCGCTCGTTTTCTCGCATTATAATTATTATTTATTTATTTATTATTATTATTTATAAAAAAGAGAAAGAGAGACCCTCTCGGCTCGGCGCAAACACGACAGACAGAGATCTGAAAATAGTAGGGATCCTCCGTTGGGAAAAAGAGGGAGTACTACACTACTATATACTCACTTCGCACGCGTTATCGAGAATCAAAGTTTTGCCTTTCTCGCCTCGCGCACACTATCTCAATATACCCGTACGTGTACAGTGTGTGTGTGTATGTGTGGATCACTATATACTCTCTCTCTCTCTCCGTCTCGTTCGCGTTATGGCTATATAGGAGTATATAGTAATATAGCATCAAAGTCTCGACTCTCGGACTCTCTCGCGTATACGGTCGCGAGCGAGCGCGCGCGCGAAGCTATATTGCAGTGCTTCCTCGTGCCTCGGATCGGCAGTTTAAACGCGAACGCCGTGCCGCGAGCACAGCAGACAATTACGCACGTATATCTCGTACATGTATAGAGACTCCTAGACCGAGTGCGCGAACTTCGTGATTTTTTGTACATTATTATTTATTTTAAATTCGTTGTGTCGCTGATTTTTAATTTGCCGCAAACGCGTTTAAAAACAAAAAGAAGAAGAAAAAAAGAAATCTTTTTAGTGAATATTATTATCGTTTACACACACCTGGAGGAGGAAGCTGAGATTTCTCTCGTTTTCGCTCTTGGCTTCTCTGTTTTTAAGAAAATAAAAAATAAATAAATAAATAAAGGTTAGTATTATGTACGCGATCGTCGTCTGCAATAACCGATGTTCGACTGCACTGTTGCTGCTGCTGCTGCTGCTGATTCTGGGAATGAAAGTTTTGCGGTCTCTCTTTCTTTCTCTCTCTCTCACCGAGAGCTTACGTACGATATATAACAAAGCGTTCATTGACACAAGCTAGAAGCGGCAGCAGCAGTAGCGGTCGAGTGCGTCGATGCATATATAATACACACACATAGACACACACACATTTACACATAAAGTTTATGCACTCTTGGCTATTGTCGATAATAATGTAGAAATGCGCGAGAAAAAAAATCGCGGCATTATAGAAAATAAAATAAAACGCCAGCGAAGAAGTATCATAGAGAATAGATAGTGTGCAATGTTCATTAGTGTAGAGGAGATGCGCTCCGCAACAATAAAAGCCCTGTAATCAATCACACAGAAGCAGAAAATTTATAACTGTGTATTGTAACGTGTGTGTGTGTGTGTGTGTGTGTGTGTGTGACCCACGCGGTGCAAAGCGAAAAATTACCCGAGGCACATATAGCAAGCGGCTCGGAGGCCGTTACATTAAGCGAAACGGTCACGATATTCCGCGGAAGTGCAAAGTAGCATAGAATGCATGTGTGTGTAAGTGTGTGCAGTGCATGTGTATATAGAGAAGCTCGAGATCGTCGTCGTCGTTTACGTCGATATACCGAGAAGACGGTGCGAAAATTCGTTGAAAAAAAAAAGAGGAGACGCGTCGGAAAACCGAACCGCGCACCTGCGAATCATTGGATGATGTTTTATTTTTTTTCCCCAAGGGAACAGGATGCGTACGAATCCCGCGATATCTATAGCGCGCATTATTGTGTAACTGCACGAGCGAGCGCGAAAAGCTTCGTATACGTGTGTGTGTGTGAGTGTGTACGCGATTCAGTGTACATTAGTGGCCGTGTGGAGCAACGATACTCGATAACGATGATTTTCAACAATTGTCGAGTTATACTCCGTTGTGTTTTGTCGCTGTTCCGAATCTTCCTTTTATTATATTTATTTCATCGCAATTAGAGACGCACGACAGAAACAAAAAAAAAGTAATTAAGGACGTGATTGTACGGATTTTCGGACAATAATTTGTTTGTCGTGCGTCGTCGTCGTATTGCTATCGATTACGAGAAATTAGTTCAAGATCGCGATGACCGTACATATAATAATCATACTTGTACATGTTTCTGTCGACGCTCGCTCGCGCTTCCATCGTGCAGAGCTTGGGATTTCGCCTGTCTTTTACTTTTTACTTAACTTACTTACTTGCGAAAGGTTCTTTGCGCGGACAGGGAAAAGAGTCGTAAATGTATAATTGACAAAGTTAAAAGCTCGACACGTACAAAAACTTTTTTACACATACACATGCATGCATACTTATGTGCACACAAGCACAGGCATGTTCTTCGATAATCTCTCTCGACTGAGCGTGACCTTATACAATACACATGTACGTATACAACGTGCAGCAGCAGCAGCAGCAGCAGCAGTGGAGTATATGTAACGTTTTTCGCAGACGCGTAACCTTGCGCCGCGTTCGTATACATTATGATGTAATTTATCGCGATTTTTCATCTTGTTTCACCCCTATATATAAGTTAGAGCAGAGGAATAATACCAACGATAAAAAATTCAAACTATCTGTCGATCTTACTTTTATATCTCTCTTTTTTTGCAGTCGTCATGGATCTGACCGGTGAAGCCTGACAGCCTAGTGTCTTCTACATAGTCTACTTGCAGCCTACGTGACTCTGCACGCGGGGTGTAAACAACTCGAAGGAAGGATTACACTGTGTGTGTTTACGAGCTTTACAACTGTGACATTTTCCTGAAGAGAACAACAAGAAAAATAAGGCGAGCTAGATAGACAAAACAAGCGATATATAAAGGAAGCGGAAACAACGACAGACGATATCAACGCGACCAGGATGACGACGACGAGCTGCGCCACTAATCCGTCCTGCTGCTCGTCGCTGTCGTGCTGTCAGACGGCGAGCACGAGCAGCCAAGACGACGTGCACGAGGTCACGGAGACGGCCATGTCGCCGGCCACAGCCACAGCCAGCAACGGAGGAGTCGCTGGCGGAGCCGTGGCGGTCGAGATCGGCAACATCAACAATCCCAACGGGCCGCTGCTGCAGCAGGCCAACAACAATTACTACATAATGCGGGAGAAGCACCAGTTCCCGAAGAGGCCCGAGATCGATCTGCAGTTTCGCAACATCGGCTACAGGGTGAAGAGCTGGAGCATGAAGAGTCTGAGGCCAGGTTGGTGGAAAATTGTAAAATAATATATCGGAGGAAAAAAGCGTTACCGAGTCGAGCGATCGTCGAGCTTGACCATTAAACTTACATTACATATACACATGCTCGTGCTATATGCGTATGTGTTATATACGAGAGATTAGCTAATCGCCGGCGCGAGTCATTTTTAAGAAACGGATCAAGTTCAATTGCGTCAATGTCGATTATTAATGCATCTCTGCCAGTCTCGGGCATCTACTGCTGCTGCTGCTGCTGCTGCTGCCGCTGCTTCTGTGTGTGCGTGATGTCACGTTTCAATAAAAGCTCGCTCTATAGCTTAAAATAATTAATCGAAAAATCGTTCAATGCGCGCACGCACGTGGAAAATCATGCTGTAATACATTAACTGCTCGCGTTAATTAATTTCGTATATAGTCACACGTATACGTACACGCGTGACCGGTGGTGCTTCACAAAATGCGTGTATGTGGTATAGGTATTTAGCTCGCGAGAGATTATTATATCGAGTACGCATTATATTCGGCTGCCTCTTCTGTCAAGCCGCCGCGCGCGTTGTCGCCACGGTATTATATGTAGACCGTGGCCTTGTTCCGTTTTCTGTTATTCTTTTTTTTTTTTTTTTGTGTGTGTTCGAGTGCGCGTGTGCCCACTCTATTAAATATACTGTACTACGCGCGGCTTTTTTTTCTGTCACGACGAGTGCTCGAAAACGCGTGCGAAATTATTATATTATATACGTTACAATAAATTATGTGCTCGTGTAGCCGGCTGATAAGCGGCGCGGGTATAACCAAACAGAAACTATGCGAGCTTATCGAATTTTCAAAATTGCGAGAATTCCGATACGAGCCTCTCGATTCTAATCGTCGTCGATTACGCGTGTGTGTCGCGTTTTGTTTTGGGGAGATCTCTCGCTCTGGTCGATGACAGCTCCTCCTGCTACTGATGATGATGATGATGATGATGAAAAACGTGCCAATGCACAAAGCGAGAGTCGATTTTTTTCCACCGAGTTCGCGCGCGTATTTCAAAGGAGATTTCTCAAGGTTCGTATCTGGCGAAATTTTCAAACGCTCGATAAAAATTTTTTAACGAGCTTTTGAGTGCATATCGCGATAGTACACACATTTCGCCACGCGCGAAACTCCATATACAAAGGCCGACCAAAAAAAAAGTCCTCTTTCTGGCTTTGAGATTTTGTAATAATAGCTTATCGCGCGGCGCGCGCGTGGAAAGCAACAAAAGTCACTCTTTTTTTCTGTCAATATTTTTGTCGATTTTTCACGCGCTGCGGCACTCCGCCGCCGCCACCGATCGTCGTCGTCGCTCGGCTATTACTCAATTCGCCGATCGATTATTCACGTAGAAAAATAATGAAGCGCTGTTGGTGATTTATCAATATCGGTTGCAGAAAAAAATTACAATGTTTCGCGATCGCGGCGTGTGCGCACATCGTGCGCTGTACTTGTACACATCGCGAATCGAGAGTTAGATTGTCGCGGGGCATACAAAAAAGCTGTCGATGGCGATCGAAAATTATTACACTCGATACGACGGGGGAGCGAGATCGGTCAAGAAACTCGAGCTGTTTTTTTTTATCAAGTTTAATAAAGCGACGATTTTCATAGTTCGATGCGTCGCGGTAGAGCACGGTAGCGGTAGTTGCCGCGACCGCATGACAAAAAATTAATCGGAAATCATTATACGTGCCAATTTTCCGATCGATTAATATACTCTATATATCGTCGCGCGCGCCGCGCTCGGTGTTTTCTGCTCCGCTCGCGCATCTATACATATATATACACAAACTTTGAATCCGAATCACGTAACTGTACCGGCCGCAAGACACAAATGCAACGTATACACTCATTGTTCGGCCGATCCGAGCGTGGGAATCCCCACCGGTCGTTGGAGTTGCCGTCGTACACAGGCAACACGCACCGATATTATTTTTTTTTCTAATACCTCGCGATCGTGTGTGCAATTTAACCAAAAATCATCGAAGCCACGCAGTACACACACATGTTACGATCGGAAATACAGATACGTCGATCTATCGAAAGAAAGAAAAAAAGGAAGGCGTTGCGTCGCTGCGGCGGATGTTTATCGACGTGTGTGTATAATACTTACATGTACACGCGTGTTTTTTTTTCTCTCATCTGTTCTCTCGGCTGCACCGTCTAATGAGTCAGATTCGTGGCCTGCGAGAAGTGTGCATTATTATGTGTTGTGTATAGACGTGCTGCGGTCGGCGGCGGCGGCGGCATTTATGTGTGTATTTATAATTACACGTTGCGAATTCATTACTCATTCGCGCTTACGACCAGCTTGGCAGCGTGAGCGGCACTAGCCGACACACGATTGCACTGTTAAAATTACACATATATACACAGTTGAATTTACCGGCTCTTAATATCGCGTTGAGCTTTTTCAATGGCACATGTACGCGTGGCTGCTACTGCTGCACCTCCCACGAGCTACTACTCGCACACACAGCAGTTCAGGGTTAATCGGCAAAAAAAAAAAAAAAGTAATACGAACGTATTTATCGATATATGAAAATTTCCTCTCTCTCTGAGCGAGCATGTGACATTTCGCTATATAACTTGCCTCGTCTCTTCCTGCATCGTTATGATGTACGTAAAGTTGAACTGCGCTTTTTTCTCGCTCGCTCTTCATTGTTTATATTAACTGCAGAGAGACACTTGCATATACGAGTGTCGATAAGTTTCTCTCTTTCTCTCTCTCTCTCGGCTGCACGATAAATTTCAGAGAATCTCTTTGTTACCACACGGACACATGTAATAATGCTCTGTATGTATGTATGTGTGTGTGCTTTTGCGAGTCTCGTTCGGGAATATTCGTTGCAACTGTTGTTCTCGCTCGAACGCATTACGATCGCCTCTTCTCTATGCGCGACCAATTAGTCACCGCTCGATATTTGTATGTATATAAATGCGCGCGATTTCCCGCGGATCTCTCTTCTCTATTAGATTGATACGAACTTTATCTCGCGCGGCCGTACGTACGCATACATGTATGAGATAACGAGGCATTTTTTCATTGTTTTCTTCTTCTTTTCGGTTTTGTTTTCTTTTATATATTCACTTTGTACTTCGGAAAAGCTCATGTATACTCTTTCAAGGCCATGTCATCATCATCATCATCATCATCATCATCGAGACGGTATATTGCGCAGCAGCAGCAGGGGAAATCGGCGCTAAGATCGGCTGCCGCTGCTCGCAAGCCGATAAAACCTCCCCCCGTCGCGCGCGAAAGCTTCCCGCTCGTTTTATACATAGATATGTGTGTGTGTGTGGGTATATGCGTGCCGATGAAAAGTTCAATATACACGTGATCGATATTTACACATACACGTGATGCGGACTGTCTCTCTCTCTCTCTCTCTCTTTCTCTTTCGCCGAGATCTCATTCTCCGCCGCTATATTTATGCAGTGATGATGATCATCACGATGACTGCATTATAATGGACGAATGATATGTACCACAAAAATTGGGATAAACAGTGGCGAACAAACGTGAGACGTGGGCCGATAAAATAAGGTGAAGTGAGAGATGTATTTTCTCTATCTCTGACTGTTGCCATGCGCGAGAGAGGGTGTCGCAAGTACGATGGAAAAAGTAAAGGCTACGAAATACAAAGTTTCCTCGATGTATATTGTAATAATGTGTCAACTTCATTAATGCGATTTCCAAGAACTGGGAGGGTACCAAATCATGGTAAAAATACTGTCGTTTATATCTCTCCAGCTCGACTCTTCCGCTTGCGGGAATTGTAGAGCGCCCCCTAGCGGCTGGACCACGAGAACAATTGATTTTCTCTTTCTTTCTTCATTATACACGCGTTCGACGGCGCAGAGCAGCAATTCGTTTCGACTAATATCAAATAACGCTCTCGCGAGCGGCAATTTCTATAAATAAATCGGTATAATAAATCGATTATTTTTTCTCTACTTCAATCTCTTTTCTTTTTTTGTTACAACTCGACGTTAAAATTCATCATCTTTTACAATGCCAATAATGCAAGCTTCTCTTTCGGGCCACTTCCTTCGTTATAAATATTTCTTTACGCGCGTGTACCATACGCGTTCATCATAACTCCGCGCGAACGTCGTTTTAAAAATCCCTTTTTTTTTTGACGCTGGCATTTAAATTATTATTAAGCGCGGCATCTCTTCGCGCGTGCATTCTCTCGCCGCGGTGGCGAAGGTGAACTTCATTTTCCAGATCTATCTCTCTCTCGCTCGCTCTCTGACGCACGTAAGCCGCATTTTTATAAAAATCGCGAGTGCACAACGCGGGATATACTCGTGCGTACGAGCTGGTGCACGCACAACACGACATTATGTCCGCCAGGCGCTCTCGAAAAAAAGGGGGATGTTAAAACTCGCGCGGCGGCAATCAGGAAGTTTCGAAAAAACGTATACAAAAAAACGCGAGTCGACTTTAACATCCCGTTTCGCTAGATACTTTTAACGATTACACGCTCGTATCGAATATGGCTTTTAACTATAAAGTTATAGGATTCTCACGCGATATAGGATTTAATAGTTTTCCTGATATCCATTCGAGAACTAGTTTAATAATATTTTACGATTTGTGTACCGATGCGAAACGGAGTGTTTATAAACTGCAATGTTTTGATCTTTCCCCGCAGAAACCAAGGAGATCCTTCACGGAGTCAGCGGCGAATTTCGCGCCGGCGAACTGACGGCCATCATGGGACCGTCGGGCGCCGGAAAATCGACTCTCCTCAACGTGCTCGCTGGTTTTACGTAAGTAGTACACATTAACATTATAATAATATCGCGATTATGATTTCCTCTCCGCGTGTGTGTGTGTGTGTGTGTGTGTGCGTTCCAATGTCACGATCCGCAGCTCGGGAAATATCTATTACGAGCTTTTTTTCTCTCTCTCTTCCTCGCTCAAAAAAAATATAGAAGAAAAAGAAGAAGAATCAATATCGGTTATCGTAATGGTCTTCGAGCGACGACGATAAAGAAAAAATCGACGCTAGGCTTCAATTAGACGCTCCATTAAAAAGCAATAAAAATTTCATTAAAGAAAGTGTTATATATATTTTTTTCTGTCTCTCAGCTGCTGCTGCTGTTGCTAGCCTAAATTACGCAAGATATTTATTACCGAGCACGTGTTTTTTTTGTTTATGCCGCCGTTGTTTTTTTCTCTTTTTTCGTATATCGTATATATTTTTCGGTCATCCGGTCGACCTTCCTTCGGCTCTCCTCTCTCGGCTCGAAGACACGCAGCCGTGCGCGTCCATGTATATAGTACCGATCGCAGCCGATGCTGCTGCTCGCATTGCGTCTTATGTACCAAGACATTGGGCGCACTCGAAACGCACCACGACTGCGCCGCGGCAGCGGCACACGAGCGCGAATCGCGCGACTGACCCAATTTCTCGCGCGCGTCACACTCGAGAGAAGAGAAACTTTCGTTTTTTTCGGTCTCTCTCTTTTTTTTCGTGCGCAGCAGCTGCGAGGATTATTGCGCAAAAAAATCCTATATATATTGTAAAAGAGATGGCGAAGGGTTGATATATATCGTGTATTTATAAATCGGAGCTACAATTAAGCTACTCGAAGATTGCGATATCGCACGGGGATTGTTGAAATACGCACGGAATCGACGCATCCTCGCGCTCGTGAAATCGTTGCACATCCACACGACTCGCGTATTATACTTTCCGTTTCTTTTTCGCCGCGTTTATTGCACGTATATATAAATAAAATGGTATAATATAACGTCTATTTACGGTGGCCTTGAGCAATACACATGCATACGTACATACACGAGCATTCTTTCTCGCACGAGTCGAGTTTTAATTTTACGTTCTATGTGATATAATAGAGGCTCTCCTTCATATAGGCAGCCGATAAACAATTGAATCAAGCCTATACGGATCCGCTACGTACACGGCTGGATTTTCTAATATTTTTTTTTTCATCATAATCGAAGCATTATATTAGTCGTCTCTCTCTCCCTCGAAAGGATTAAAATTCAAATTCAATAGCCGAGAACGGATTAACATTATGCAAAGACGCGCGCGCGCCGATGATTGTTATCTCCTTCGATGCAAAAAAAAAAAAAAAAGGAAAACCACGACAATGGCTCCTCGATATAACATAATGTAATCGTCATGGCGCGCCGCGCGCAGTTTGGCGTGCGGACGCAAAAAAGGCAAAAATCCGTACGTCTCTCGATTACGAATTTCGCTACCGCAACGAGCCGATCGTCGTTTTTCCTCCCGCTTCGAGTATCGCGTAGTACGGTGCGTACGTGAAAATTTTGAATAATCAAGCGAAATATAAGGAGGATTATGTATATCATTAATTTCGATGTAACAATATAATCCGCGACGATCTTTTTTTTTTTTCATTTTTTTTTCACGAACGTCACGCTATTAACGTAAGAGAGCCGTATTACGACGAGATTGTTAACGCGGCTAAAAGTAGTATAAATAACAGAAAAGAAGAAGAAGAAGAAGTGGACGCCGCGAGCGCAGCAACGAGAGCTTAAATGACATGTGCGCGGGAGCGCGTGGGATATATACGTCCTATTATTTATATTATTATACCGCGCCGCCACGCGCGTACGTTTCCGAATGATCTAAGCTCTTATGTATGTCGCGGCGTACATTAGCCGCGGCGCGCGTTACATTACATTACATATTATAACAATGGCTCCTGCCGGCACTGCTGCTGATGCTGCTCTAACGATCGTTAAAGAAAATCGGCGACGTTAAATTATTACGCGTTAAAAATTATCTTTCCTCCAGTTGTTATTTTTTTCTTACGTCGCGATCAAGATCGTATATACGTATGCAAGTTCAATCCCGGCTTCGTCGTCGCGCAGCTAAAAGCAGCAGCGGCGGCACACAAGATAAATATTAGAAAGTTCAGCGCCTGCTGCAGTAGTGCGCAGCGAACTAGTATGGCAGTAAGCGAGGGCAACGAAGCTTCGAGAAAGGCAATTTTCCTCATTTCGCCACGCGGGTTTATAATGTAGGTAGAGAGATCCGATCGAAGCGAGAGATACTTTCGAGAATATGCGCACGCTGCTGCGACGGCTGCGGAATTGCGGCATAATATTATTATTACGATATACGCGGATACAGACACTTGGATCATATTATTAATTTTTTATTCTCTTTTCTAAACAAACGAAAAACAGAGTCCAGGGCATGAGCGGCGAGGTGCTGATAAACGGCAAGCTGCGCTCGCCGCACAGCGAGAGATTTCGCCGCACCTCGTGCTACATACAGCAGTACTCGATCCAGCGCACCCGTCTCAGCGTCGGCGAGGCCATGACGATCGCCGCCCATCTCAAGCTCGGCTGCAGCATGAGCTCGGCTTTCAAGCACGCACAGGTATTAATAATAATATAATACGACGATATCGTAATCGCAATTGATGTAGAACAAACCGATCGCGGAGATAGGAATCGCGAGCGGGCAAAATTAGTCCGAGTGATTGATATTGTGCAAAAGGCGGAGATAATTTGATAAACGATCCGATGTGTATACTGGTATAGAGCGTGTCTCGCATCCGTTCGACATTCTACACTCGTGTATACGGATTGTAATTTCGCTACAAAGGGCGAGTAAACTCGCCAATAAAGATCGAGAACGGATCGACGTCAATAAAGGTCGCTTTGCTTATTAATGCCGATCGTCCCGTGCTCGGTGGATAATTGCGACATATTTACACTCGTTATTACACGCGTATACATGAGAAAGGCCGTTATACACCGTGACCGGTACGTATACGTACTTACTTACCCGCGAGTTGCAAAAATCCGCCGATTTTGAGGCGATCGATTCGATTTGTAAAATTGTGCCGTTTCGCAAGCCTCGGCGCATTGTCTCTCTCTCGCGACCTTCGTGATTCGCGCGAGTAGTATAATTAACGGTTGAAAAAAGTCAATTGCTAATAGTAATGAAAAAAAATTCAATCGACCTTATATATAAAATAATGAAATATTGACATTGACTCGTCGTGGCGCAGGTGCTGGAGCTGCTGGAGATTTTAGGATTAAGCCACTGCTACGACACGCTCTGCGGCAAGCTGTCGGGCGGACAGAAGAAGCGCCTCGACGTGGCCCTCGAGCTGCTCAGCAATCCCTCAGTATTATTCCTCGACGAGCCGACGACAGGTTGGTTATATCGACAAAAACAAAAATGAAATCGAATCAAACCCATATCGACAATATCACTCATCGTTTTTTCTTTTCTTTTTTTATCGATTAGGCCTGGACTCGGCGTCGTGCAGCCAATGCATCTCGCTGCTGCAGCGACTGGCCAAGACCGAGAAGCGCACCGTCATCTGCACGATCCATCAGCCCTCGGCCCTGCAGTTCGAGATGTTCGACTCGCTCTACGCGCTGGCCGACGGCCACTGCATCTATCGCGGCGCCATACCCGATCTCGTGCCGCATCTCGCCTCGCTGGGACTGCACTGTCCGCCCTATCACAATCCGGCCGATTTTCGTGAGTGTCGATCGATCGATTATTTAATAATAATAATATCGTTTGTCTAGAGCGCGTAATGACTTTTTGTGTGTGTGTGTTTTTTTTTAGTGCTGGAGGTCGCGATCGGCGAATACGGCATCACGACGGACAAGCTGATGCGCGCCGTGGAGAGCAACGAGGAGCAGCGCAGAATGATCGCCCCGGCGCCCAAACCCACCCTGCCGGACGACGACGATAACAGTGGCAAAAAATCATCGTCGTGCAAGAGTGATGACAATATCGCCGTCGATGCCGACAACGATAAAGACGAGAAGAAGACGGAGGCGGAGGCGGTGGTGGTCGAGCAGCCGCCCACGCCTGCAGGCTTTCTCGCCCAGTGCTATCTGCTCTACAAGCGTCAGCTGCTCAGCCTCAAGCGCGACTACTTCCTCCTCGTCGTACGACTGCTCTGCCATCTGCTGATCGGCATGCTGTTCGGCTATCTCTACATGGGCAGCGGCTATCGCGCCAACGGCGTCCTCGCCAATTACGTCTATCTCTACGGCTCGCTGCTGCTCATCGTCTACACGGGCAAGATGGCCGTCACGCTCGCCTGTGAGTACTAACAACAGCGTTCGATCGTCGTATCGATACCGATTTTATCCGCGATCGGTAAAGTAATAAATTAATGTTCTTGTTTCTCTGCTCCGCAGTTCCGCTGGAAATGCAGATACTGTCGCGCGAGCACTTCAATCGCTGGTACCGGCTCGGCCCCTATTACCTGTCGATGCTGCTGATCGAGGTACCGTTCCAGGCGGCCTGCGCCACCACCTATCTCGCGGTCAGCTACTGGCTGACCGGCCAACCGATGGAGCTCGAGCGCATACTCATGTTTCTCATTGTCAGCATCGCGGCGAGCCTCTGCGCCCAGGCCTGGGGATTCTTCATCGGCGCGACCACTCCGGTCAAGGTACTGTACTATACTTTTTACTTTTTTCGACGCAACCGAGACACTTTAGGAGGGGGAAAAAAAGGGGATGGAGGGAACATTTTAGAAACGATTTAGAAGTAAGAGAAAGGCAAAGAAAACAAAAGTACTGGGTGATAGACAATCTGAAAAACTATGCGAAAGAATTAATTTGTACTATTTTATCAATTTCCAAACATTTTTGTTCTTTGCATTTTTGTTCTCAATACTCGTTCCTATTTCGAATTCGAAATCGGACGATTTATTTCAGTTTAAGGTGGCTAGTCAGTATAAATGGGTCGACAACAGATGTTTATGAAACTTTGCAGAAATTTAATTTAAAGTGCCCTTGATGCGCTGTTGAAATTTCAGCATGAATTATCGAACTAATTTTTGAGAATGAAGCCGTTGAAAATAGCAAATTTAACATGGGCTATTATGGGAGTCCACCATAATTTCATACATTTTACGCCATAACTTTTTTATTCGACGACAGATCTTAACCAAAAACGAGTATGTTATGCTTCAAGTCACTACCTTTCGATTGGTATGTTAAAAATTACCCGTTATCGAACTAACTAATGAGTAATTAAAGAAAATGTGCGTAAAATCATTGATTTCGAATAGTGCGAGCGATTGCCTGCCTAATGCTAGAAAGAGACAGACGTACGCCTAGCTGTACTATTGTTATGATTACTGACTAGCCACCTTGAAGAAAGTTTTAAAAAGTTGAAAAAATTTCATTAATTTGTGTCTGTAAAGGGTTCTGCCAGTTTTGTTTTCAAATTAATAACTGAGAGAAAGTGTTTTAAAGATTTTATAAAAAATTTACAAAAATTTGAGAAAAGTTTCATAAACTTAAAAAGAACATTTTTTATTCAAATTTATAAAAGTATATAAAAATGTTAAACTATTATCATTCGTTTTTTCAAGTAATTATTTATTAAAATAGACTTTTCATTGGATAATACTACTATGAAGACTCGAAATAATTTTTCAGGCAATTTGTTACTCCATATTTCTCATGCGATTCTCCTTCTCACATATTCTCTAAAGAAGAATCTTTTTTTTATCAAAAATGTTTTTCTTTCGTTTGCAGATCGCCGTATTCACCGGTCCCATCCTCGCCGTGCTCTTCTCCGTGTTCGGCTTCTGCATACGCTACGGCGACACGCCCAAGCCCTTCCGCTGGCTCTTCTATATCTCGTACTTCCGGGCCAGCTTTCACAGCCTCCTCATCACCGTGTACGGCAACAATCGCAGCCATCTCTACTGCGAGCAGGCCGACGACGACATCAGCTACTGCCACTACATGCAGCCGACCCAGTTCCTCAAGGAGATGGAGATCGTCCAGACGAGCGTCGTCAACAACATCGTGCTGATCGTGGGCATCGGCGTGCTCATGCATCTGCTCACGGCGTCGGCCCTCTGGTGCAAGCTCAATCGACGGTAGACAGTGGGCGAGAGAGAGAGAGATGTTGATGATGAATGTTTGCGTGATTTTTTTTGTGCGCGTGTGCGAATGTGTGTGCGTCGGAACGACGAACTTGTACAATAGTTGTGTAAATATATTTTTATATAATGATATTATATATTTAAAAAAACAAACATGTTTCTGTTCTACTAGATGTTGCAATTGATGAATTTAGTTAAAGAAAAAAAAATTTTTTTCTAAGGGTATAAAGCGTATTTTATAATAATTGTATTTTCTTCCATGATGTCGTTGTGATGATTGTGTGCTGTTTCGTGAATCGCAAAATGTCTTTCAATGTTTTGTTAAATGCTCCTCCATGCGCGAGACGTTTTAGCCGCGACTTAACTGTCTCCTGTTTATTTTTCATTGCGATGGCAGTATCTCAGTATTTTATAAGTGAATTTTTTTTTAAAGACGACTTTTGCCTTCCGATGAAACGAAAAAAGAAACGAGAGAGAAAGAAACGATCTCTCTTCTTTTTTTCTACGCATCATATTTGTACCATGATTTTTTGAAGAAAAAAAACGCACTAGTCTTGTAGTTTAATTAAAAAGAAAAAAGAAAAAATTTGGTAACCGTGTAAAGTTTATATATTAAAAAAAATGTGGGATAAACACATTCGAAGAATCACGCACTATTTCGGGTCGTGGTTTACTATAACGATAAATAGCTAATGTCTAATGAATTTTTATCTTTTATCAGAAGTAATCGAATTTATACATATAATGATGAATTCCACGATGGTTATCGTTATGTTCTTCTTTTTTTCCGATCAATTTTATATATATCAGCATATTGTTGCGTTGAAATACCTTGTGTTTAGCGACTTAAGTTTTACATTGTACATATAGACAATTTATAACAGGGATAATTGAGGATTTTTAATTTGTTTAAGTTATCCGCAAAATCAAACGAGCTTTTTACCTATAGGTTAACGATACATACATAAATAAAATTAATGATTGATCTTCAACGATTACTTACGAGCTTTAGTATGGAAACGTGCATACCGAGAAGCGACGATAATATTATGTACTTGTATGCACGATCACAGCCAAAAGAATCTCAATTGTTGCTTTCTTTTTCACTTTGTAAAAAGTTAAGTCGAGCTGCGCGTGACATAGAGCTTTTTTTATCATATAAGTTAAGCGAAAAATTATGTACTTGGTCCAACTTGTAATGTATGTTCCTGCAAATGTACGTATACGAATGTTACAATGCCCATGAAACGTACGAAAAACACTCGTAATGAAAATATTTTTTAAGTGATCTTACGTTTGCGCAATGCGCGCGGCACGAACGTATATATGTAGCTTTTTTCCGTTCTCTCTATAGTGTTTTTTTTCTAAGCCTATATTTATAAATAATATATAGATAATGTACATAAAAGCGAAACATGAAAAATTGGTCAATCGAGAATGAAAGAAAAAGAAACATTCACAAGAACGATCACTTTTTCCCCCCCGAGCGTTGATCGCATTAATGATTTAGAAGAAAAAAAAAGGAAAAACGTTCGCCACGAGAAGAGAACGCGTAGACGAAAAAGGAAAAATTGTAACGAATAATTTTCTTATTCGCTGATGTTGTATTTCGTATGAATCTCTTCTTCTGTCTCTAGTTTCTCTGTGGTTTCTTTTTCTCTTCGGTGCGAACGAATACTTAATAACGTTACTACTTTTCTGAATAAATTATCATTTATTTAAAAATCGAAAAACTACTGCGAACGATTGATTTTCTTCCTTGATTTTTCCTGCGCCTTAGAAATAGCCTCGCATCGTCGTAATGTGTAATAACGGTCAACGAAAAACTCGAACGACTATTAGTTCCAGTTTTTTTTTTTAAATTCTTCGTACCGCGCGTTATCGTCGTCGAGCTCGCACCGGCCACTGATTGACTGATTTATGAAATCAATTCACCTGACCCCCGTCGACGTCGTCGTTATAAGCGGTCAGACGCGTCGCGCCTCGGTTTATATATTAAAAATGCCGCCGCACAAATTGTCCGTCTGCGCGCGGAAAAACGATGTCGTGCATCATCGTCGTCGTCGCGGTACATCCCGTGCGGATGCGTGTCTGCAGATGCGTCGCCGCTAATAGAGCTGAGTAATGATTTTTAAGAGCGAAAATTCGTCACTTCTCTTTCTCCGCTGTATTTTATTTCTATCTCTCTTATTTATCGTGCAACACAGTACGCGCGCTCGAAAAACAAATGATAATTATTCATCGCTGCGCTTATATATATACACATTTTCGCGATATCGGCCTATGAGTGTATTGTGCGGGGTTAAAGAATAAAAAACAGCGACGATCTCTCTTTCTCTTTGTAGTTTAACAAGAAAATCGCATTCTTTTTTTCTCGTATTTTTCTCATTTCTTTCTCCGTCTCTGTCGCTCGGGGACACAAACGATTATCACGTGTGTCATTATCGCGTTCGCGTAGATCACACTTCTTTTTTTCTCTCTCTCTCTTAACAACGAGCTCGCGCGCAAAGTATAGATTGTCACATCGAATTGAGTCACGGACTTGGCGTTAGAGATCATGATGTGCTATTTTTATTTTTCGCCTCACAAGGCACACACGCACACACGAGGCTCGGCCTATCGTGTGTTACGCTTATATCCGATTGAAAGTGTGTTGATTTATCGGTTCGATTGATCGATGTGAATTTTAGCTCGATTAAGAGTCCCGAAGCGTGTCTCTGTCTCTCTCTCCCTCGTGGTTTTTTTTTCTTTCTGCTCTCTTGGATTAATCATGCAGCGATTAGGAGCTTACTTCATTGTCGCGCGCGTCTAAAGTACATACAATATAATGAGCATTTATTACTTTTTTTTCAAACGACAATCGTTTGTTTAGTTTGATCGAGGGGGAGGGGAAGAGAAAGAAAGTGAATAACAACAAAACGCGACTTACCCGATCGGTTATTAATCGGTTGTGCGCAATCCCTGCTGAACAAAATTCTAAAACATGTTTATTGATCCCTATATTCGAGTGCATCATCGACATCATCAGCATCCCGCAAATATCGCTTGGCATACACAAACGCATTCTACATATTTGCTCAGCGATAGGCTGTAATATTTATCTCACAGTTATATGGAATAAAATTGAAAATTAGTTGAATATCTTAAAAATGAATAAAACTAATATATAAATTACGTCAAATTAACCAAACGAGCCATCTACAACTTGCCGAGGGAGGAGGGATTTCTGTCTGACACCCTTCAAAACATCGGCTCCAAATTACACCGGGTCAAGTACCCATTGAAGATCGACCTGGACGGTGAGATCAAGCAATTTAGCAATTTCAAATTTCGGTTTCCATAACATTTTCGTGGACGATCGAGGAAATCGGTAAGCCCCCACTTGAAGTGCTTCGAGCCGGATGGATTTTACAAAACGTCTGGTAGGGGTGACGGTGAACTACAAAAACGACGTTTATCCGAAAAAAATGAGGAACTGATCGATGGCCGTTTCAAGAAAGGAAAGAAAATCAAGTCTGAGCTACTCGTTGAATAATAAATTTTGCATCCTTCTGTATTTGCATGTAATTAAAGTCATTACTGACTGCTACAATGTTTAATTTTTTTTCTCTTAAGAGCAATCAAAATCGTAATTATAGGCGCCGGATGGAATAATCATATACGGATTTCAAGCCGTTCAAGCAGTAAAGTTGAATCTGAAAAAAGTCCTTGGATACTCCGAAATGTCTGATTTCGATTTAAAAAAAATCCTTTTAAATCTGTACGTCGATCCATTTACATGATGCACAAAAAAAATCGTTGTAATGTACATTAATGTAAGTAAGACCTTCATCGGTATATGAATTTTATTGCTCGGAAAATTGTTTTTTTTTTCATAAAAGTGAATTTTCGTCACTTCTTTCTTTTTTTTTGGATAACTAGATGTGATTTATTTTTTCACATGTTTACATTACTGCAAAATTAAGGATTTGCAAATATGAAAATAAAATTTTTCAATTTCATCCGGATGATCTATGTGTTTTCATTGATATCGCGTCCGAGCACGCGTCAAAAATTCATCGCACGCAGATACTGTGCACTTAATGTCATAAAAATAGGAGGAAGCTCTCTGCCTTTTCTCTCACTCACTCACATCCGCGTTCGTCAAGCGTCATAATCGTTAAACTTTTTTTTTCATTTACTCATAGCTATGGTAACATCGATCTTCTATATATACTATAATAATATATACGTCACGTCGCAAGTTGTTTTGCTGTTAAAAACAAACTTGACTTACATCTATCGAAAATATTTACCCGATCGATCGATCGGCAGCTGCAGCACTGGATCTCTCTCTCTCTCTCTCTCTATGTGCGCATATGTGGCATTGGCCGCGCGGAGATCGGTACGTATATATATGGTATAATAATAATTGCACCCGAGCGATTTCTAACCGATAGTTTGCGCCGTATATACTGCACCTATTTGTTAAGTGCTGTATATATACATACCTGTATATATGTATACACATGCATAATCATAGCATCCCACTTCTCTTTCTCTCTCTGGAGCACATGCTGCATTACACACACTCGCTCTATTAAAAAGGCCTGCGGCGTGGCTGCTTTTCTCGTATATAGCAGCAGCAGTCGTTTAAAACGTTATAAGCGCGCGTGTATATAGATACCAGCCTCGGTTTTTAGCAAGAGAGAAAGAGAGAGAGAGGCACATATATTTATACACACATGCACACAACGACTCGTTGCGAGAGGGAAAGAGACAGAGATAACGGGTTTCCCGCGCGGCGCTCGCAGCTCGCACTCTCTCTCGCGTATTAGATTGCTGTTTTCTGTGCGTGTGTGTGTGTATGTGTGGTAGCAGCCACAGCTCACACATGCTCTCTTACTGCTGCTGCTGCGACTCCGACGTTCACGCGTATAACTTACTCACTCACTCACACACACTTACACAGACGCGCGCGAGCGCAAAGATCGGTTCGCGTGGTGTGTGCTGTGCGCGCGCCGCGCAGCTTTTTATATTATAACACTTGGGCTATCACAAAAGACAGTGTCTCGCGCGCGGCTCGATCGCACGAAGCACACGCGGTCGGGAGCTGCTGCTGTCGATTTCGATACAGTGTCTGTGCTGTTGGTGGTGCTTCTTTAACATTTATTAATTTAAGTTTTAATCGTTAAGCAGTGTGCCAAGTCGTGTGTTGAAATAATAGTTTTGTACATATATCGAACCCTAGAGATCGGCAATTACACAGATAAAAATCGGTAAGAGTGCGAAACCTTGCCATAGACAAAGGATATATACACATAAAGAGAGAGAGAGAGAAAAAAAGCTCACGGATATATCTCCACGATGCGCGCGAGTGAGAGGCGATGACGAGTTTTTCCCTCTTATACCTACACTGCTCCACCTTCCTCTTTACACTCGACTACTTTACAAAGATTCTTTTTTTTTTGTCTTCATTCATCTTGACCGTATTACAACCGCAGCGTTGTTGTGAAAAAAACCGCAGAGCCATATAGTGTATATCATAGTCGCGCGCGAGTGCATCGTACGTATCGTATACGCACAAAGTGCAAGTTCTCGTGTGTGCATGTGTGCATAATATGACGTCAGCTGACTCGTGCGCCGATGCGTCCGTGTATTGACTCGGTGCAGCAGTGTGTCGTGCGTGAGTGCGAGTGTCGGATAGTGTGCGTTTAACGTTGCAGCAGAAGTCTCGCGAGCAAACAAAGCGTCGAGCGAAGAGTGCATTATATGTATAGTATACAAAGCAGACAGACATCGAGAATAGACGAACTCGGCGCGGGATATTTGAGAAAGAAAAAACGATGCGGATCTACGATAAAGACAGTTACCGTAGCGGAGAAAATTGAAACGAAATTGTAAATAGACCGGATTATTAGACTATAGAATCGAGTCGTAGGATATAAAAGTAAGAGAAATGGCCAGTGTCAAGACGAACGGCTACCATCACGGCCACAGGCCCGAGCTGCCCCGGCTCGATCTCAGCCGCGTCGATCTCGTCGACGAGCAGCAACGACGAATCATCCCCAACGGCATACTCAAACCATCATTAACGATAACACCGAGCGGCAGCAGCAGCAGCAGCGACGGGACGATGACGACGACGTCGACGATCGCCGCGTACGACACGATCGACACGCCGCTCACCGCCACGAGGACGAATCAGCTGAATCTCACCTTCGCCGATCTCAGCTACAGCGTCAGAACCGGCCTGCTGTCCAGAGGTAACGCGACAAAGGATCCCGGACATGTATACACACGCGCGCGAATAATAAAACGAGTTTTGCGCGCATTTCGTGAATTATGAGCCTTTTTTTGTTGTCGTTCGTCGCGTTGGTAATAATGATAATCGACTTGGACGGTAAAACTATTCGAGGATCCGTCCGGTTTTTCTAAAGCTCGTTCATTTATTTATTTATTTATTTCGTAAAGAGAAAGAAAAAAGGAATGATTTTGCAAGATGACAATTTATGCATATATAAATCTGTTATTTGTATTATGGAAATATTATCTCTCGGTTACAATACAGCGAGAATGCCAGAAGTATATATTTATCGGCGTTGGCGAAAAATCTTTTAATACGTACACACAGGCCTTTCTATGTAATCGGTCGCTTGCATCTTCGAGGTATTTTTTATTCTTTTTTAGCAACAAATAATATATCGATAATTGTTACGAAGAACAGTTGAAAAATCATACGTTGTAAGCGTGATCTGTGGTATTCTTCTCTCTTTTTTTCTCTTTCTCGATCGGTTGGGGAATTTCAAAATATATTGTATATAAAACCGATCGATATACGGAAAAGTGTTGACTCAGCTTTGTTAAATACGAGGAAAAAGTTAACGAGTCATTTTTCTCGGCGCGCAGTTATTACTTTTTTTTCTTTTATTTCACACTAAAAAAGTTTATTATATTCGTAAAAAAAACACAGAGAGAGAGAGAAGAATGCGCAGTTAAAAAAGAATGTAAAATCACGTCCCGAAACTCTCGAGGCGATTACATCCCGCAATCGCGGAAAGACACAATACCCACGTCCAAGCGTGTGCGTGTGTGTGCGATCGGACTTAATTAATTGAATGGCAATCTTATCGTCGCGTATCGTTACTTACTTTTTTTCTCTCTTACTTGTGTCTTACAGGGAGAAAAGAAGTCTTATCGAGCATCAGCGGAGACTTTCGACCGGGCGAGCTCGTCGCCATCATGGGACCCTCGGGAGCTGGCAAATCCACCTTGATGGACATACTTGCCGGTTTCACGTGAGTATCGTCGTATATGACATTAATCGATCGAGAAATGCAGAAAATTTTTAATAAAGATACACGTCGATGTCGTTCGCGCGGCGGCACGACGCTCGTGTCACGCACACGCGGAAAGAGAGCGAGAGAGATTTTGGCGCGCGCGCAAAAATTGTATAATCGGCGATAGATCGGCCAACCGATCGTTATCGGATATAAATGTATTGTTTTAAAAATCGTAGCTTAATTGCCGTCGTGTCGCTCGCTCGCGCGCCCGAGCTCGGGGTTTTATCTAATTATGACAAAGAGAGAGCGAGCGAGGCGTCGAGATTCGGATCGGTATATAATGATATTATATTTTCGATAGCGATATCGATAAATCGGCCAAACAAAAAATCAAATCGAGTCACACGCATGCAAAAAAAAACCAGGCGAGGAAATGAGAGCTTAGGGGAATAGAATGCGGGGTGTTCTCGATTTATCGATCGTTATGCGCCACGCGTGTGTGTAATAAATATATATGTATTATGTGTGACGTAAAATCCGAAATCGAGAGAGGCCGATCGTGCGCGACGATTAAACATTAAATTTTGAAATTTCGCAACGGCGATGGCAAACTATCATCGTTTATTTTTAGACCAAATCTTCGATTTATGCGGCATTGCGTCTGTTGTTGCTGTACATCAGTATGGCGAGTAAGCGATCTCCGCGATTTGTATTAATACCATCTGAACTTTTTTTTGCCACTTGCGGATTTGCCATACTCCATCTATCGGTGAAATCGCGAAGCTAACGATCGAACGCGACGCCTCGTTACGATACAAAACAACGTCGTTATCCAACAAAAATATGACTTATTTTGTGTACTTCAGGACGTCGGGCGTGACGGGCAGCATCCAGGTGAACGGCCTGACCCGCGACCTGTCGGCGTTCAGGCGCTCCTCGGCCTACATCATGCAGGACGACAATCTGCAGCCGCTGCTCACCGTCTCGGAGATCATGCACGTGGCCGCCGATCTCAAGCTCGACTCCAGCCAGTCGGAGAGAAAGAGCGCGGTAATTATCACGATCGTGTGTCATTGTCTATTATTTTTTTTTCTCTCTCTCTTCAAATGTAGAACGTGAACTTGATCTACGAAATTATATTTTTCGTTATCATCTCGATCTTCGAGATAATATCGCGCGATCGTGTTCTAATTTCGGTGCACGTCGTATTACTGTCTCGTTTCAGATAGACTTGATTCTGACGGAGATGGGCCTGTACGAACACAAATCCACGCAGTCGGGCCGACTGTCGGGCGGACAGAAGAAGCGCCTGGCCATCGCCCTGGAGCTCATCAGCAATCCGCCCATCATGTTCTTCGACGAGCCGACCTCGGGCCTGGACAGCGTGACGTCGCGACAGTGCCTGGGACTGCTCAAGTCGTTGACGCGCGACGGTCGCACGATAGTCTGCACGATTCATCAGCCCTCGGCGACGCTGTTCGACATGATCGACCATCTGTACGTGCTGGCCGAGGGCAGATGCTGCTACGCGGGTGGCACGCAGAATCTCGTGGCTTTTCTGAAGAGCAACGGCTTGAAGTGTCCCAATTATCATAATCCGGCCGATTATCGTGAGTTCGTCGTTAAATCTTAAACTTACATGAAATCTTGATCTTATGGAAAATCTTACGTATTATTATCGACAGTAAAAGTTCTTACATAAGTTCTTACTTAAGCAGGCTCTACACCAATCATAACAATAGTACAGCGAGGCATCTGTCTGTCTCTTTCTCGCATTAGGCAGGTAACCGCTCGCACTATTCGAAATCAATGATTTTACGCACATTTTGTTTAATTACTCATTAGTTAGTTCGTTAAGGGGTAATTTTTAACATATCAATCGAAAGCTTGGAACTTTTTCTTACAGAAAATATACTTTTTATTATGATGGTTGATCTTTTAAATTAGTTATAAACAATAAAAGACCGCGTCCCATAAGAGCCCGTGTTAAAATCGCCATTTTCAAACTTGTTTATCTCGAAAGTTTGATCGTCAACCACATGTTTTTTTTGGAATCTCATTTTGAAGATCTAACAAATCAATTGATATAAGTTTTATCTTGTTGGATGATCTTTTGTATTACGTGTAGAGCCTCCTTAAATCCCTAAATATGTAAATTATTTCTTGCGTAAGAATTTAAGTAAGAACTTATGTGCAATCTTACCTTGGATCTTATTCTAAAATATGTACAAAAGAAACAGATTAAGTCTTATAACAGGATTAATCTAGTTTCTTAAACTAGAATTATCAGTTGGAAAAAATTAATTTTCTTTTATTTTTTTGATCAAGATAATAGATAAGACTAACGTCAAGTCCTATGTAAAAATTATGTCACTGAGGATAATCATACGTAAGATCTTACCTAAGATCTATGAAAGTTCTCGTCAACTCATTCTCTCTAACACACGTACTTTTTTCATATTTTCTCGACAGTACTGGAAATAATCAACGGCGACTACGGCGATCATCTGCCGAACCTCGTCCGATCCACGGAGAACGGCCGTAGCGGCTTCTGGCGCAAGCGCACGACCGGCCACAATATGCTGACTTCACAAGACGGTTGCGCAGCGCGACTCGTCTCCTCGGGCCTCGATCTGGCCCCGCGAATACCGCTGCCCGCCACGCCGATCTTCTACGACTGCGATCGGCGCAGCCGGGCCTACTACGCGACGGGCTGCTGGCGCCAGCTCTGCATACTGCTGCGTCGCAACGCGCTGGCGCTGTCGCGACACAGGGTGCTCACCTTCACGAGGCTGTCGATGCACCTGTGCGTCGCCCTGCTGGTCAGTCTGATATTCTACAAGATCGGCCAGGACGCCAAGTACGCCAAGGAGAATTTCGCGCTGCTCTTCTTCAGCATGATGTTCATCATGTTCAGTGCCTTCAACACGTCCCTCATCACCTGTGAGTCTCGTCGTACTTTGTTTCGTCGATCGTCGTTATCGGTTATTATTATCATCGTATTCTCTCTCTCTCTTTCTTCAAGTTCCGCAAGAGCTGCCGATCCTGACCCGCGAGCACTTCAATCGCTGGTACAAGCTGCGCTCGTTTTATCTGGCCAATCGTCTGGCCGATCTGCCGGTGCAGATCGGGGCCGCCTCGATGTACGCCCTGGTGGTCTATTATCTCAGCGGCCAGATACCCGAGGCGTTTCGACTGGCGCTCTTCGTGACGATGTACGTGATCGTGAGCCTCGTGGCCCAGTGCATCGGCCAGATCGTCGGTACCAGTCTCAACGTTAAGGTATGTACAATGCAGTGATCGGGCTCATTATCAAGTTACAATTTCTAAAAGAGCTGATATAGGTAAGGGCCAGACGTACAAAAAATAGGTTCGTTTCACATTTTTAAGCAGTGGCCCGTATGTAAAACGTAGTCTAGTTATTTCTTTTCATCGACGTATTGTGTAATTTATGAAATAATATTAAAAAGACGATCTGCCTTAGTGAAGGTCATTTACGGTAATTTTTTAGTATAAGCATAATCTACATTAGTGAAGAATTAAAGGCATTAATAATGAAGTAGCTTATATTAAATTTTATTCAAAACATAAACTGTGCACGAAAAATCCATAAGAATGCCGTTACGTACATTATTCTTAATGCAAAAAAATGATAAAAATAATAATTTTGATTAAAAAACAATGTTTTAATTCTAATTAAGTTTTTGCGTCAATTGTAAAAAAGTGTGTGAAAACTCGATCGAAATTAAAGGCAGCCACCACCGCTAGGTGGCGAGTACGCTTTATCTGTAAATATGCAAGTGGCAAAGTGAAAAAATTGTATATATAAGTTAAACGCGGTAATTGTTTAATTAATAAACCTACATATTGCTTGATATTGAAGCCAAGTTTTGGAATTACATAGTGTTGTTATTAGATTCATTAGTATTATTGAATTCAAATGTATAAATTCAATATTATTGACGTATTACATCAGAGAAATGTAGAGAATTGAAAAAAATTAAATTCAATACATTGAAATTAATCGGATATAATTAACTCAGAAAATCACATTGATTCAAATGCTTTCACCTGAATTCGAGTTTCATCCACGCGAAGTAAAAATAAAACTATTCTCCACCAATCACTTTCATTACTCTTTCTCATTTTCTTTTTGTCACACGCACACACTTGTAGAGCGCAGTGATATTCGGGCCGTTCTTCATCCTGCCGTTCATGATATTCAGCGGCTTCTTCGTGCACATGAGCGACGCCCAGCCGTATCTGCACTGGCTGTTTCACGGCTCGTTCCTCAAGTACGGCTACGAGGCGGTGATGGTAGCCGTCTACGGCTACGGCCGCCCGAGGATGGACTGCACGGACGACTTCTGCTACTTCATCTATCCCGAGACGGTGATGAAGACCCTGGACATGCCCAACTCGGACTACTGGTTCTCGTTTATCGTGCTGTGCAGCCTCTACGCCGCCCTGGAGACCCTCTCCTACGTGATACTGCGCGTCAAGATGAAGACGCGCATGTACAGATGATACCGGATCGATTGTTTTGGTTTTGCGGAAGTTGTTGTTGTTGTTGTTTTTTTTTTATTATTATTGTTAATTTATGATTGTTATTGCGCGGGAGGGAGGCCATACGGAGATAAAAGTTTTGCATTTGTCTTTATTTTTTTGTACTCGCGATTTTATATAGTTGTTACGTTTAAATATACAAGTGGCATATGTGTAAATAACGACGAAAGTAGTAACGTACCATGATGAGACTATAATTGCGAGACGTCGTCGCTCGAGGCGCGTCGCATAATCATAATAGGCATTTAAATTGTGTTATAAGTCAAGAAATGGACCCGAAGAGATACGGAAAAAAATGTAGCATTTTTTTTTATAAATTTGTATAAATTCATGACCTTTAAATAATACGATTAGCATAAATATTATAATTTAATTTATACTGTAGATCAAATATGTGTACATAATAAATATAATGTAATTCAAGTACCAAGTAAATTTCTACAACTATGTATACTTTTGGGAAGCTTTGGAGAGAAACTATTACTCATCTTTGTCTCTCCGATGCGTAAACAGACGCATGCTTTGTTCTCCTCGCTCGTGTTACAAGCCAATCGAAGCTAAGAGTTCGAGAGTAAAAAAAAGAGTCTTTACGAGCAATTCCAATCCAATTCAAAGCTTGCATCTGATAATTACCGTTCCTTGATTATGATAAATTGTATCGTACGATAATTTATTATGAAAAGTTAATTGAAAATCTGGGCGCAACGAGTGATCTGTAGTACATGCGTACACAAAAACAAAAATTAAATCTACGCATGCGTGGCCCGTCCTAATTTCTATATATCTGGCTAGAGAAGAAAACGTTTCGTCGACGTGTTATTTCTTTACATTCTACACTTTTAGTATAGTGACCATATGGCGAGTGATCATTATCGTGAAAGACTTTTAAAAAAAATATCTGGAATCATGAGTTTACGCAGAGTGCGCGTAGCGAGTAGATCGATCCCCTGTATACGCTAAATACAAAAGATTGACGATCGAATCTACTTTCTAAAATAAATGCTCGATCATTAGAAATGTGCTACAAGCATCAGTCTGTATAAGTTCGTGAAGCTATTCACATCTTCGTCTCTTCGTCTATCTTTCTCAAGTGTAGGTTTGTCATTAGTTTCGACCACGTATTAAGTTTTCACTCGATTGAAAAATCATATTTTATTTTTCAAAAAAGTTTTTAATCATTTGATTGCATCATTCTATACAAGTGCGTTCTGTTTCAAGTGCAGTTGCGTCATTAGTTTCGACCACATGTGCAGTAGAAGAATCCAAATCTATCATGGCACAAAATTGTTTTCCAAATATTTATTTCAACGAGCACATACACTACATATTGAGCTTTTTTAGAAGTGGTCGTATCGATTTTGATGTAAATCAAATGCATTTTGAAAATATAAAGGAATTAAAAAATATGATAAAACGTGAAAATTTATCTTTATTATTTAAAATGGCATTGGACGAGGCGCTTTTTAAAGTATTTACATTTATGAAAGAGCACATGGAGTTAAATATTCATAAAATATTTATTGACGGAAAGTCTGCAGTTCATTATTTGTATAAATACAAAACGGACTTACAAAACTACAAGCCTCCCTTGCCCCTCAGGGGACCTCTTCACGTTGATCAAAACGAAATAAAATGGAAAAAATATCATAGCTATGATGAACCAGAAGCTATGTCCCTCATTGATTATTTTCTGAAAGATTCCGAGGAAAATCATTGCGACGATCATGGATTCACCTATTTACACGGAGCCAGCTTCAGTGGCGATGTCGAGGCGGTGCAACGATTCGTAAGCCAAGGCGCGGACATCAATGTCGACTCTTACACGTGCTCGCCGCTGCACATGGCCTGCAAGTACCGCCGAGCGGATGTCGTGAAAGTCCTGTTGGAAAACGGAGCGGAACCAAATCATCTGGACAAAGAAGATGAGTCGACTCCGCTTCATGCGTTGGCCCGACTGCGTGTGTGCGACTGTCCCGAGTTCTGTACCGACAATATAGACGACGACAAGAAAGAGAAAAAGAGAAGACCAGTCGAGGAGATCGTCGATTTACTCGTCGCTAAAGGAGCAAATATCGAGGCACGAAATGCTCGAGGTTTCACACCTCTGGAATTGGCGGTGTCGCTTTTGGACTATGAGCTGACAAAGTCGCTCTTGGAACGAGGCGCGAGTCTGGACAGTTTGAGCGAGAATATTACGTTTAGCACAGATTATACATCATCTGAATTGAAAAAATATCCCATTACTTTTTACATCGCTGAGATGATTCGGTTGTTGTCGTCGAATGGATTTTACTGGAAAGTTGACACTCGACTGAAAATTTTGAAGTTTTTTGTGGAATATCGAAGTTTAGATAACGAAATTTTGTTTTCGCGCAAGAACAATGGTGAATTGGATTTAGGACGCACTGCGATTTCCCAGGCTCTTTATGGAGGATTTGATTTTTATCGGGATCGAGAAACTGCCGATTACTTACACAAAACACGGGCTTACTTACACAAAACACGGGAACAATCAAGATCAACAGTTGATTCGTCATTGTTGAAGATCGCCAATATTATTTCTGAAAGAATAGGCATTCAAAATGCACCTGAAGTTGAAAAAATGAAAGGTATTATGGTAAATAAAGACGTATCGCTGTTGCAAATTTGTCAAATGAGTTATCGGAAAGCTTCATCCATTTTGAGCAAAATAAAAGATTATCGTTTACCAGCATTAAATGATTTAAAAAACTTCACTCAAGATATAATAAAAAAACAGATAGTAAACGTTCTGTTGAGGCCACAATTCGAACTGTTGGCCGCCGATCTGTTCATGACGGATCATTGTCAACTGAAACTGCCGTATACTGTCTGTCGAATAATCGCGGGACACATGAGCGACGAAGATTTGTTGCGCTTCTGTGAGCAGACAAAAGAAAGTGATCTAGAACAAGCAGTCCCTGCCAATGAAGTAAACGACTGTGTACCCGGACAAGAAAAAAATTGTTCAAGAAAAAGAAAAAGAATAAGTTAAAACTATCATGTTAAATTGTAAAATTGAATAAAACGTAAAAAAATGTAAAATTACTAACGATTTATAATTTTTCTGACATTTTGCTTAAGATAAGTATTTTTCATGATGTAAGTAGACGTGAGAAATTTCTAAATAAAAAAAAAAAAAAAATTAAATTCTTAAGTTGTTATTATAATTCTTATATATAAACTCATCAACGTCCAAAGTGATGAAATTTTTTATTCGCGATCGATGCGATTTTGTTCCATATTTTGGGCCTTAAAAAGACTTCGCCCTTACATAGTATTGTGTAAAATATTATGTGGGTTTAGAATCCGAGGAATTTAAGATTTAAAGCTTCGTAAAAAATTCATGGTTAAAAAAAATGTAAAAATTTCGGCGAAAAATCAATTTAAAAAATTTTTTTTTAAAGTGTTGCGGTGAAGAACCGAAGATATAAATATGATGAAAGGTGATAATGGTGGATGAACAATTAATTTAGTCAATTTTCACAGATTTCTATAACCACTTTTTTTTTAACGAAAAATTTCAAACGAATGCGCATAGCGAGTACCGCTGTACGGGAAATACAAAAGATTGACGATCCTACGAAATACTTTTTAATTTTCACATCAAACAGAATCGAATCGGCGCGCATTCAGTTTTTAATTATTTATTCAAATATTTATTCAAACTGCGGAAAGTATTGAATAAATACGGTATTCCTTTACGAGCGTAGACGATTACATGTAAAACATCTATAGAAAGTCTTCGTTGCATATCGATACAAACGCATTGTGGAGATAAGACTCGATTGATGCAGATATTACATATGATATTTCAATTGATTTATCGTTAAACAAAGCAAAATTAAAAATGCAGCCAAAAAGGCAGAGCTCGAAAATGGAGCCTCGTACGAATTGAGTATGTGCGCACCCTTGCATCCTTGTATCTAAATTTCATGCGGTCAAAATATGAAAACAAAAGAAAAAAAAGCTCCAGACAGCTATCAGCTCTTCAGTGTTACATAGCCATTCCATTGTGCAGTATATACTTGAGAGCTGTGTTTTCAAACTATATTCGGAAATCTGTTAGAAATAATATCGAGCGTCGATCGACGCGTAGTTCCAAAGCGAAAAATCTCGTTTTGTGTCGCGCGATACTTTTAAGTCTGTGTACGTTATACTCTTTTCGAGAACTCGGGCGGCTCGATTCAAGAGAGCGACCGACGGAGCAAAGCATCTCGAGCGCGCGCGCGGCAAGTGATTTCGCGACAAAAGCAAATATTTAAAATTATAACTGAGACTCGCGTAATTATGTGATGCAATAGCTGGGCGCCCAACGATATCGTGTCCACTTACGGCGACGGATTCAGCAGCGTCAAACGTCGTAGAACGTCCGTGGAGAAATGCCATCGACGATCGTTGCGAAAAATTGAAGAGCCATACGCGAGAGCGTCGACTGGCAGGACGTGGAGAAGCGACGCCAACGGCTGCGTCAGCTTTGCGCCTGGGTCGAGGACTGGACGGACGGCCGACTTGGAACTTCTTCCGGGGTCGGCGGCGACGAGATCGCGAGAGCAGCGAAGGAGCTAGAGGTGAACCCGGGCGTGTCGCTCGACGATCTCATAGGACCTTTCTTCGAAGTAGAGCAGCGGACGACGGCCGACCGAGTAGCAGCAGCAGCAGCAGCAGCAGCCGCCGCTGACGCGTACTGGGACTTGTGGAAGTTCGAACGCTCGCGAGAACTCCGCGAGCTTCCATGGGAGCGTCGCGCGAAATGCCGATCGATTCTCAGCTAGATCGTGGCTCTAGGATTTTAACACTACTTGGAAACGATTCCCGAGGACTGAAGAATTTCGCATGGCTTTTTGGTAATTGTACACGGAGAAGCTGTGTATAGGAGAAAGTACTATATTCGGTAGTAAAAATGTGACATCTTTGATTTATAGGACAAAATTTACTACTATTATTTGTATATTTATAAAATATATGTATTTGTAATTATCTTTTACATAAAAAATTGTTGAATAGGATTAAAAATTATTCAATCGATCTTAATCCAAACAATCTTTGTCTTAAAGTTTCAATATATTTGTACCACGATTTGATGCGTATCTGTGATCAAAACAGAGCCGATCCATATTGCACAATCACTAGCGCTTGATACTAGGTATAATGACTCAAATAGTCGTAACAAACTTTTGCAAATTAAAAAAATATATTTTTTTTTCCAATTTTATTTTTAATCACTCTCGTAAAAAATTTGGACAACTTGGATACAATTTTCCCAAAATCACTGCGGAATTGAATTCGGACACCACACACAAACGTAGGACGTATCATAACGTATCTCATATTCTGCGACACTCGACGGGCTTGTACGGCACCATCTCGTGGAGGTAATAATTCTCCCATATTCTCACGGGCCTCTCGCCGAACTGCCGCTCGATCGGGTTCTTCAGCGTGAGCTCCACCCTGGCTATCTTGAACCTCCTCGTCATGCCCGTCAGGGGGAAAAAGTCCCTGCCCCACTTGTCCAGGGCCATCACGTCCTCCTCGAACTTGTAATAGCCCGTCTCGAATTTGCAGCACTTCTCCGTCACGTACCAGGAGTCGCGCACGTCGTGTCGCGGATCCAGCAGGCAGTAGTCGGCGTTCTGGCCCTGCTCCGAGTTCATCGCCACCGTCAGTATCTCGTACAGGTCGGCGTCGCTCTCGAAGCAGGCGTAGTAGGCGCGCTTCTTCCAGCGGTTGCGCGAGCGCACGTAGCCCTTGATGCAGTCGACCATCTCGACGGTCGGATTGGGATAGACGCTGCACTTGCACTGGTCGCGCGTCTTGTACACGTAGGCGTGGGTGCGGCCGTTGAACTGCTTGGAGAGCTCGACCAGCTCCTCGGCGCGCGCCTCGTCCATCACGTAGGCGCCCTCGTAGCGGCCCGCGTACGCCTCGTCGTTCGTCATGCCGCCGCGCAGCTCGCACGAGGAGCAGCAGTCGAATGGAGGATCGTCCTTGTCACCGCGCAGACGACCGCGATAGAGCTTGATGAGCATACGCTGGGCCACCACCTGTCTGAGCAACGAGGCCGGATAGCCCGTCTGGTCGGAGATGGCGTCGAAGGCGCAATCCTGGGGATGACGGCCGGCGTCGGGATTGCGGGGCTCGCTGCCCTGGACGAGCGTGAAGTGGCCGATCCTTTTGTGCGCGAGGCTCAGGCTGCGCGACGATCCGCCTCCGTAAGACTTGCCGATCAGCATGAGACGGCCGTCGTCCGCCCAGACGTCGATCGGCCTCCGCAGAAACTGACTCATCTCACGGAGGTGGCTCGTGGTCGCCGGGCCGTGGATTATCGATAATACGGTCTCACCGGTGATCGGTTTCATGGCGACACGATTTTGCTGATTTTTATTTTTTTTCACTTTTATTTTACATTTTTTTAAACTTAAAATTGTACATTTTGTCTCAAATTTGGATGTCGCCGAAATAGAAGGTTATGACAACGACCTGAACGTATTCGTAAATTAGGCGTCTACGTGCTTAAAATCTGAACAAATTCTTTACGCGATAGACACAAAATGATTCAAAAGTATCAATTAATTTTGAGTATCAAATATTATTCCGTAGCCGTTGCGAGGCATATACTATTGTCGCAGGAACTCTTTTTTAATTTGCCACGAAAGGGAAATAATAATTAGGAGTGATAATTGACTATAATTCATCAGTTTCAGTTCATCAGACATCAGTTTTTAATTGACAAAGTCAACTAGAAAAATGTCGAAGCTAACTTTTTTGTAAGAACAATATTCTTTGGAATAGTTAGTGAAAAATATAATAAATTATTTCAAACACAAAAACTAAACATTAAAAACTGTATGATCGTATACAATTTTGGATCGTTGTAGAATCGTCACTGTCGCGGTCTTAACCCATTAAGGGGGGAAGGGTACCTTAAATCTACATTTATTAAGAATTCATTAAAAATGGAGAAAAAAAATTTTTTGGACTATTGAGGACTGAACCATACCGTCACGCGAAATTTTGTACTAGCGCATTAGGTCAAATATGACCAAACAACATGGGAATTACGATGAATGTGAAGAAAAACAAATGTTGCACAATGAATTTTGTACATTTATCATTTTTAATTGAAAGAACTTGCTCAAATATAAATTTAGCAATTTTGATCCTATTAAAAAGTTGATAATTTAATTTATTAATTTTCATAGGGAAAAAATTTAGTTCGAGCGGCTGACGCTGGTGTTTTTGACAGGACGTCCTGTTTATTTCCGTAAGATTACATGTAAATTGTTACTGCAGCGTCACTCTATAGGCTCCGCCCCCAACACTCAGAGCGAATATTGCGTTCATTTTCTATATTAGAACGCCGTGCGTGCGAGTAGTCAGTGTGAATGAGAGTGGAATAGCTACGGCTACGAATGAATGGGTGATTCGGAGTAGATTGAATAAAATAGAATCTTTGTATTTATTGATATTCACTGTTTTATTATTTCAAGACCCATCGTTTTCCTTTCCTCTCTCTCTCTCTCTCTCTCGCGGATTTTCTCGTTTACAGGTGTTTTTCTAGGTGCAGTGTTGCAGTTGCAGGAGTCCCCGCTCCATACCCGTCGACGTCCCCTCCAGGAGGAGAGTCGTACCCGCGACATCTGAGGTAGTATCTCGCGTTCTTCCCGTCCCTATCGAGCTAGCCGGACCCTGGCCGGCCACGAGCAGTCCCTCGTCTGGCGCTTCGGATAACGACGAAGTCGGCCAGGCATTGAGAACGCCCTTGTATACGGTGGACACGGGGAGTTTACCGTCACAAACGATGAAAAGAAAACTTGCATGAGCGGGTCATTTCTCTCCGCTTCGCTTAGATCGCAGTTCGCCAAGTAAATACTCCATAAATCTTTGATCTCCAAATGATCCATGATCGTGTCACAGCAGAGAATCGGCAGTCGCTTGTGAATCAGCTTCGAGAAAGAATCCAGTGCCCATCGCCGAAAAAGTCCTCTCGATAGTTTCTCGCAAACACGTTCGATACAAAGACTACTATAAATTTCGGGGAATGTCTTCAATTTATTCGAGCGAGCCAACTTCAAGTAGTCCGCGTATGTGAGTCGTTTTTCAGCCTCCTCGGGTCGTAACTGGATCAGGTCGTACAGCGACAGGTCGGATATTATCATTATTTCTTTCGCTTGGCTCGTGAAATATGGCTCATCCAGCCAATATTCGTCACCAGAGTAGAGATTCTGCCACTTGTCGCATAATTTGTTATTGGCGAACAATTTTATGATCGTAATAGTAGCGTCTCGGTCCAGTTGATATCCTTTCTCCTCAAGACGTTCGGTGACGTACAGAACACCAGACCTTATTTCCAATTTAAGATAATCACTATTTTTCGTCGGTTCGTTGAATCTCTCGGTGAACTGACTCGCAGTTGGAAAAACGAAGCTCGACGCGTTAGCCCCATGATTCAGAAGTACATCGACCACATATGACGAGAGATTCGTAACGGCGTAGTGCAAAGGTGTCCGACCCTCCTTGTCCCGTGCGTCGACCTGTACCTCGTTAACTGCAAAAAATAGATCTATCATGAAGCTATTTTCGTCGTGGCGTCTATTACAGAAGATGTGCAGAGGAGTCGAACCCTCTGCATTGACTATATTCGGGTCTGCGTCCTTTTTTAGCAGCAATTCGGCTTGCTTCATGTAGTTGTGTTTCAGAGTCAGATGCAGGGGTGTATTACCCAACTTGTCCTGGGCGTTGACTTGCACAAATTGGTTTAATTCTTCGCAGATATTGAAGAATATCTCGCAAAATTCGCGGTAATAGTAATTCGTGCAAATGACATGCAGAGGAGTTGATCCTTCCTTATTGACCATATTCGGATTGGCCCCATTTCTCAGCAGCAATTCAATCATCTCTTCTCTGCCGCGTTTAAGAAGAGCCCAGTGCAGTGGTGTTAATCCCTTTTTATCGGGTATATTTGGATCGTTGCCTCGTCTCAGCAGCAATTCGACCAACTTCAACTGGCCGTGGTACAAGGCCAAGAGCAATGGTGTGTTACCCTCATAGTCTTGAACATTGACATGCAGCAACCGATGTTTTTCCTCGCTGACGTTGAAGAATAACTCGATAAAGTCGTCACTGTAACACTTCTTGCTTATGATGTGCAGAGGAGTGTATTTAAGCCAGTCGACCAAGTTCGGGTCGGCGCCTCTTCTCAGCAGTAATTCGGCCGCACTCGTGTTGCGCACGCGCAGAGCCAAATGCAATGGTGTTTGGTCCAACTTGTTCTGGGCGTCGATTTGCAGCGGCTGATTGATTTCGTCGTTGCACTCGAAGAAGATTTTCGCCAAGCCATCGTCGCTTTTTCGCATGCAAATATAGTGCAGGGGTGTGCATCCATTTTTGTTTGGCCAATTCGCATTGGCGCCATTGCTCAGCAACAACTTCATCGAATCTTTGTCACCGCATTTGATGGCCAAGTGCAATGGTGTATTACCTAAATTGTCACGTTCGTCAACTTGGACCAGCTGATGCTCTCCTTTATGGGCCATTATTTTACACACTCACAATGCACAATCACTTGTAATATGAAATATTTTTCACTATTAATCAGTTGCAGCAATCGATGCAATTTATTCTTGATGTTCACGTTGCCGCGCCGTAACCTGTACTGACTACACATTCACTACGAGCTTCGTATCTTCAATTAGAAAGTAAAAAACACATGGCCGAGGCTATAAGAGACACAAGTAGCTCGAACTATTTACGGCAACGAGAGAAAATCTTGAATCCAGCGTAGTAGGGGTCGCTCGTGTATATAACATACGCCGGAGTAATAACAATAATGCACAACAAAGTATAGGCGTCGCCCCTATTTCACTGAATTTATGATTTTCAATTGTTACCGAATTAAACGACCGATACGTGTCGTTCGATGGAGAAAGCTACGCACGAACTCACTACACATGTACAAAAGATAAACGTAGATCTGTGTCTGGCGCCACAGAGACGTTGCAGTTAGGCTGCTTTCACCAAAACTAGGATCGAGTGCGACTGTGCGACCGACGAGACTTCAGTGCGCATCGACCCATGGAGCAGCGGCACATGAGAAATTTCAAAAAATACTTTTTTCCATAGAAAGTCATTCGGGTCTTGTAACGTAATAGACCAAACTATTGTCGAATATCTGGAGACCAATTGGACTTAAGGTCGTATATATTATGTGTGCACAGTGCTGGGATTTGACTTTGTACCAGCCGCCATTCTAGCGCTAGAACATTGTACTGCGCTGCCGCGCTCGATTACCACAGTGCCACTACCGCCTTCGGCTTTCTCGTTGTTTGGCGAGCACATGTTTTTCGTTCAAATCTATGACGGTCGGAAACAATATGACGAATGCGATTCTTTGCAAACATTGCAACGGAAAAAAGATAGATTATTTAACATTTATCGTAAGAATGTATATATGGAGATACTGTCCAACTAATACAATCATTTTTCAATCGATTACAATTATAAGCAGAGTTTTGCGATGCACCAAAAAAATTTTAAAATGTATAAATTTCACTTCATCGAATGCATGCACAAACTTAAACACGTATAGCATCTGGACAGTAGAAGTGTTAATAATTGCATGATGTTTATCATGTACAATTATAAAAATGTAAAAAATATAAGGCAATTATAAGAAAAGTAGATTTAATCATTTGTAATTTTTAATCCAAAGTAATTTACCAACACAAACTTGAATACATATAGCATCTATCAAATAAATGTGTTAAGCATTTCCTATTCACTGAAGCTTGAAATTGACTTGCTTTTCTAAGGCATCTTAACTACAAAAATCTGAAACATCACAGCGATGAACTACGCTGTATTCGTAAATTAGGCGTCTACATGCTTAAAATCTGATCGAACTCTTTACACGATCGAAACATCGCTTATATTGTAATAATCGTGAGACACAACACGATTAATTTTAATCGTCTAATTTTGAATATCAAATCTAATTCCAAAGCCGTTGCGAAGCATTTGCTATTATCGCAGGAACTCTTTTTTAATTTACCACGAAAGGAAATAATAATTATAGAAGTGATAATTGACTATAAATGTGTATAAATTATCCATGTCAGTTAATAAATACTGTTTTATCGTGAAAAATTCTTCAACATTTCGTCGGTTTTGCGACTTAGAGCGGCAATCTGGGTGTGCGCTCGTGTGAAGGGTTGCCGGTACAACGGCGTTTCTCCTGCAGGAGAGAGTCGCACGTTTATAGCTGAGAGCAATCTTCAGCGCGCACCCCTTCGAAAACCAAGAAGAAATAAAAATTTTTATATTTGGCTATTTCATTACTCAACGAGGTCGAGTTTTTATCAAAAATTTTCTCGCTCTCTGCAATGCGTCTATTATATGTCACTTTTTGAAGCTCTCTTCGAGAAGAGACGCTGGCATTTAAAATTCAATCGAGAGCCGTCAAGAGCACAAAAATAAAAAGCAGAAGCAGCAATTCCAAGCCAATCGAAGCTCCCGTCCGATATACGTCTATTCTCTTCACTCGATTATTTATAATTGCGTATCGTTATCGATGATTTACAACGAAAAATAAATTAATCGGGCCCGATTTATATATATATCGGTGACCCGACGACTCGACCTCATGCACATTGTCGCGCGCGCACGAAATATTCGGCCCGTCTGTGTTTATACCTATACATATATACGTACACGGTCGCGTCTTTTGTGCTCTCTGCACATTGCAACACGGAGAGACCCCCCTTCGTCGGAGACGCGTACATATGTATACACGCACACGAGTATATTTTACGCCGCCCCCTCTTCGTACCGCTACATAAGATATCCGATATATGTAGCTATATATGTGTGCATTTGTGCGTCTGTGTGCGTTGTGTATACACGCACATTTTTAAACGCGCAACCTTACTATATATATGTACGTGTGTTTGTATGTACACATGCAGCACATGTGCAGCTGCGCTCCGACTCTCTCTCTCTCTCTCTTTTTTTGCTCGCAAACGAGGCGCGCATTAATAGATACTCGCATGTTACTACTCTTGCTCAGTTGAACACTACACAGCGGCGGAGCCGAACGTCGTTGTGTATATATATGTACACATTTCGTCGACGCCGCTGCTGCTGTTTCTTCTGCTGCTCCGGTGCGTCGGCGTCTCGTCTACGACGAGTACGAAAAATAAATAAGAAAAAGAAAATAATAAAAGAGTCGGAAATACAACGCGTGGGTGAAGGTTTTTTTCTCTCTTCGAGTTTTACATTGTTGCATACGGTGTGTCGTTATAGATACATTATTCTCCTCAGCGTTGAAGAGCGAGAAAAAGATTGTGTAAGAAAAACGAGTTTTAATCATCATCAGTCGGTCGGTCGGTCATCGTCGTAGTCGTCGTCGTCTTCGTCTACACCAGAGCTCGCACAATGCATACATATGCATAAACAGCTTCGGAGTCAAGGCAGTATAGTGCAGTGGTTTTCGCGCCAAAGTGCGGGAAATATATCGTATAAACGAACATTTTCCAAGGCGTTCCCTGCGGTCTTTCGCACAGACGCTTGACTCTTCTAGCGTGTGCTTATGTGAGTAGACGCTTTTAAAAGTGAACGGTGTTTATACGAGCGCGCGCGCGTGCCTCTACTTGGGTAATAATCATCTATCTGCTCGAGAGCAGTAAATGGCATCGCGTCGAAAATATCTATAGAGAGGCATTCGTTGACTTGCATATCAATAACGCGCGCGCGCACACACACACGAATACAGTATGGAGATAAGACTCGACTGATGCAGATTATTACATACTCCTCGAGACGACCGAATGATATATTTCAATAATTAATTTATATCGTCGAAAACAAAGCGAAATTATAATATACAGAGTCGAAAAAAAGAAGAAGATAGATAGAGCGAGATGGATTTGTCGAGGCAGAGCTCGAAAATGGAGCAACACGGCACGATGTCGTCGATGGAGATGCTGGCCCCGGTCACGGCCAGCCGGACGAATCAGCTGAATCTCACCTTCAGCGAGCTCGGCTACACCGTCAGGTCGAATTTCTTAACCAAAGGTATATATTATTATATATTGTATATTGTTATGAGATGCCTAGATATCGAGTATTCATTGCGGCACGCGTCGATGGTCACGATAGGCATACAATGACATATAGGTGTCACGTGTACATAAATTATTTATTAATTTCACGATCACTTTTTTACACTTCTTGTGTCCGTGCAGATAGGAAAGCTCTGCTGTCGCAGATAAGCGGCGACTTTCGGCCGGGCGAGCTGATCGCCATCGTCGGGCCGTCGGGCGCCGGCAAGTCCACCCTCATGGACATACTCGCCGGTTTCACGTGAGGCGCACACACACGCAACTTTATATATGACCCCCGAAAAATTCGCGCGTAATCTCATTCACGTATTTCGCAGGATCGAGAATGTGACGGGCAGGTGCGAGGTGAACGGCCGCGAGCGCGACATCAGGGCGTTCAGGCGCTCCTCGGCCTACATCATGCAGGACGACAATCTGCAGCCGCTGCTCACGGTCGAGGAGGCGATGCGCTGCGCCGCCGATCTCAAGCTCGACACCACCGCCCAGGACAAGGAGCAGGCCGTAAGTGCGTCCGCGCGACGAATCATTATTTCGAATTAACTCGCTCGTTTGAGATAATGGCCCGTAAAGTGCGCAACGCCTCAATTCGTCTCAATTGTCGTATACATAAGTAGCGCCGCAATTACTCGCTTATCTGTCAATTTGCAGATAAACGTCATACTCAAGGAGCTGGGCTTGGACCAGGCCCGTCGCACCCTGTCCAAGAGTCTGTCGGGCGGCGAGAAGAAGCGCCTGTCCATCGGCCTCGAGCTCATCAGCAATCCGCCCATCATGTTCTTCGACGAGCCGACCTCGGGCCTGGACAGCGTGACGTCGCGTCAGTGCTTCGGCATACTCAAGTCGCTGGCGGCGGACGGACGCACCATCGTCTGCACCGTGCACCAGCCCTCGGACTCGCTCTTCGACATGATCGACCATTTGTACGTGCTGGCCGAGGGCAGATGCTGCTACGCCGGCTCGGCCGGCCAGCTGGTGAACTTTTTGCGCGACAGCTGCCGACTCGACTGTCCGACCTATCACAATCCGGCTGATTTTCGTGAGTGCGCAGAGATTAAAGTAGAATATGAATCCAAAAAAATTTTGAAACCAGAATGTTACTTTAGGCTGGGGTAGCATAAAAACAAATATATTGACTTTGCCACTTGTAGGTTTGGGCAGATAAGGGTACTCGCCATCTAGTGGTAAAGGCTGAAAGTAATATTGTGGCATTTGAAGTAGTTGAAAATTAATCTTAATTTTTATAAACGGTTATAATCATTATTTGGTCATAAGACCATTAGTAATGTAGTTAAATTATGCAATATTGTTTAATATTCTTACTTTATACCCTAAATAGTTTCAAACTGTATAATCTTCTGAATCGACGAAAAACAATGTCTTTCACACTCATGATAAAATCGTTACGCCTTTTTAGGTGTATGTCAACAAGAATAAAACGGCAATAAAGGCGGTGCCTAAGTCAAAATTTATTAAAAAATAAGCGGTGAGTGAGCGAATAGTCGAGAAAAGTCGTAGAATACAAAAATTGAGGAGATTTTATCTAATTGAAAAAAATTGCTACTACTACAATTTTGAATTACTTTTTTTAAGAGAATTGTCTGAAAAAAAAAACAATGATTACGTGTGTCATTTGTCGATGAGAGATGAAATTTATCCTTTTTGAATGCGTTTGAATGCTAATCTTCATGAAAATTTTTCCATCCGCAGTGCTGGAGGTGATCAACGGCGATTACGGCGATCACTTGCCGGGCATGATCGCCGCCTCGGAGAACGGCCTGTGCGAGCGATGGCGCGTCCTGCGCGAGGACGAGCTCGCACCGACACCGGTGGCGGGCTCCAGTAAATCTCCACCGCCACCGGCTCCGATGATTCCGGCACATCCCAAGGCGCAAAAACTGGACTACGAGCTGGCGCCAAGGCTGCCGCTGCCGTCGACGCCGATCTTCTACGAGCTGAGCGGCAGCGGCGGTAAGGCCTACTACGCAGCGGGCTTCTGGCGACAGCTCTGGATACTGCTGAAACGCAACGCCCTGAGGCTGTCGCGCGATCGAGTGCTGACCTTCACGCGATTAACGATGCACCTGTGCGTCGCACTGCTCGTCAGCGTGATATTCTTTCGAATCGGCCAGGACGCGGCGCACGCCCTGGACAATTTCGCCCTGCTGTTCTTCAGCCTGATGTTCGTGATGTACAGCGCGTTCAGCGCGACCCTCGTCACCTGTGAGTAATCTGTCTTCTGGAGCATGTGTTACTGTTGTAAAAATGTGAAGTATTGTAAACTTTTGAACATTGTCATACGCTTACATAAACTTCATCTAAGGAAATTTTTAGTCTCTCAGATTTGACTTTGTATTTCAGTTCAAAAAAATGTTAAAAAGTTTATAATTTTTTTTTCTCAGAATTGTCAATTTTTGTCCAAAAATTTCAGGTAATTTTGAGTTTAAATTAAAAACTGAGTACGAGTGTACAAAAGTATTTCGAAGATTTCATAAAAGTTTCATCTGACTAAAATTTTTTTTGAAATTTAAAAAGCAATTTAAAACCTCCTATAAACTTTTATGCATTTTTTTCCAAAATCTGATATTTTACTCAAGTTTATAAAAGTGTATGAAAGTTATTAAAAGTTTATAATAATTAGATTTCCGTCGGTGATTAAATCAAAGATCGGATTTAAACACATATGAGTTTTCGTAATTTTACGTACAATTTTATAGTTTCAATTTCACTGCTTCCTTACAGTCTCGATCCAATTGCCTATGTTATAAATCTTTTTATATACTCAACAAGCTAAAATTTCTCATCGGATAAAACATGTTAAAAATTCTATAAATTTTATATAAAATCTTTGAAACATTTTCGGCACACTTTTATCCACTTTTCATATTTGAAACTTAAAACTATCTTGAAATTTCCATATTTTTTATATGTCCGAGGTCAAATTTATCGCTCCGTGTTTATTGAATAACTAAAAATTAAAATTGAGTGGAGTAATCATTGTTGCAATATTCCGTCTCAGTTAGGCGTCACTATAAAAAAGGGTCTTTCATTAGGCATCGCCTTGCGAACCGCCAATTAATTGTTAATTTCCATTACGAATGTTGTCTTTCCAAAACCATTGGGCTTGGGTCTGAAAGGATCGACAGCTCTCTGACTTGAAAAAACAACAACAAGGTACAGCATCACGTTTTCCGAATCGATTCGTTGAATTAATCGATCGACACGAAATTTCTGTCCCCAGTCCCGGCCGAGCTGCCGATCCTGACCCGCGAGCACTTCAATCGCTGGTACAGGCTGCGCAGCTTCTATCTGGCCCAGAAGCTCGCCGATCTGCCGGTGCAGGTGTGCGCCGCCACCGTCTACACGCTGGTCGTGTTCCACATGAGCGGCCAGTACCCGGAGCCGTACGCCACGCGGCTGGGCCTGTTCCTGGCCATGTACGTGCTCGTGGGCCTGGTCTCGCAGATGATCGGCCTGATCGTCGGCACCCTGCTCGACATACAGAACGGAGTGATATTCGGCCCGTTCTTCATCATGCCCTTCCTCGTGTTCGGCGGCTTCTTCGTCTATCTCAAGGACGCGCCGCAATTTTTGCACTGGCTGTTTCACGTGTCCTTCATCAAGTACGGCTTCGAGGGCGTCGTCGTGGCCGTCTACGGGTGAGTGAACGTTCTTCAAAACTTTTTCTTTCTTTTTTTTTTAAATTATCATCGATCGTCTTTTTTTCGTCGATTACAGATCCAACAGGCCGAAGATGCCGTGCTCCAAGGAGTACTGTCACTTCCGTGCGCCGCAGACCCTGCTCGAGATCGTCGACATGAAGAACTCGAATTATCTGGTCTCGGTGACGTTCCTGGTCGCCCTGTACTTTCTGCTGGACTGCGTGGCCTTCGCGGCGCTGTTCTTCAAGCTGCGCGCCAGAAAGTACCGGTGAATCGGTAGATTCTAATTGTGTGCCATTCACTGCGCGCGTGTGAATCAAGAGAAACTGTAATACTCGATTGCATAATTTTCATTATTATATATTTTTTTATATATAATTTATCGTAATTATTTATTTATATACACGTTTGTACAAATGAAGAAAAAAAGATTGAGAGATGTGCCAAATAATTGCTAAAAGTGATATTTATATTCTGTTATGGGTGTTTTTCGTAATAAATTCATACGTATAATTTTGACAGAAACTAGACTTTAATATGTGCGCGCTACGCGCGCATGGAACTCTTATGAGTATGTAATTTAATATATGAAAGATATTATTAACTACAGACAGAGGGCGTATATAGATGACACTAAAATATTTCTTGTACTCACATGAAGTTGGCTCTAAGAGGGTTCAATTCGATCTATAATCGCAATGGCTCTTATATTAATTAGATTATTTCGTTTCGTTACACCAATTTTCTCGTACTTCAATGCGAGATCATCATGCCAATATCAAAATTTCACGAGATTCACCTTTTACTTATCTTTTCTTCGATTATTTAGAGGCTTTCCTGGGTAAATTGAAAATTGCCGCGTGGTGTAGCCTACTCGTCAAGAATAATAGAAACGATCAAGTTGATTGATTGATAGTTTTAATGGCGTTAAATAAATGTACATAGCCACTTATAAAGTGAGTTGTTTTAATACAATCAGACTTTACATTTTATATCGTATAAAAACTTACCTATACTAAAAATTACATCTCTATTCTCAGAGGCTAATAAGCTAATTAAATGATGTGGACGGCGCGAGCCCGCGATTTTTAAATTATATAACAGTGATTTTCTTTGTTCCTTGTGTAACTCACAATACCAAAATATATGTTCGACAGTATCATAATCTTTACCGCATTCGCAGTTTGAATCCTGATCGATATTTTTGCGCAAAAGACTAGATTTTAATGAGGAGTGATTACTCCTTAATCTATTAATACAAACAATAGTCTTCCTCGACTGGCCGAGACCAGCAAACCATGTCTTATTCTCTTTTTTATAAAAGTGTTCAAAATAAAATGATCCTTTGAAATTACTTAATTCAATACAAATATCATTACTTTCATTTAAACATACTTGTTTAAAGTTACTGACCAGGTCAGTCACTGGTATCGGTCTGTCGAGCAAGGGACCGTCTCTAGCTGCTGTTCTGGCTAGTAGATCGGCTTCTTCATTTCCACGAATACCCATAGGCCATATGTGAATTGAAACAAAGTCTACATTAAGCACGCGTGGCGCGCACTGATCTCTAAATGTCCCCCTACATACGCTAAAGTGAAAGTTCGTATACGTATCGGCTCGACACGCTTCGTGCTTCTTTACAGTCGACGCTTCGAGTTCGTGCGGTGCGGTGCTATATAACGAGTGATTAAAAAAAAAAGTGCGTTAAATCATGCTGGTCAGTTACAGTGCCGGGGCATTGAGGAGGCTGCGAGAATTTTTCAATTTGGAAATCGAGAAGGAACGGCTCGAATTTCTTCGTCGACTCCACCCTGTGATCGACCGCATGGTCGAATTTCCCAGTGTCCGGGGCATTTTCAGTGCCGACGAGATCGAGAGTCTGCTCTGCGATTTCATAAATCACTGGAGCAAACGAGATCGCGACGCTGACTCGATGGACTATCGACATTACAAATTCGTCGAGTTTTTGGTCAGAGGGGGCTACAGGGACGAGCCGCCGCCGCCATCGTCGTCGCCGCCGCGGCCGCTGCTGCTGCGCACCACGCCGCTGCATCGTGCGGCCAGACGCAAAATCGAAGGAATCGTTTATCACCTTTTCCGAATATATCGCAGTTTCGAGGCCAACTACGTCGACGAGTTCGGATTGTCGCATTTCCATGTAGCCTGTCAGTACGGCCGCCAAAGAGACGTCGAGCAATTCCTCGAGCTCGGCCAGGTGGATGTCAATTGTCCCGTGACGGAAACCGGCGATACGCCGCTTCACTTGGCTCTAGCTCATCAACATGATTACAATAAGGACATAGCCACATTGCTACTTAATAGCGGAGCTGATCCAAATTTGGCCGATGCGAAAGGTTGCACTTGTCTGCACATTATCAGTCCTCACTACCCTTCTAGCTTCTTGGAGATGGTCTTCAGTATAAGCGACGACAAACATCGGAAGCTGGAGGTCGATGCTCTAAACAATTCGGGCAACACACCGTTGCACTTGGCTCTAGCTAGCGGCAACGCGGCGACGGCCAAGCTGCTGCTGAGAAAAGGCGCCGATCCTAATATGGTCGATGCGAAGCAATCGACTGCTCTGCACCTGATTTGCGAGAGAAGCGACGATGTCTTGATGAAGATGTTCTTCAAGGTGAACGACGAATTGAATCAGTCGGTGTGGATCGACGCCCTGAACGACAACGGCCGGACACCGCTGCAATTGGCAGTGAGTCATTTCAACCCGAATTTAGTCGATCTCCTCTTGGATCGTGGTGCCGATCTATCCAACTTCGTTTTCCCGAGCAAGAGTTATTTTTGTCGACAAACTCATCTGACTAATTTCTTTAAATTGAGGCTGGCAATTCACGCCCCGGCCGTCGTCCATAGCCTCGAGAAAAGGGGATACGAGTTGGACAAAAGCGAGGCGCTGTTGGTCATGAAATTGTTCGATAAGCACGCATTGTTCGAGAAATCGGGGCACCTCGAAAAATTTTGTCTCAACGACGAGGAGTTCGCGAGCAAAGCAAAAGAGCTGATGATCAATCCGAGCCTGTCGCTGTACGAACTGATCCAGTTACCGGCCGAAAAGGTGGCGAAAATTTTTACGTACGCGGACTACTTGAAGCTGGATAAATCTCAAATTTGGAAGGGTTTTTCCGAAGGGAATAGAAATGCTTGCAACGAGCATCTGTGCGAGATGGCGTCGAGAGGGTTTTTCCGGCAGTGGGCCCTGGATTATTTCATGGATCTGATACATTACCGACTTCCGCTCGAGTGCAGTGATCTGATCTTGAAGCAGCTTACGAACCAAGATTTATACAATATTTACTTGGCGGCTGTAGGTCAACAATCAAATAAGCAATAATCATTATTGTAGTATTTTTTTCATTTCAATTTGTATACTTTTCATGTTATTCAAAGTAAATAAATTATAAAAAAAAAAATGTCGAATTTTTTCATTGATATGGGGTGAATGCGCTATATTTCGGACCCTTGACAATGTTTCTTTTCATTTACAGAATTTGTGCACGACTTTTGAAAATTTTTTTAAAAATACCTTTTGATAGAAAAAAAAGTAACATTTCGAATGAGTACATACACGTGGCAAAAAAATGCTGGTGATATTTTTAAAATATAATCAAAGCCAAAAAAATACGAATCATTCGCATTTTTCGACCATCTCAATAGGCCCTCAAAGACCCTGAACTTGGAACTCGATTAAAATTATATTTTAGACTTTTGAATGCATAATAAATGAACATTAGATCGAAACAACACTTTTGACACCGATCGCTTTGTAATAGCAATAAAACGTTAAAATCACTTCATTCTAAATTCGAATATACGTTTGACGGTAATAGATTTAAATTATATAGAATAAACTCTATAGATTTGAAGTACTGCATATGAGCGCGTCCAGCATAAGTCGGCCACCCCGCGCGATTACGGCACTTTTGGCCGAAAGTGCCGTATGTTTAGCTCGCTCGGAAACGTTTACCAAGAGTCAGAAAAAAAATCCAAACCCATGGATCGATAGATTTTTTTCCTCTTCTTTCTAGTGGTGTAACTCAAAAAATTCTTAAAAATTGATTTTGAGGTTAGATATTGACTTGAATGTTTAAGTCGATTTATCCAAAAAATGTATCCTCCGATTTCAATTAAAACTGCACCAATCGAAAGAGGAGGCAAAAATCTATCAAAAACCATGTTTTCCAGGATGGAGAAATGATTACAAGTATTAAAGATATCGAGATGAATAGCGCGGGGCGGCGCGCGTGGACCTAAAGATATTTTGAAATAAACATATATTAATAGATAAATTACTTAACAAATACGTTTATTTATAGGTAAAATGTACATACTAACAGTTCTTCCTCGAAGGTCGAGGAAGGTAACCCCCTCTTTCCCATAAGAGCAAGGTCTTATTACCCCCGCGTATAACGAGGGAGGCCTCAGTACATGGTAAAAAGGTTCCAAAACCAAAATTTCAGATCCCCTCTCACCTCCTGCCCCCCCCCCCCCCCCCCCCCCCCCCCNCCCCCCCCCCCCCCCCCCCACCTACGCTATAAACGTCTATTGATGTGAAACATCTTTATCGATATTATGATAGTATAAGTGCCCGCTGGGATTGACTTCGTTGAGATATATTTCTCTCTCTTGCTTGTACGTATCAAACAATACGTAAGTATATGTGCTGTCAATGCCTATCTGATTATCTAAACGAAGGGTAGTGCGTATGTTTTTAATCTAACATTCATTTACCTACGTGATGATCCATTTAGTTTTTGTTTAATTGCCATCATTAAGTTTTCCTACATATTTAAACATTGAAAAAAAAAACAATTCGGCCATTCACTGTAGTGTTTACCCTATGAGAGTTTTCTCCTTGAATATATGCTCGTGACGAATTACAAAATGTCTCCAACTTTATCCCACCACCTCTTATCAGTAATTTAGATAACTGCTCTCGAATATATCGCATGATTAACACACGGTTGGAATTTCTTTTTCAACGGATTTTTTTTTGTTTTTGACAGCAGCATCTGAGTGTGGTGTATAAAATTGGAGACTGACAACTGATGCAAGTATGATCTTATATAATAATCGAGAGAAATTTCTAGCCACTTGCGGGAACCTCGATGTATCGCTTGATAGACATCTAGCGTCAGGAAATTTAAATGCGGCGACGAAATTGTCGTGCACAACATTTTTTCTGGGCGTGGTTTTCTCTGAATCTTAATTTTCATTTTCATGAAGTTATACATATTGAATCATTATATTCATTCATTGTATTCTTTTTTTTTATGTGAAACATCTTTATCGGCGTTGGGTATGAGGGGTAATTTTATATTTATATTTATTCTGAAGCCGTGAAGTAATTAAAAATTCTGAAAAATCTATAAAGGTACTTTCCAATAATCCAAACAACCTGCTGTATTAGTTGCAACGATAAAATTGGTTTTTGTTCTCGCCACTAAGATGTATTTGTTACGACAAATATTTTATAGGTTGCGACAACAAAAATCCATTTTGTTCTAGCAATACTGAAACTAATACTGACGTATTAATTAAATAGATATACCAAGAGAGTAAAAATGATATTTCCAAACCAAATTATCACGTACGTAAAAAGTTACAAGTATTTTTCTACGGGCGTTATCGGCAATTTTTTTTGTAAAAAATAGCTCAATTGAGGAGTTCAATTTCAAATCGATATTACATTAATAAATTGATATTTTAATGTTAATTTTTTTCATTAATATTGTGGAAGGATAATATTTATCTATCTATTATTTAAAATCATGATTACTCATTGATTTGCAATAAAATTTGTTCAAACAATCGTGTTCTGCAATGCGCACTATTAGGCGCTGGTCGATTTTTAAATTGAATAAAAAACTTTTGAATATAAATTATTGAGGATTAATGCAGGTGGTTTGGACGGTGGCCAGTAATAGGCACAATCACCCTATAGCTCACAATTATCTAAACGAAAAATTCTCAAATTGCTCATTCATTGTGTGTCTTCTTCGAGACCGAAGCTTCTCGACAAAAGTCAAAGTTCTTGGTCGGAGTTAACACAGAAGAAAACATTTTTAATACCTTGTATTGTTAATTGTTTGAATCAATCGATTAATCATTTACTTTACTTTATAGATCGAAGTTTTAACAGTAATCATTCGTCAATTAATTATCCCTCTTCCGTCCACTTACTTTCACGATGAAATATTAATGGGCTTTAATTGCTTCTTCGCCGAGGAAGCTCTGTGATGGATCTACATTTGTAAATTTTGAAACTAAAATCTCATTTGATGCACGTATGCTACATGTAATCAAAAAGTGATGTAGGAATTTGTTATTTTACAATTTTGAAGGATAATATTTAGTTTGATTAAATAAGCAGCGCACTAGTTTTTCTCGAAATATTGTATTGTTTTATCAAAGGTTTACACATAATATCATCATGGGTGGGGTGGTACGTAGGGTGGTGGGAATACATATAATATCGTCGTGGGTGGGGTCAAATCCAGATCCCACCGTTCCAAGTATCCACGAGTCATCGTCTTGATCAGATGCAGGGCACAATTTTCCCGATACTGTGGTGGCAGCTGATTCAATTTGTCCGAGCGCGCGAATTCCCAGAATTCTATGTAAGTGAGCTGCTCTTCCGCCTCGCGGTACGGTAATTGCAGCAGACGATAGAGCGAGAGGCCCGGCTTCACCATCATTTGTTCCGCCTCTCTCCTGAGATCCTCGCGCACGTACCAATTTTCGTCGAGGGCGGCCATCTTTTTTAACAATCGGCGAACGTTATCGTCCTTGAACTCCTCGACGACTGATTCATTTACGTCGGCTCCGTATTCTTCCAACAAATCGAGAATAGCGAGACTGCTGGACACCGTTTTCAAATAAAATTTATCGCCGTCCAATTCACCCTCCTGATAGAGGAGCTTGATTTTTGACGGATCGGCGTTACGATTCTTTAGTAAATATGCGACCATGTCCACGTAGAATGAGTAAATCGCCATTTGAAGCGGTGTTAATCCATCACCGCTCACGGGGTCGACCTCCACCTCGTTTCCCATTTCGTCGTTCACTTTGAAGAACGTATCCAATAACTCAACGTCGTCCATCTTGCAAATTAAATGCAGAGGTGCGTCACTCCAACCAGATGAGCAATTCGGATCAGCGCCAGCTCTCAGCAGCAGCTCCATCATTTCTTTTTTTCTGTCTACGTGCTCTAGAACCATGTGCAGCGGCCGAAGACCTGGTTCGCACGTAAACGATCGGTATTGATATCTTCCGTCCACGAGGAGGTTGGGATCTTGGCCGGCTTGGAGAAATTTCTCGACCACGTCGTGCAATCCGTAGCAGCAGGCCACGTGGAAATGCGAGAAACCGGATTCCTGGCGGTAATTGAAACGATCGAAAATTTCAAATAACAAAGGCACGAAGATATCGTATTTACTTCTAGCCACCTGGAGCAGTGGCGTGTCGCAAAGCAACACAGGCCTTCCTGCTTCGTCGAGTTCGGGCTCGTCTTTGTAGCCGCTCTGAATCACGATCTCGATAAATCGTTCTCTTGGATAATTGCTCGCTTGTTCGTGAGGGTAATAGTTCATAAATTCCGAGAGAAGACACTTGATTTCGTTCGTCGACAAAATTTCTCGAATATTGGGAAATCGGTCCTCCCAATCGTGAATCAATTTATAAATTTGATAGAGAAATAATTTTCTTTCCTCTCGAATCTCCCAATTGACTTTTCCACGTAGATACTTCAATTTGTTCAATCGTTGTTCGTTATCGATCATTTCCACGCGTTGCTCAACTGTGCATGCGTCACGGGAACTTTCAACGAAATTTTTATCGGCCTTGGGCATCGTGATCAAATTTCTCATACACACACACACACACACAATCACTTGAAAATGTTGAAACTTGAATTTTTCACGTCGAGAATCACTCGCGATGGTCGTCGGCGCGATTTTCTCTCGATGTTTAGACAGCGACTTCTCGGATGCTACTGACTACGAAAAATCAATATGACTTCACTCGCTCGAGTATAATAGGAACGATCTGTTTTTTAACGTTCATCACACGGCGGCGTCGCACTGAGCCTTGACTCGCCTGCGTGTGCGAGCCTTGCCATCTGCCGAAAAGATCTGTGATGGGGGCGGGATTATGTAGTATAGAAAATAGAAAGTACACCGTGGCAAGATATCATTCGTACACATGAAACTAGTACACGGGCATTTCTGTACACAAATAAAATGTGTCCCATATTAGTACACATAATCGAACTTTTTTTAAATTCACAAATTTACGATTACGATTATTTTTAAACATTTTTTAAATTTAAAAAAAAAGTTTGATTATGTGTACAAAGATTGGACACATTTTACTTGTGTACAGAAATGCCCCGTGTACTAGTTTCGTATGTACGGTTGATACCTCGCCTACACCGCATGTAGTTATAAACGCCACGAGTTCAATTTATTCTTCAGATAAAATATAAATTTGAGTTCTATAGATGTTACGACGGTCCGAAATAAAAAGTGTTTTTATTTTCGCTGGTCTATGGAATATATCCCTTTTTTGTTTTTACGAAGTCGAAAGAATTGACGATAAAAAGATGTATATTTTATTTTCTCTGCGTTGATGGATACACCATCGGAAAGTGAATTTTCTTTATTTTTGTAATTATTTTTAAGTGATACAGAAGCAAAGTTATAAGCGTTTATATTTAGTAGTGTAAAATAATGCCTAAAATTACTTCGGAATCGAAGTTCCTCGACATTTTTCACGTTTAATCGGTATCAAAACACGTGTGGCGTTACTAAAGACCTCTCATTTGTCGCAGCTAGAAGTCTCTAAAAATTTTAAAAGCTGAGCCGCAATAATTCAAAGATTTTATAAAATTTTAAGTTTGAAATCTATGAACTCGTATTCTTTTTAAAAATAAACTCTTATTTAATGTCACATCTTTACAGATAACTTTTTAATTGCTTTAAGTGATCCACTATGAAATTGTATACATTTGACAAATGCAAACAATTCAAATCATTAGAAAATGTAATTAACCTTTGCATCAATAATGATGATGCATTATTATTCAAATTATCACAAGATCGATGACATAATGAACAGCGCTTACCATAGATACGATCTAGTGCAATGATCTCTTCTCTCTGAAGCGAGTACATTGGTCTCATTGACATTCGAGACACCTGACATAATCAATCATCGTATCATTAAAAATCAATTGGAAAGCCATCATTTTGAAGCCTCTCATTACTAAACAGGATGTGTTCAATATTTGTAGATTAAATTTTCATAGTAATTTGATGCAGAGGCTAAGTATGATGATTGTTGAAAATTAAATTTATTTCATAAACAAAAATACTTTATACAATACGTCAGTCGACTTTTTACACGATTAATGCAGAAGTTCAATAATAATTACATAGAATCGAAAAAACATTAACATAAAAGTGTCCAATGAGGTGGATTTGAGTGATTTCAAAATCTACCGGCATTAATTATACTGGCAATACTTTAACATCGACTTATTAGTTTATGCCTACAAGTGAGTTTGTATTTTAAAATAAACATTGTAAAACCCTTTCTGGATTGCACTTCAACGACACACGTATCGTAATACGAATATTTTTAAAGAAAATTCACGATCACGAGCTGTGATCAAAGGCCGCCAAGAAAATGTTCAACAGATCTTGGCTCGTTAAATTATCGACGATCATTTCGCAGCAAAGAATCGGCAGTCGGCGGTGCGTCAGCTTCGCGATGGACTCCAGATTGTCCTGAGTCCCGAAGAGGCCAACAAAGTGGTCGGCGAAACGTCGACTAGGTGACGAGAAGTGAGTGATTGTACACACTCGCCCACCGCCTACTTTTTTAATAAAACTTGACTTTGGTACCACCTTTATCGCCGTTTTATTCATATCGACAAAAAAAAAACAAAATAAAATTGTGAACTATTCGTTTCAATAGATATCTTGAACTTTTATTATTATTTTTTTAGTTTCAATTTTACTTGCAAAAAAGTATGATGACAAAAGCACGGGGAAAATTTACAAAGCAGTTCTTTTAATAAATTATGACTATTCGATTTGATTTTATAAAAAGCAACAAGTCGTCGATAGCAAATTTTTATTGCGAGCTTGCGTTGTCGTAAAACTGTTAAAAAGTAATGCAGCTACAAACATTTATAACTGCTTTTTTCATGAAGATTGAACTGCAAACATTAATGATTGTACATAGAGTTGGGAAGCTTTACTCACTAAACGAAATATTTCGTTCATCGGCGAGGGATGAATTGCATCGTTTTTAAATGTTCTCATCGATTGAAAAGCTTTAACTCAAAAATTATAATTGAGTTATGAGCTCTTGAGCGCGCCACAGACCTGCTGCTCGAGATCGTATACCGCGCAACTCGGCCCGCTCGGCTGTACGCAGGATTGCTCGGCGTTCAGGCGCGTATCGGGCACACTGCCTTTTTTCTGGAATGATATTGTGTACACCGCAGCAACGCAACACACGTGCGCCGCTGCCCAAGCAGAACGACTATTATACATTACAAACGTCGTCTGGTGTATGGGATATACAGATATACTTACCAGCTCACAGCTGATCCTCTCTATCTCTCTCTGCCTTTCGTGTTATTATTTACCTTCAATTAGCTGCCTGACAATCGGAGATCGTTACGACTGTGCGTCACATCAATGACTGGATTTTACTTATTCAAATAATTCGTACACGAGATCGTTTTTTTTTTAAAGAAGACATGTGGCTATTTATTGATGTTTTGCGTCCGACAAAAACAGTGATACAATATATACATATATTTATACAATTTGTATTATTTACAAAAAAAAACAGTCATTCGTTACACATACGCACGCTCGTGTGCTGCTGCGTCTGTGTGTATACAATCGGTCGTGTCGGTTTTTCGGTCGGTGATGATATAAATTTTACATATGATACAAAACAAAAACAAGTATGAACGTCGTAGTAGATACAAATAATCACGTCTATGAGTCTCGTACGTGTGTCTATGGTCAAAGAGTCGCAAAGCACATATATATACACGCTATCACCGGTTCCGCTTTTTTTTTTTCAGCCACTAACTGGTGTTGTAGTAGAGGATCAGCTTGACGAGGGCGCTCACTACGAGAACGCAGAGGACGACGAGCACGCAGAAGCCGACGACGCGCCCAACCCATCTCGGGCTCTCCCTGATCTTCTTTTTCGTCTCTAATTGCTCCCTCTCCATCTTGATCTCTTGCTCCCTGCCCTTGACATCTTGCGTCAAGCACTGGATCAGAAGCCGCCTGCTGGCGACGAGATTGTTGCGCGTTCGCGTGTTCACGCGGACGATGCGGCGGCCGCCGTTGTTGCGGCCGTTGTTGTTGGTTGTTGTAGTCACAGGCGCCGCGCCATGAGGAGCAGCTACTGCGGCGCCTGCTTCAGTCTCGTTCGGTTGTATTACGGGTACGGCCACGTACCCCAGGCTTTGGGAGCTGCCCGCGGGCGAGTCGGGCTCTCGCTCGTCGTCCACCTCGGGGATCGGAGGCAATGGGCATCTACCGTCGGCGGCTGGTATTGCCGATGGTGCTGCTGATACCAAGGGTGACCGCTGCTCTGCCTCTTCGTTTTTCTCCTCCGTATTGTCCTGTAACATCGTATAATTGTCGTTCGATGTTTATTTAATATTTTATTATTTTCTTCGATCGATCATATACTTACTTTCTTTTCTTCTACATTTTTTTTCTTTTCGTTTACACTCTTCACTTGTACTAATACAGCAGTTAAGTCCATTTTTCTTATCGTCTATGTATATAGACTCGTCAAATTGGGAAAAGAATTATGGTGACCGATTGGACGGCCGATCGAGTTGGAACAGGCCGATCAGCGACGATCCAGCCGGCGCGTAGCCGGGCCCGGAAAATTCATAGAAACGAGCTACGAATCGAGGGGAGGAAAATCGACGAAGGGAGAGGAGAAATAGGCGACGGGGAATATCATGTATTATCATGGTATTATGAGGTACGGGTATCTCTCACTCGAAAAGAGAAGGCCCCTCTCTTGGATCTGCGCGCGCTGCTCCATAACTTCTAATTTCTATGGTAATAATTAAACTTCGAGCAGGAGTTTATTAATGAATAAAAATAAAAACGAACTCGTGGGTTTATACCACACGTAAATGTAAGCGTCGACAAGTGCACAGCACGTATCAATCATTCGAGGGCATGAACCGTCGCTAATAATCTTAGTTTTTGCATTTGTTTTTTGTCCAAGGGGCAAATAAATATTTCAGTACCAGTAATTTGTACTATGTATCGATGATAAATAAACATTCATTTCCATCGGTCAATTCGCCAGCGTATACGACTTACGAGTGTATATACGAGAAGGAAGCCACGCGGCCGCGAGAGGGGGATATCAAGACAGTTGCTGTCTTTTGTATACACACACACTCGACACAATAACGCGAAAAAGATATATACACACGAGTGAACGTCGCGCAGGTAGATGGCGTGGCTGCTCTCCATCCATCCATCCGCGCCGCGCGCCTCCTCGAGCGATTCGCGAATGTTGTATACCACTCACACATCTACAGGTATAATACGTGCGCGAGGAGAGGACTGCATGTGTATACGAGTTCGGAGTCTACACACCTTCACGGCCCATTGCGCCGAGCCGCGAGCCATATATATATATATATGTACACGGCATTATACATTATAAGCTGCTGCTGTCTGTGGCACATGTAGTATAGAGTTGGTGTCTGCGCTTAGCGGACACGCAACAGCAGCGAGATATACAACACAACGCGGTGCAGAGTCAGTATAAGAGACCAGACGCGCGGAGCACGACGGCGTGCGCCTTGACCGACGACGTCGAGTTTCTGTACATATATAATAATCATATATATAATATAATCGCGCCGCGTGCTGTACATAATTTATAAAGTGCATCCGATAGTAAGGCGACGATTCGATCGTAGCCCGTGTAAATCTCGAATTTATATTTTTTTGTTCGAGATCAGAGAGTGGAATAATAATTTGGTGCGCGATCGGCGAGAGAGAATCGGCCGAATTCGGCGCATACACACACGCACGCGTACGACCAAAGTGCATATACGTGAAAGTGTCGCGAGTGTGTGTCTGTGTGTGTTACAGTGCCCCGCGAGTGCTGTGTGTCTCTGTTTTGTGCAGCTCTACCCAAGATCACACACACACGCGAATACATACATCTAGATGCATTATACATACGTGGGTGCATTGTACCACGTATTATATATATAATATATATAATCCGGAGAGAAAGAGAGATAGCATAATACATGTACACCACTTCTGGTAATGTACAGTATATTGCACCGTGTTGTTGTTGTTGTTGTTGTTGTTTCGGCGAGTGCTCGTGACAGCGGATAAAAGGAAAATCCTTTTTTCTTTTCGGTGCCCATACAGTGGTGTGTTGCAGTGGTGTGCGTCAGTTTTTTTTTGTTTTCGTCGCGTGTGCATATATGTGCTCGTGGCCGCAAGAAAAGCAGCGGCAGCAGCAGCAGCAGCGAATAATCGAGAAATAATAATGAACGTACCGATCGTCGCCGGGGACATCGACGATGACGGTTACAAGCCGAGATTTGTCAGGGTGAGCATCTCATACATTATATACGTATTCTTTTCCCTTTTTCCTTTGCGACAATTTTTTTTCTCTCTTCTTATTCTTCTTTCTCTATCCTTGCGCCTTGTGTGTTGTGTGTGAGAACGACGATTCTCATCGCTACAATACATCGCGAAGAGACAGAGGCGTGTTTCTCTCTCTCTCTCTATCTCACTCGAGAAATTCGACGAGGGTTTTCGATTTCTCGCTTTTATAATATACGTATACATACGCGAAGCGGGTTTTTTTTTCGGGCGAGCGGAAATGAAAATCCGTGTGCGGCTGCACCCTATATATATAGCAACACACACACACACACATATGCATGCGTTGCACAATGCAACAACGACGACGCAAAACCAGTAGCAACGCGCAGCGATTAATCCAGTTGCAAATTACGATCGAACGAATGAAAAAAAAAGAAGGAAATCCATAACGTCCTCTAAGCGGCGCGCGTAACTTGGCGTGTAATAACTTACATATATACGGACACAATAATGGAAAAAAAATTAATAAATGCTCGAGCAAATTATATTTACTGCTCTTTTATTTTCATTTTTATTTTTTTTACAATCGTTATATTATAGTACTATATACATCGTATCAGAGTCAACGGCGTCGGTGGCGGGCAATTAGCGCCGTGTCACGTGCTCGAATGACGTTGCTGTTTCTTCTCCTACTGCTGTTGCTGCTGCTGCGGTTGCTGCCGTGTTATATTTTTTTTTCTCAAAAACAGAAGAAAAAAAACACACACCGATCGTTACCTAATACTCGTTGTACATATGACTACTATACACTACCTGTACTCGCAAAGTGTATGCGCGACATCAGCAGCAGCAGCAGCAGCAGATGCAGTTTTAGAATTACGTGATTTTTCCTTCTTCTTTTTCTTTTTTTCCATTCGACGTGTTATTATATTTGCATGCAGTAGGCTGATATGTTTTTTTTTATATTAAAAGTAGCTTCTCGGCGATCGTGTCGAGAGAAGGTGAGAGAACGAGAGAGGATTTGAATATTTATAAGAGATAAGATTATTTTTTCTTATTAATGCCGGTCTGCATACATGTGTGTATGATAGTACGTACGTGTGTGTATGTGTGTAATAATACACATGAGAAATATACGTGTTATCGTTTTCTTCGATATGCACGACGACGACGACTATATTTATTATTCAAATTGTGCCGTTGTATTATAAAAAACGTCGTCGTCGTTGCCTTGGCTCGAATATATAAAGAAAGAAAATTTTCTATTCGCTACTTGTGAAAGATCGAAAGAAATTAAGTATTAAGGGGTCTCGTCTATTATTTTTTTTCGGTCACCTCTCGGACTCGGTAATAATAATACTCTATACGATAAACGCATACCTTCGTATCACTTTTTTTTGTCACTCGTCATTTTAATCGTCGCTGTATACACATACGAAATTAGCATAATATCTGAGAGCATCCATTCTTGGAAATAGCATTAAACACACGGACGAGAGCAGTTTTTACAATATTGTATATGAAATCGCTTACGATGATGAATTACGACCCGCGACGCGCGCGCGTAAAAGAGTACATATATAGCCGTTTTTTTTTTATTATTCGCGCTCGCATCTTTTACCACACAACAGCGCAACTTTTCTCCTATGTATACACATAAATTATCCGCATTTTTATTTATTTATTTATTTATCAACTTACGCAACGCGACGCGGTTCCTAAAACGTGCGTCGAGCGCAAAAAAAAGGCAGCAGCAGCAGCGAAAGAAGACAAGAATTCTTGACAGCTTCTCCGGAGCAGCTCGAGCAGAGAAAGTCACTTTTCGAGCTTTTTAAACACACATACATGGTACACGAGAGAGAGAGGAAATACTTTCAACGAAGAAATGACCAACGACCTCTCTTACTTGCTCTCTCGCGCTTTTATAATAAATTTATATAGCCGCAGCATTCGTCAAACGGGTTCTCCTTTTCGTAATTATTTCCCATGGACGCGCGTATGAGCGAGCGAAAACGACGACGACGACGACATGTCACGCGGGCTTACACTATCGTGTGTGTGTGTATAATATAATAATGTATATAATAAAGTGTATTAAACGCGAACCTCTTCTTCTTCATTTTTCTCTCTCTCTCTCTCTCTCTCTCTCTCGAGTGACTCAATGTATAATATCAAAACGATCCTACTTATACACGTACAATATTTACGATGCCGCGGGTTTTTAAATGTCGAAACTTTTTTGTGTCATTCACAATATAGCACGTATACGCGGGAGTGAATGAACTCCCTGCGACGCGTGGGTGTATACACACGCACGCGCGCGTTCTTGGGGCATTTAAAAAAGCTCGCGACGCAATCGTTGCCGCGTTTGTTTTTTGCATTATTGCAGTCATCCTCGTCGTCGTCGTCTCTAACGATTGAATAATCTTCTTTCTCGCGTGTATGCGTGGCCTACCAATCGAACGATATTCAAACGTCTCTTTATCGAGAGCTAATTTCGTCCGTGTCGGACATCGGAAAAAGTAAACTGCCGATATCGCGCGTATCGCGAGCATACATTTCTGGCATATACCTTCTAGAAACTCTTACGAGCTCGCAGCGCGATATATTTATACGTGTACTTCCACGCGCTGCGATTTCGAGTCCCACAGCAGCAGCAGCGATATGTGGAGGCCAATTGTTTCTCGCGCTATATATACACGGCATTGATATACAAGCAGAGATTCGCGAGCTGCTCCGTTTATGTGTGAAGCAAAAAAAAGGAAAAAAAGGAAGGTGCCAAGTAAAAGTAATAATACACGCACGTGCGCGGTATATAGAAAGCCGCCGACGACGACGACGACGAGAGCAGCTAATTATCGGGGAGGCTCTTTTAATGAAAAAAACTAGAGACAAAACGAAGCTACAGAGAGACTTTTCACTTTGCGTAACTTGGGAATTTCTCGGTTATGCGCTCGCGTACACTTCTGATTTTGCTTTTTTTTCCTTTTTTTTTGTTATCTCGTATGTGGCTTCTGCAATTTTTTATTTTTTTTTTGCGCCGATAATTGTCGCGATTGTGTGTTTGTATAACGATGGCGCTCGCTCGCGCTCGGCTCGACATATGACACGAATAGATAACGAGAAGCGGCGAGAGAGTGAGAAAAAAAATGTGTGTTAGAGTATCTGATTTTGTGTATTTTGGAGTTAAGGTCGATGATTATGATGTTTTTTTTCTTAACTAGGTAAACGTAATATAACGAGCGATAATGTGTAATGTAGGTGAACTTTGTGTGGGAGGATAAGACCATGGGTTTACGGTAAAAAATGCAAATTCACATTCGATCGAAATGGGGCTTTAACCCCTTTGAAAAATAAAATGAATATAAATAGATCGCTCCGTCGAATTTTCGTCCAGGTGCTGCTTCTTAAAAATTCACCTGACGAAGGCGCAAAATTAGTACTAAATTATAAATTTGAAAATACATTATTTTCGTCGTGTCTCTCGAGCCAGCGATATTATTGATATCTTTGACGGCCGCGAAGGTCGTATCGGGGACTCGATTTATCAATCAGAATTTTATTACACCTGTTTTGTATACGAGCTCTCTTTCGAGAGTGAACGATGACTCGATTCGTGAAATATGCGCGTGTGTTTTTAATCCGTAAAACCGAGAAAAAAAAAGTTTTTTTTTTTTTATTTCATTTCGAGCGATCGAGGAGGAGGCTATATACTTATAATGTAACCAGTTTTAAATGGAAAATAAAAGTATATATAGCCTGACGCAATCATCTATTATAATCGTTCGATGGTATTAGGACGAGCAAGAACAACAACAACAACAACAACGCGATGGGCCTCGAGAGTGTATTTTTTCGGGCTGTAGAGCTTCGAAGAAGCAGCAAAAGGGAGCGTCAACTTTGGTTTTTTTTTTCATTTTTTCAGAGACGCGCTGTCTGCGGCCCAGTGAGCGCGTCCCGCTGAACGAGTTCTGCGCTCGCTCGGCCTGCAGTAGTATATGTAGTAGTAGCAAGATCGAGATGCGAAGATACGCTGCATTGAAAAAAAATGAAACAAAAATATTTATATACGAGCGACGCAGAGGAAGAAGCTGAAAGACGAAGATGCCGGAATACTTCATATACGTGTACATAATAGGCACGAGAGAAATAGCTGCGTACATATTTGATAATTGACCATGCTATCCATCGGCGGAGAGGCGGTAATTAGGAACGTGCGTGCTGGTTCATCGTCGTACAATAATGTAATAATATCAAAAGCCGCGTGTGGGTATACGTTTATATATTCCCGCGGATTCTTAGAGTTCCTAACGGGTATCGTTCCTCGGCTCTTTTATTTACTTTTTTTTTCTCTTCATTCAATATATATACAGCCAGCTTCTCTCCTCGTGCGGTTTTCTTCTCTACACACTCGATATTGTGTATGGTGGATAGCAGTATACGTACTACTATGTGTTTTTAACTGCACTCCCATAGCCTATATGTACGCGAAATATGTATAATAATACTCAACGGCACACGTAGATGTACATAAGTTTTACGGTATATATCGAGAAAGTTTGATTTTTTTTTCTCTCGTTTCGTGCCTCGTCGTTGATAAGAAACGTGTGTATTATAAAAGTAGAGTTTCACGCGTGATAAGCTGCAGCAGCAGCGGCACAAGAGCTATATAAGTAAGGACTGGCGGTAATTTTTTTTTTCTCTCTCTCTCCCGTAATATCGAGAATCGTGTATAGCGCGATTATAACACACGCGGATGAAATCATTGCCTGCTGCTGCTGCAGTCGCTCTCGATAAGGAGAGCTCTCGGAAATGCTACTTCCTCGCGTGAGCTTCGAAACTCTAAGCATAAGTAAACGTTTGAAAATATTTCGCTCGAACGAGAGAAAAAACGAGGAGGAGGAAGAATTTTTTCTTCATTTCGCGAAATTCGCAAACACTTGTGTAAGCCGTCGTTGCGCGCGACCACATGTATACAGTGTACCGTCATCGCGTACGTATACGTATAACCCGATGATTCATCGGTCGCGCGCTATACGAGCGAGGAAAAGAGGAGAAAAAAGAGGAAAAAAAAATCTTCCTTCGGGTGAAAGCAGCAGCGGCGGCGGCAGCATCAGCCGCGGGATAATCTCATTCGCACGTCACACCTGTTTGCCTCGTGTACACACACATGTGTGTGTGTGTGTGTGTGTGTGTGTGTGTGTACGCGTTATTATGGCATTTTCTTGAATTCCTCCGCGCGTACAAACTCCCCGTGGCGCATCTCTCGTCTTTCTCTTAATAATATACAATATATACGTATTAAATATAATATACGAGGCTTTCGAATGCGTACGATAAAAAAAAATCAGTGAAAGGTAGTTGTTGTTGTTGTTGTTGTCTTTTTGTGCCCCCGTGTAGCTGCATCTCTCATTCGTTCGACGTTGGTCCGAATGATGTATTTGATAATTGGTCGCTTGTATTTTTTACGCTAAAAACATCGATTACTCGGTGACATATTATACGGTACGTAATACCCGATTATTTTTTTCTCGTATCATTCATATGTGGAGGAGAAAATCTCATTACCGATTCTATCCGTCGATCCGTCGAACATCGCTCGCAGATCGTAATAATAATATTATGAAAAAAAAACGTTAAAGGGCATACGTATAATACCACTAGGGTGTGTTGATAAAATGATGGCAATTCGCCTTTCCGAAGGCGGGCAGAAAATTATCCCTGCGGGACAGAGAGCTTACATATACTAAGTATTAAAGAGACGATACACGAAAGAGGGAGGAAGAACCATAAGAAGAAGATGAAGAAGGAGGAGAAGGAAAAGAAGAGAAGTATATATATATGGATGATGGAAAGAGGAACAACAGCAATTAAGGTTGCAGCAGCAGCGGCAGCGGAGAAGATTTTATGGATGATCGGCGATCTCACGTTTATTCTCGCATTTATTCCGCCGTAGTTCGAGCAGTCGGTGTATATATGGAGGGAAAATTCAGGGACTCTCGCGGCAAGAATAAGAGCAGCAGCGGCAGCGGCAAAAAAAAGGAATAATAATAAAACAACGACTCGTCAGGGATAATAATTATCGTTCATCAAGAGGAGAAACATTTTTCGCTCGCACAGTACACACATCTATATATTGTTGTTGCTCTTCTCGTTTGTTGTTGTTGCTGTTGCTTTTTCTTTTCTCGCTGTGTTTTTCCGCGCGCGGAGATGCGCCGCGCGACTCTTCAATTAAATCCCGCGGCGGCTGCACTCGATGCCAAGGACGATCCAAGTTACTGCTGCTGCTGCTGCTGCTGAGAAAACGAGTAAAGAAAACCTTGGGAATACATATAACGCGTAAACAATACATATATAATGCATATAATATGAGTTTTCGATCGTTACCGAGTGCTTAATCGGCGATAACGAGCCGCAGTCGCCGTTTTGTTATTTCGAATTCGTGCCTAGGTGTATATAGGCAGAGAGGAAGACGTATATATATCGTAACGTAACATCGCTTGAATTATTCATTCCCCGTAACGATCCGTTATTATCTACGTTTAACCGTTCTATTATTTATGATTTTTTCTCATTATTATTATGATTATTATTATTAAAAGCGTGTCGCGAATGACACGTTTGATACATGCAAAAACGGGAGGGGGATAGACTATATAGTATAATTTATGCGGTCATAATAGAGACAGGCGCTATATATTACTTAATCCCAAGGACTCGATTTGCGCGAAATTAATTTACATACAAGGAAAGGATCGAATAGCGCCGAACAATTGCTGGACCGCATATACATACGTAAAAGCGCAATCGATATACTTGCTTATAAGATATTAACAATTCTAAACACGCCAAAACTGTGCAGCGTAAAGAATTCGGGCTCTTGGAAATGGAGAGAGAGGTAGATAGTGCTGCACCGAGCCCACGAATGGTGCATATAGTTTTCAAAGGCTAGCTCGTTTTCAGCGCTACTCTCAGCTGCCGCCGAGACAATGAGAGGTATATTATATACCCACACACACACTCGTGCACACACGTGGCTGCATTCCCAGGATGCTTAATAATGCCCATATAGAAAGTATTTGTATATGCGACGAGAAAAACAATGCGTATAAGCGACAGACACACACAAATACACATACACTCGGCGTTCGTAAGAGCCATACGCAGCAGCTGCTACTACTTAAGTACATAAGATACAAAGTTTTTGGGATTTTCGTCTTATATGTTAGGATTCCTCGATATGCTTACTGCTGCGGGCTGTTGCTACAATGCATAACTCGTGGCTCGGGGAATTATTGTTATGTTTTTACACCTGGTGGGTTTATATTGCAAATAACGATCGATGATGTGAGCTCCTATTTTTGTAAGAAAAAGCTATACCAGGGGATAATTTTAGCGTTCGTAAATTTTCAGGAAAATTTTCGAATTCCGAATCCAGTATTCATATACCAGAATACATGTACACATTTGTACTTGACTTATACAATTATTTTGACTTTGCCACTTGCAGATTTACAGATGTTAAGATGCTCGCCATCTAGTGGTCGAGGCGTTAAGTGGTATTAACGTATTTCAATTAGTCCTATACCAGCAAGTGATTTTCGTGAAAAGTAATCATTCATTCATAATGTTAGCGGAAAACGATTTCCGATGACGAATTTAATGAAAGTATTGAAGAGTTTACGAGGAAATGTCGATTGTGAGGTAGAATAAGATCGATACGATTTTCTCGATCAACTTCATCCAAATTCCCAACCTCCGGGATATCTTTCATCCCGAAGAGATCGAGCGTCTTCTCTCGGATTCCATAGAATGTAAGCCTGAATACGACGATGAATGTCGAGTAGAACGATTCTTCTGGCTCGTGGGTCATCGAGCTTTTTGTGGAACTTAAGCCAATGAAAACGTTGTTTTTCAGTCGATCTGTATTAAAAATACCGATGGCGGTTATAGGTTTAAATCGAATTATCTTGACAACGCATTTTTATGATTAAACATCTATTAACGTAAGAAAAAACCTACAGTGGAATATAAATTTTAACGTTTATACATTTTCATTAAATTATTTTCAAAGAAGTTGAATCATAATTATTATGTATTCGTCGATATTTATCAAAGAAATCGTCGCTTGTATATTTTCATAATATACACTAATACATGGCTACATCGTCGAGTCAATTTACTTTCCAATTGAACGTATACCAAACTTCGCCAGAGTAAACAAAGAGAAAATCGCGCATCGATCGTAGCAAGAGATTTTCGTGCAAAATAATCAAAAATTATATTTTCACATTGTTAGCAACTTACATGTCCGAGTCCAACGTCGAAACATTGGAAAATTTAAAGAGCCTACGAGCAAAAGTCGATTGGAAAAATCGAGAAGGAGCGACACGATCTTCTCGACGAGCTTTTTCCTCTGTTCATTGCGTTCGAGTGGAAGAGCTTGTCCTGGAGAGTCTGAACGATTGAGTTCAGATTGTTTCTGGCTTCCCGCATGCCGATCGTCGTCGAGCGAAATTTTTCGGGTTGTTCGACGAGCCGGAAAATCTCGAATCGTTTCTCGTGCTTGGCTTGCATGGATCATATCAACAAATTGGTCGCGACGTTGTCGAATTTGCGTCCTGATTTGAATAATGAAAACTTCGTCGTAGACGGTATAATTGCGGCTGTAGATAAAACATTACAATTATAAAAACTCGGGCTTTTTAAATTGAATTCACGAATTCGTATATTATTAATAAATGTTTTTGTTTTTCTAATTTTAATTCAGTTTCAACGACTACTCATTGATTTTTTTTCTTTCATTATTCTCATACATAGAGTAGAAAAAAAAGTAATCAATGTTTGAACGTCGTCGATACAAATACCCAACGATATTACGATCAAAGAGTATCCAAGTTCGTATAATGTTTGTGTATATACAATAAAATACGTACAGTACAGCTCTGGAAGCCATCAAAAGCGAGGCCTACACACATATTCTTTGTATGTACAGCCCGTTATAATATAAGCACACGAGAGCGAGATCGATACGCGTTACGTGTCCGTATAGTAGTACACTATACAGCACGTGTGCAAGTGTATACATTATATGATATTATTATGGACAGGTCGATCGGCTCGGCTGTATATATAGCTTCGGGAACAGGTGTCCGCCGCCGCTTGGCGCGAGAGCTGCTCTTCCGGTCTAGTGTATATTATGTATATAGATATAGCTATGTGCACCACCCACCAGCAGCGACGACGAATTTATATCGATGCGACGATTATCGTATATTATACAGCAGGATAGAACCACGCTGATAGTTGCCTGTATTTCAGTTTATTTCATTTTTTTTCCCTCTTTCTTTGAGATTTATACGAGGGATTTGCGTGCCTAGGATGTACGTATATTAGACGCGATTCGTGCTATATGAGGAAGGAAACATCCGATGGCCTGCTTGGAATGAAAATTGATTTTCGTGTTTTGCGGTTTCTGGTGTATTATAACGATGATACACGACTTAGATCCGTGTGCGTGCATAATTTAAGGTCGTTGATCCTCCCGTACTTGTTCGAGCTACGAGTGTTATAGCTCTATCGACGATCGTTTACACATTGCTTTCTCGATGCTCCATGCGGGTCAGAGAACGAAATTTTTTTCTTCTCTATATTTGTTCTACGGATAGACTCTCGACGCTGCAAAATCTGTCGGTCGCTAAGAGTCAATTTTATATACAAACGTATATATATGAGCTGGTATAGACCGTCGCACTTGACCCTGAAAAACTCGAGTATCATCGTCCTCGCGGCTCCGATCCGTATTATATACGAGCGTGCAAATTGCGTCAAGTGCATAATAATAACCCACGAGCGTCGAGCTCTTGTGCTATGTGGATATATATACAAGTATAAATGTTGTCTGACTTTCGATTCGGTTGGGCATCGTGTGTTCCTATACTGCACTCGTCGAAGCGCAGGTAATTTTGCGATACATAGCTCTCTTTTATCGATATACCCTTTTGAGTGACACCGGAGGGCGGGGTTTTCCGATCGGTTAAACGCGACGAGTCAGTCACGCGTAGTATGCTATTTTGTATTCGTATTTGTTTTGTTTTTTTTGTTTTTTTTTTTTCATCGTGGAATTCGTGCATGACGAGTAAAAGAAAAAAAAACAGAAGCGCATTACGATCTAATGCCCTGACCGAGAGACTTATAAAGTCGGGTTAAGGCCGTGCAGCGTCGACGCGCTCACTATTATAGTATGCACTCGCGTTTTTCTTCGAGAAAATCCATAATACAACGCTTTGTCGTGGCAGCAGCGAAATCGAGTTCACACATTTGACTCTCGGACCTTGGAGTTATCACTTTTTTTCCTTCATTTTCCTCGCGCTCGTGCAACAATAACAACGATCGCGTTATATGGCGCGAACCGAATATAGACGGTGAGCCAATCAGCGAGATGATCCACGCGCAGGCAAATGAGCTTTTTTTCGTATACACTGAGAATCAGGTTTTGCACATATATATACGAGCGCGATCGTATCATCCTTCATTTTTTTTTTATTTTTGACTTTCTCACAGCTCCGAATTTATAATAACTCGTTAACGTCACTCTCGCTCGTTGCTGTCCGCGCGTGTGCATATGTCCTACTCGTCGAGGACGTACATAATATTGTGACGAGAAGACATGTATTCGCAGTAACGTTGCGTCTGCGTCCAGGAATAATCTACACATTTATATAAAAGTTTCCTATACTTCTCTCTCTTAACTTTTACGCGATACATACATATATTCGTGTGTATATTAAGTCCAAATTCGAGTCTCGAAATCCGAGAAGCCGCGAGAAATTGATTCGGCAAGTCGAGAGAGAGAGAGAGAGAGAGAGAAAACCTGCCAGTCAACCGCACGCACGCACGCGCGTAATACAACGTATACTACGCATTTCCTCCTCTCTCTCTCATTTTATTTATTTTTTTACTTTTTTCGCCGTACATATAAGAAGAGAAATAACTTCCACTCCCTCTCGCGAAAGCTCCTTAAAACCGCGTCACGTACGCGCGTGCATGCGGGCAGAGCTAGCTTAGGAAAGAGATTTCCATACCGCGCGCGCGAGCAGCGTGATTTTTTCCCCGCCGATTTTTGTGTAAAACAAGAAAAAAAAAAGAAAGAAAACGACGAATCCCCCTCACCTGTTAAAAGCTCAGCTCGCGCGGAAAAGAATAACATGTGTGTATAAACACAACAGCGACTCATGGTTAACGAGCTACAGTGCATATGGGTTCTCTTTCTTATTCATATATACCTGTGGGCAGCGATATGAATTCCATATGAGAGAGAGAGAGAGCCTCGGCAAGTAGGGGGCCGGGGCCAGACGCGTACATGTATACGTATATACCCCGGGCAAATTACGCATGCGTGAAGTGACTTATCATTATCTGGCCTTTAATGCTTGGCTTGCCACCGGGTTCAAGGGACCTGCTGCTGCTGCTATATAGCCGATGTACGTGTGTGTATATGGTTTAAATTGCACACCAGTACGTTATACATGTTTGCCTTCTTTCTCTCGTTTCTCCGTGGTTATACGCTTCTTTTTTTTTCATCTTTTCTTTTCCTTCAATTTTAACCCATTACTTACGACGCGTTGCACACACCGCAGCAGCGCATTGTATCATATAGGTAAAGCGAGTCTCTCGCCGATATCACCTTTTACTTCCTGCGCACAGAGGGAGTTGCTAGGTCTTCTTTTCCGCTCGAGACTCGAGAGAGTGAGTAAGGCGATTGAGACGATCGTCGTCTGCGTCTTTCGTTTCATGCACGCGGTGGCACGTGCGTTGGCTGTTTTGACAACCTGTCTGGAGTTCAAGTGGCGCGATGAGTCATGAATTTATTTTTATTCCTCTTACTTTTATTCACGAATCATTGCCTCGGATTTGTCAGGGGGTTGAAAAAAATCGGCTCGTAATCGCGACAAACTTTCCCCACGTACTTTACAAAAATCATAGATAAAAAAAAAAGGGGGGTTACGCGTGTGTGCGTGAGTGTCATCGATTAATTTTTTTTTACCGCTGAATCACCGTCGTCGACGCACTCATACGAACGCATCGGTACACGAACTTGGTGCAGCTATATATCTAGCTCTCTGTTACACGGATGCGCACAATGCGCGGAAGGAGATAGATAGATCTCTGCTCTAACGCCATCGCGAACACACACACACACACGCACAGACGCGTCTTCGTTGCAAAATAGCCGTGAAACTGTTGCCAAGCTGCTCGTTGCGCGGATCGCGTAATGCATAATTTATGGATTATGACGTCACCGGGCCCGCGTGTGGCACACACACGCGTGATGCGAAATGTTGTGAGTTTTCAAGTCTGCTCTGCTGCAGCTCTAATGTTTCATTACTTTGTACAATCGAATAATTGTTTTATGTTCTTAAATTTTATTAAAATTTTTGGGATTAGTCTGGAAATGCAAAATTGACATCAACTTCAAAATTTTATTAGCTTATAATTGAAAACGTGTGTCTTAATTTTCCTCGAAAAAATTTATTAAATTCCACAAAAATTGAACTCTGCTTTTACATAATTAAATAACATTCGAAAAATACATAATATTATTATAAATGAACATTTTTAAATAAGATTTACGAATATGAATATTCAATTTTATGCACATTAAGTTTTAATGAACCTGCGATGAACTGTTTCAAGGTGGGTTTTGAGATTGCTCTTCTGTGTGAATGTCTTTTCACATTTATCACATGCGTAGGTAATACCATTATGCACTGAATCGATGTGTCTTTGGAGATTATTCTTACTTACATACGCCCTACCGCATGTGCCACATTTTTTAGGATTGTCATTGTGCAGCGAATCGATGTGTACTCGGAGAGCGCTCGTTCTTGTGAATTTTTTCCCGCACATATCACATACTCGTTCAGTACCATTGTGCGCCGTATCGATGTGTCTTTTGAGATTGCTCTTCAGTGTGAATGTCTTCCCACATGCATCACATGTGTAACTAACACCATTATGCACCGAATCGATGTGTTTTTTTAATGTACTCTTTTCTGAGAATGTCTTCCGGCATATATCACATGCATACGTAATTTTATGATGCACCGATTCGATGTGGATTTTGAGATTTGTTTTCTGTGTGAATGTCTCTTGGCATATATCACATGGATGCGTGATTTTACGATGTACCGAATCGATGTGGACTTTGAGATTCGCTTTCTGTGTGAATGTCTTTTGGCATATATCACATGCATGCGTGATTTTGTTGTGCACCGAAACAATGTGCTTTCTGAGACTACTCCTTTCTGAGAATGTATTTTGGCAAATATCACATGGATGCGGGATTTTATTATGCACCGATTCGATATGGGTTTTGAGAGTACCTTTTTGTGCGAATGTCTTTCCACAAATATCACATGGATACGTAATTTTATGATGCAGCGATTCGATGTGGGTTTTAAGAGTACCTTTTTGTGCGAATGTCTTTCCGCAAATATCACATGGATATGTAATTTTATGATGCATCGAATCAATGTGCTTTTTGAGATTACCTTTTTGTGCGAATGTCTTTCCGCAAATATCACATGGATACGTAATTTTATGATGCACCGATTCGATGTGTATTTTGAGATAATTTTTACTTCTGAACGTCTTTTGGCACGTACTGCATGTATGTATGCCACCACTTTGCACACCGTCGATATTTTTTTTGAGATAAACTTTACTTGAAAACTTTTTTTCGCATGTTCCACATCCGAGAGTTTTTATTTATCGTTCTGCGTCGTACCGATGTGCATTTTGAGGTTATGCTCGCTTTTTTCAATTCTTCTCTTTTTGCTTCGTTCCTTAAGTTCACAGTTTAAATTCAAATTTGACTCTTCCGCGGCGAAGCCAACAAATTTCTGTTGCATTATTTCACCCACGGGTTCCACTTTAATTATTTTTCGAGTTTTACAACCATCAGTATCTTTCATATCCTGCAAAAAATTTTGAGAGTCTTCTTCAACTTTGTTGACTGCCAATAAATGAATGTAAGGCTTGACGTTTTCGCATTCAACAACTATTTCCACTTCGTCATCGAGTTCATTTTCAAGTTTAATGTTACATTTTCGAATGGTACGAGTCTGTTGAAAAATCAAAACTACGTTAAAATTTTCATTAAAAAGCCAAAGCAATACCAGTTACTTATAATTATCAACACTTACTGAATTTTCCGACGGAAATGTCAAGAGTTGTAAGTTTTTAAGATCTGGTTTCTCGTCCATCATTTTTCCATTATATTGAATAAGCGACTCATCGATAGGCTCCTCTTTCACCCTGAAATAACCTCAATAAGTTCAAGCATTTTCTAATGATATTACATTATAATGTTATTCTCAAAAAATAAAAGTTACCTGACGGCGCGGTTAAATAAATCACTTGAATCCATCCTTCTCACTAGGGATTATCCATCAACAACTAATGTTTCTGCGATGATCGAGCGAACTATCTCGGGACGACTGTTGTTTACGTCGTGCGTCGACCGCATGACCTCTCCGTGCTCTATGCCCGGCCTGCGGACTGCGGCGTCTCGCTACACTCAAATTTTCAAAATAAATATTTGCGAGTATAGCGCACGGCTTGAATTCGATTCAAGTAGCGTCATCTAATGTATTTCGCGGGATTTACACGATTAATTTCACGAATTATACGTCAACGGCCAATCAAAAAGGTATAAACGTGAGCGCAACTATGCACCCAACAGTTTATACGAGAAACGTTCGCACGTCGCGCGTGCGGCAATTAATTTTACAAAGTTTCTGGTAAACATGTTATAGCTCGCGAGAGATAGTGTATAAATTCATTACTCGTTCATACATTTTTTTTTCGACGTACAAACAATCGAGAAAATATTTGTCGAAGTTATAAAAGACTGTAGTCAATTATTAATAAACGATTCGAGGTGTGCGCGTGCACGCAGGAAAGTGAAATTCGACGCTTCTATACATTTATAAGTATATATTATATCTCCTGTCCACACGGAGGATAAATTCAAAACGCGTCGTAAAGCACTAACAAAAAGCAAGAGGAAAAAAGTAACGATTCGAGCGAATACGATAATGACAATGGGCCATTGTGCGCCGCGACGTCGTCGCTGCACTGCGCCAGACGCATTATGTGCAAAAAAAAAAAAAAAAGAAAAAAAAAACTATTAAAAGTCTCGTCACGCTTGGGCTCTCGCGTCTCTCGTCGCTGTGCAGTGTCGTTTATCTCTCGTTGTCGCATCGTCATTTCGTTCCTTTTTTCTTTTTTTTCGTTTCAATTGATGACCTTTTGGTTTATAATGTTAACGACGTGTTCCTCGTTCGAGAGACACTCAATTAGACGAGCAATATTTTTTGACGTTTCGAAAACAGCAATGAGTATCGATAATTCACAACGTTGATGTGAAGTTCCATCGAGTGGCCTGAGAATTAAAAATTTCCCCGTTCCGAGCGATTTTCTGACCTTGACTTCGTGAAATCTCACACGATACATGACGTTTTCGATCGAAAATTCAGGACGCGTGCAGCAAGAGTAGCTGCTTACGAAAATTTTCCCGCGCACGCACGCACAGAGATCGGCCGCCTCGAGGCACAACTAATATAGCACGATACTTTTTTTTGTCGGCGGCCATACGATATGTGCCAAGGATCGTTATTATCGATTATTATTTTGTTGTTATTTTTTTTTTACTTCGTTTCGCCAATTAGCTACTCGCGAGAAATCGGTATTTTAATTGAGGTAGAAGGTATGAATCAAGCATAAATCTCGAATCATAAGCGCCGAAGGTAAATGATATTATTTCATTTTGAGTCACTGGCCGCAGTGAAATTTTCTCGAAGGGAAACTTCTCAGTGCTTCTGCTTCTGCTGCTACGGCGATCAATCGACAAAAGCCGATCGCGCGTCGGTCCGCGACCGCTCAGAAAATGATTTTAGTGAATAGATAAGAAAAATATTCTAAATTACTAGTGATTACTCGTGAGTGCACCGAACAATGGACATGTCCGACGACGACGACGAAGACGATCCCTACCAAAGTTCCAATGAAAACATCTACGAATGTGAGTGTTTTTTCGGAGGCGGTGACAGCTGTGCCGCAGACAAAAACGACGACGTCAACGACCTAGATTCCGAGAACGAGACGGATCGAGATATTCTAAGCTCGAAAAGATTGAAGGATATGCGCGAAAAGGTCGATTGGAATACTTACGAGGAGCGACGCAAATTTTTCTATCGACTCGTTCGTCTGATCGACGATTGGAAGGGGCCTGCGCTTTCTAACCTCCGGGAAATTTTCCGAGCCGACGAGATCGAGCGTCTTCTCTCGGATCACGTCGACGGTTCCGACGGCCGTCTGTACGTTTACGGGAGAGACTCGTTCATCGACGTATTGATCGACACTAGCTACAAAGACGAGCCCGAGGTCGATAGCGAAGGCAAGACACTTTTGCGTCGCACCACGCCGATTCATCGCGCGGCCAGATGCCCGAATCTCAACAGGAAATTCGTGATCTGTCGGCTTTTTGAAATATACGACAGGTTTGATGTAAATTTCATCGACGAAGATGGATTAACGCACTTCCACGTGGCCTGCAAGTTCGGCTGCGAGGAAGCCGTCGAGAAATTCCTCGAGTCGGGACAGGATCCCGATCGTCCGGAGCCGAGAACGGGCCAACCGCCGCTTCACTTGGCTCTGAAGAGAGCCCAGATGGACGTAGTCGCCGTGCTGCTGAGAGCCGGAGCGGATCCGAATCTGGCCAACGACGAGGGACGCACTCCGCTGCACATGATCAGCAACAGAGACGAACTCTACGACGCCAATAACGATTGCTTGATGGAGACGTTTTTCGAGGTCTGCGACGAGCTGAAACGGCCGGTGCGGATCGACGTCCGTGACGACGAGGATAGGACACCGCTGCAGTGGGCCGTGGCGGGAATCGAGCCGCGCATGGTGGAGATACTCTTGGCGCGCGTCGCGGACTTGTCGAGCTTCCGCTTCCCCGACGCGAGCTACTTCGGTGGAGTGAATCCGCCCAGAGATTGGGAACCCAATTACGAGTTCAGAGGCGATTTAAAAAGTGCATCGGGCGCTCTCATGATCTTCGAGTCGTTGGAAACCAAAGGATACGTGTTCGACCCGACTGAAGCCCTGACGATAATGGGATTCTTCTTCCGCAATCGGTTGCTCGACATGACGGACGACGACGACGACGACGATTGGTACGACGACGAGAATTTTCTGGAAGACGCGGGAAAAATAATCATAGGCGACATGTGTCTCAACGAGCTCGTCAGGTCGACGCCCGAAGAGGTGGCCGAAAAAGTCAAGTTCGAGGACTACTTCGGGTACGCTCGCGAGGACTCCTTGCGCGACATGCCGGACAGATTGGCCGGACACGTGTGCGAGATGATGTCGCGAGGATTTTTTCGACGATGGGCACTGGACGCGTTCCGCGAGACAATAAGGCGTCATTACTGGCTGTCGGAGGAGTGTTGCAAGATGATCGTCGCGCATTTGAAGAACAAAGATTTGTACAACATCTGCTTGGCGGTTACGGGTCCAAGATGAATTATTCGCCGGTTCTCCCGTGTCTCGTTCGATAATAAATGTATTGGATTAACTTCGATTTTGATTTTTCTCAGCTATTATGGTCGTACCGTGATGATAACTGCGCGTCAAATCGTAAAGTCAGCGATGTCGTAGAGCTAATTATGAAGAATCGATTTGACATTTGACATTTTACGCGAGATACACCTTCTGCAAAAATCCTCGTTTCATGATTTTTATGCTTAACAAAACCGTACAGATTGATAAAAATATAGATCGATTGATTCAAATGAAATATCATGTTTTTTTTTTGTAAAAAGTTTATTGATTTTTTTAAAACTCGATCGTTTTTTAAGCAGTGAGATAGAAAATGTAGAAGTAATCCAAAATATAATGATAATTGTTTTTTACAAAATTTTAACGTACATCTTATACATTTATCGGGTGGTAATGCCTGAGTGATGTGCTACATCGATGGAAGTTTTATGGCCACTCATTTGTCACGATGTTTTTTCGTTTTAAAATCCTTGTCATTGATGTCTTGCTTGGTTATCGCCATTGTGCACAAATTTGACGTGTCTATATAAATATTTTCTCTGTGGAAATTTTTTTCCGCAAAAAACACATGCAATGTCTTCATGCAATGTTTTAATGTGAATTATAAATCGATGCTTTTGTGAAAATGTCTTGCCGCACGTATTACATACATGAGTGGTGTATTGAATTCATGTGCATTTTGAGACCATTCTTGAATGCGAATTTCTTTCCGCACACTTCGCAAGTAGGTGCCTTACCATTATGCATCGAATCGATGTGAATTTTGAGAATATCTTTTCGTGCAAATTTTTTACCGCATATATTACATGGATGTTTAACACCATTATGTCCATCGATGTGAATCTTGAGATCTCCTTTTCGTGTGAATGTCTTTCCACATAATTCGCATGTAGGTGCCATACCATTATGCATTGTATCGATGTGAGTCTTGAGATGACCTTTTTGTGAGAATGTCTTTTCACACATACCACATGCATGTTTAACACCATTATGAACTGAATCGATGTGGGTCTTGAGTGCTGTCTTCGCTTGAAATTTTTTTCCGCATAATTCGCATGCAGGTGCCATACCATTATGCATCATATCGATGTGTCTTTTCAGATTACTTTTTTTTGTAAATGCCTTTCCACATACACCACATGCATGTCTAATACCATTATGTCCGTCAATGTGCATCTTGAGTGCACTCTTCGTTAGAAATTTCTTTCCGCACACTTCGCAAGTAGGTGCCATTTCTTTATGAATCGCATCGATGTGAATTTTGAGCTTTTCTTTTCGTGTGAATGTCTTTCCACATGTGCCACACGCATGTTTAACACCATTATGTACTGAATCGATGTGGATTTTAAGACCTTGCTTAGTTGAGAGTTTCTTTCTACAAATCTTGCATGTATGTTTGATACCATTATGTACCTCATCGTTGGGCTTTTCGCATAGACTTTTTTGAGCAAATGTTTTTTCATTTGCATCAAATGCATCACTGAATTCACGATCCAAATTCAACTCTCCTTTTACTTCGTCGACAATTTCTTCTTTAATTTTCTTTTGAGTTTGATAATCGTAACTATTTTCCATATGCTGCAAATGATCTGGATAATCGTCCTCTATCTTTTTGACTACTAATAAGTTAATGCTGGACTTTTCGTCCTTACATTCGAATTCTATTTTAATATCTTTAGGGCCATGAGTCTAAAAATATATAATTTAAATTTAAGATTAGAGAAAATTGCTGTAAAAAATTTTAGCTATAAGCAGTCCGAAATCAACACTTACTAAATTTTCTCGACAAGAACGCGAGAATTCGTCAGTGTTAGCGTCGTGTGCATTGTCAATTAACTGATAATCATCATTTTCAATCGGGGAATCGTCGTTTGGTTCCTCCTTCACTCTGCAATATTCACATTGAAATTAAGTATAATACTAACATTTTTTGAAAATGTCATTCTCAAGAAATAAAAATTACCTGACGTTACAGTTATATACACCACTGAAGTCCATGTTTCTCATTTGGAATTTGAACAACGACTAGTGGCTCTATAACGATGATATGTACATTGAACTAGGTAACTTGATCGTGACAATATTTATAAATCGTGAAACGAGAGTTTGAGAAAATTTATGTCAACAGAGCCACTCTAAACTTGGTATATATTATTGGAGAAATTATACCATCGATCTCCGGCGTAATAAACAATCAGTAATTTTCTTTGTATTTTATTACAAAGAAATTATTGAATAGAAAAAAGTAATGAGTAAACATGCGAGGATCGTTGAAGTTTTTTGATGATTATGTCGAAATTTATATCGTCGTTGGTGGCGAATTGGTATTATACGAGTTTGCCCTTTCGCTTCTGCAGCGCTGCAATACATCGTCCGTTGTGGAATGTGGTATATATTCTCATATGACTTTGTAACGTCTTTTACTGTATAGGGGAGAACCGACTATTATGGCGCACCTAACGCATTTTGTCTAATAACAAAAAATGTGCTCGATGATATGAAATTCTAAACTGAACATTTCTCAATACACATTTCTCATAGAAAGACGGGTGCATTTTCAAAGATTAAGGTATAAGGAATAAAGTGTTTATTTATTCATAAACAAGGATTCTAAGAAAGTTGTCACTGCGCCGCGATCGGCTCGTTTTTCGCCTATTATGGCGCACATGCTTTTCAGGCTTTAACCTCAAAAAGTGATGTCGTCTGTTTTCGAGGCGCACATCAAATTAACATGTAAAAACGTGCGCCATAATTGGCCCCGATGATGCGCCGCAATAGGATAAAAACAAGGCTCTCTTATATTGCAAATTACTTAATAACCAATTGATGAATCGTCGATATTAAAGCATCATGTTAAAGTAGAGCACAAATACTTTATCTCCATGTGTACTATAAATTGCGTTTGAGCTGTGAACACTCTATATTCTCAAGTTTAAAACTCGTAATTATTAGATGAAAACAGCCGAATTTTTTATATTGCTTGTCATTCATTATTGAAGATATAAAGCAATAATTTTTTTTGCAAAAATTAATTGATTCACATGTATAGAATATACTACATAAATTTTAGTTAGGTGAAATATCTCAAACTATGCTAAATGAACGTGTGCCGCACTACGCGCTGCGCCATAATAGGCGCTTCTCCCCTATACGTGGGATGGATACACATTTCGTTCAGTTCTTTACGACGCTGCAGCGCAAAGAACAACAAAAGCCGATCGCGACCTTCGACCTCTAGCAGCTGGTGATTTTGGTGAAAAATTAATAAAATATCCCATAAATTATTAGTGATTGCGTACGCGAGTGCCATCGAACAAAATGGACGTGTCTGGCTACGACTACGATCCCTACCAAAGTGCCAATGAAAACATCTATGAATAAGAATCTTTTGGAAGACTCGGGAGAAATAATCATAGGCGACATGTGTCTCGCCGAGCTGGTCAGGTCGACGCCCGAAGAGGTGGCCGAAAAAGTCAAGTTCGAGGACTACTTCGGGTACGCTCGCGAGGACTCCTTGCGCGACATGCCGGACAGATTGGCCGGACACGTGTGCGAGATGATGTCGCGAGGATTTTTTCGACGATGGGCACTGGACGCGTTCCGCGAGACAATAAGGCGTCATTACTGGCTGTCGGAGGAGTGTTGCAAGATGATCGTCGCGCATTTGAAGAACAAAGATTTGTACAACATCTGCTTGGCGGTTACGGGTCCAAGATGAATTATTCGCCGGTTCTCCCGTGTCTCGTTCGATAATAAATGTATTGGATTAACTTCGATTTTGATTTTTCTCAGCTATTATGGTCGTACCGTGATGATAACTGCGCGTCAAATCGTAAAGTCAGCGATGTCGTAGAGCTAATTATGAAGAATCGATTTGACATTTGACATTTTACGCGAGATACACCTTCTGCAAAAATCCTCGTTTCATGATTTTTATGCTTAACAAAACCGTACAGATTGATAAAAATATAGATCGATTGATTCAAATGAAATATCATGTTTTTTTTGTAAAAAGTTTATTGATTTTTTTAAAACTCGATCGTTTTTTAAGCAGTGAGATAGAAAATGTAGAAGTAATCCAAAATATAATGATAATTGTTTTTTACAAAATTTTAATATACATCTTATACATTTATCGGGTGGTAATGCCTGAGTGATGCGCTACTTCGATGAAAGTTTTATGGCCACTCATTTGTCACGATGTTTTTTCGTTTTAAGATCCTTGGCATTGATCTCTTGCTTGGTTATCGCCATTGTGCACAAATTTGACGTGTCAATACAGATATTTCCTCTGTGGAAATTTTTTTCCGCAAAAAACACATGCAATGTCTTCATGCACTGTTTTAATGTGAGTTATAAGTCGATGCTTTTGTGAAAATGTCTTGCCGCACGTATTACATACCCGAGTGGTGTATTGAATTCATGTGGGTTTTGAGACTATTCTTAAATGCGAATTTCTTTCCGCACACTTCGCAAATAGGTGCCTTACCATTATGCATCGCATCGATGTGATTTTTGAGAACAAATTTTTGTGTGAATGTCTTTCCACACACACCACACGCATGTTTCACACCATTATGTCCATCGATGTGAAGCTTGAGTGAACGCTCGGTTAGGAATTTCTTTCCGCACATTTCGCAAGTAGGTGCCATACCATTATGCATTGCATCCATGTGAAGTTTGAGACCACTCTTGAATGCGAATTTCTTTCCGCACACTTCGCAAGTAGGTGCCTTACCATTATGCATCGCATCGATGTGCATTTTGAGAGGTCCTTTTTGTGTGAATGTCTTTCCACACACACCACACGCATGTTTAACACCATTATGTCCATTGATATGCCTCTTGAGATCTCCTTTTTGTGTGAATGTCTTTCCACATAATTCGCATGTAGGTGCCATACCATTATGTATCGCATCGATGTGAATTTTGAGCTTTCCTTTTTGTGTGAATGTCTTTCTACATATACCACACTCATGTTTAATACCATTATGAATTGCACCGATGTGAATCTTGAGATCTCCTTTTTGGGTGAATGTTTTTCGACATGTATCGCACGTATGCTTGACACCATTATGAACCGAATCAATGTGGATTTTAAGGTTACCCTTGGTTGATAATTTCTTTTTGCAAATCTCGCATGTATGTTTGGTAACATTATGCACCTCATCGTTGGTCTTTTCGCATAGACTTTTTTGAGCAAATGTTTTTTCATTCGCATCAAATGCATCACTGAGTTCACCATCCGCATTCAATTCTTCTTTTATTTCGTTCTCAATTTCTTTTTTAATTTTCTTTTGGGTTTGATTATCGTAACTATTTTCCATATGCTGCAAATGATCTGGATAATCGTCCTTTATCTTCTTGACTACTAATAAGTTAATGCCGAGCTTCTCGTCCTTACATTCGAATTCTACTTCGACATCGTCAGGGCTACGAGTCTAGAAAAATAATTTGAATTCAAGATTAGGGAAAATTGTTGTTGAAAATGTCAGCTATAAGCAGTGCTATATGAACACTTACAAAATTTTCTCGACATCGCAAGGATTCTTCAGTGTTCGCATCGTTTGCATTGTCAATTATCTGATAATCATCATTTTCAATCGGGGGATTATCGTTTGGTTCCTCCTTTACTCTGCAATATTCACATTGAAATTAAGTATAATACTAACATTTTTTGAAAATGTCATTCTCACGAAATAAAAATTACCTGACGTTACAGTTATATACACCACTGAAGTCCATGTTTCTCATTTGGAATTTGATCAACGACTAACGGCTCTATAACGATGATATACACATTGAACTAGGTAACTTGATCGTAACAATATTTTTAAATCGTGAAATGAAAGTTTGAGAAAATTGTTGTCAACAGAGCCACTCTAAACTTGGTATATATTATTGGAGAAATTATACCATCGATCTCCAGCGTAACAAACAATCAGTAATTTTCTTTGAATTTTATTACAAACAAATTATAAACAGATGAAAGTAATAAGTAAAGTGGCGAGGAGTAAATATGCGTTGGGGTTTTTTGATGATTATGTCAGAAACACGTGCGAAATTTATATCGTCGTGACGCGAGAAACGTACATTGGTATTATCTGAGTTTCGCCGTTCGCTTCTGCAGCGCTGCAATACATCGTCTGTTGTGGAATGCGGTATATCTCATATGACTTTGTAACGTCTTTGACTGTATATACGCGGGAACGATACACGTTTCTTACAGTTAGTACTCGTTACGACGCTGCAGCGCAAAGAACGACAAAAGCCGATCGGGACCTTCGACCGCTGCTAGCAGCGAGTGATTTCGGTGAAAAATTAATAAAATATCCCGTAAATTGTTAGTGATCGCGTGCGCGAGTGCCATCGAACAAAATGTCCGGCGACGACTACGATCCCTATCAAAGTTCCAATGAAAACATCTACGAGTGCGACTGTTTTTGCGGAGGCGGCGACAGTGCCCGAGACAAAAATAATCGTGGCCCCCGAGACTCGACGGACGACGATCCGAAAATCCCGAGCTTGGAAAAATTGAGGACGTTGCGCGACAAGGTCAACTGGGAGAACGTGGAAGAGCGACGCCAACTGCTCAAAGAACTGCGTAGCCTCGTTGCATCGTGGAGGGGCCCGCTACCTAACCTCCTGGAGGTGTTTCGCGCCGAGGAGATCGATTGGCTGCTGTCGCGAGACGCGACGAAAATTGACTTCGGCCGAGGAAAGAAATTCATCGAATTCGCGGTGAGATGCGGCTACAAGGACAGGCTCGACCTGGACGAGTCGGGCAAGCCCCGAACAGCTCGTCGCACCACGCCCGTACATCTCGCGGCGGAACACAACCAACACGACCTCGGCGTGGACAGCGTACTGCGCCTACTGTTCGTGATCTACGACAGATTCGACGTGAATTACCTCGCGGAGGAGCTGGGAACTACCCACTTTCACTTGGCCTGCAGGCACGACCTCGTGGATGTCGTGAAAAAATACCTCGAGCTCGGGCAGGATCCCAATAGCCTCGAGCCGAGAACGAGTAAGTCGCCGATATATCTGGCTATCAAGAGAAACGCCGAGGACGTGCTCGCTGCGCTGCTGAGGCACGGCGCCGATCCCAATCTGGCACCGCGCAGCGACGGCAAGACTCCCCTCCACTGGATCTGCACCAGGTTCGAGCTGTACGACTGCGACGACTACAGGCTGATGGAGATCTTCTTTTGGGTCTGCGACCAGCTGAAGCTGAAGGTGCTGGTGGACGCGCGCGACAGCGAGGGCAGGACGCCGCTGCAGTGGGCCGTGGCCAAGATACAGCCGCGCATGGTGGAGCTGATCTTAAGCCACGGTGCGGATCTAGCCGAGTTCCGTTTTCCCGACCGCGGCTACTTCGGCCGCGAACTGAGACCGCCGGTGGACTGGGAGGAGGAGACGAATTATCAGCTGCGGCACGACGAGAAGGTGGCTTCGGGCGCGATGGACTGCGTCGAGCAGCTCGTCGAGGCGGGCTACCAGCTGGGCCTGAACGATATCCTGACGATCATGGGATTTTTCGTCGACAGCGGATACACGGAGATATCCATCGACGACGACGACGACGATGACGAGGACGATGAGGACGACGAGGACGAGGACGAGGACGACGACGACGAGCTGGCAGCGCATCTCTGCGAGGAGATGTCGCGATTTTTTCGCCGATGGAGCCTGGATCCATTCTACGCGGAGCTGATGAACTTCAAGCTGCCGAAGGAGTGCTGTGAGATGATCATCCGGCACCTGACGAATCGAGATTTGTACAACGTTTGCTTGGCGACTGCGGGACGAGAGTCGTGATTTTTTTTTCTATGTATTAAGAATGGATTGAATAAAAGATAAAATTGAATTCATTATTTACAGCTATTACATCGCTGCGACTGCAGCTTGATTATTTTCCTAAGAATTCCACTCCTCGCACGGTACATTTATAATTTGTAATAATAAATAAGAGAAGTTCTCGAGCTCATGGAGAGAAAGTACACACATATAGCAATGCGCGCACCATAGCGCGAGAGATCACACGAGCTGACGGCAGTTACGATTCTAATTCCAGTATCAAAGTCGCAGGCAAGGCACTTATTTCACTCGACGTTATAAATATTTATACGCTATTAAGACGGAGAAAAATAAGTCGGATACGTAATGTTTCTTTTTTTTTTTTTTTTTACATTTTCGTTAATCGCGATTAAAAAGTCGCGACTGTATCTCTTCTTCCATTCGAGTATCATTACGCATCGAGAGAAGAAAGCTCTCCCGCTGCCGGTGATTGTGTGCGCCGCGCGGATTTATTTAGAACAAAGTTCGCACACACACACGTGGATAGGTATGTATCTCATGGGTTACGTACACATACACAGACTGCACACACAGAGACGGATGAAAATGAGCACGCAACCGACTGACATCGATGCTGCTACATGCTTACTGACTGCTGCGGGAGCGTCGAAAAATTTCAATTGGCTCTCGACGATCGGGTATAATTGCGTACACAGTTTGTATATAATAAGCATCGGCGCGAGGTGTAATAATCCGGCTTCTATATGCTGTATCTCGTTACGTCTCGGCGCGATTTTTCCTAATTATCCCACGCTAAAATCCCTTCAGCGCTGTCGGCTTCCAGTTATTTTTTTTTTTTTTTTATCATCAATCCAATGTATATAACCCTGTCAAGAGCTAAAATGTAATAAGCTCGAGCCGGACAATAATTATATACTCGGGCAGCTTTGAGATGACGACGACGACGATCCGCGAAAGGTTTTTCTCTTCTTATTTCGCTCGGTTTTTCCGGTTTTCCTTTCCGCGCCTGCTGCACCGCGTACACACATCGTCGACGTCGTCGCGGCGTTTTATTTTGCATTCCGTACAGTATATACACTCTTGAGCGCGCGTCCGCTCGCGAGCAAAAGCCGTATAATTGCTCGTTCGAAGCTCTAGTTGCGCAATATATATAGATATTATATCGCTACGTATACGTATGTTACCCGTTTATTTTTTGCGCTTAATTATGCAATGCGAACTCGACGCGAGGCAAAAAATGAATCTAAAAAAGTAATCAAAGAAGTCCAAGTCGCGAGAGCGGCAGTGGTAGCAGCGTCGAGTTAATTGAATCAAGTCGGATCAGAGTCATACCCGGCATTTGAGCTTCCATAATCCCCGAACCGATGCCGTTGATGAATATTCTCCAGTTGCTGCGTGCGAAAAAGTAAGTTATTTTTGACTCGAGTCAAAATAAGATATAGCTATCGAAATGACAAATTTTACAAAGCACAATTCCAAAAAAAAAAAAATGACGTCTCAAAGTTATTATCGTATAAACGTAAAAGAGTCAATGTTCATTAATGTCTAAAAGCAACGATCTGCGGGATGAATGAAGTTGACTGCTTTGGACACCAGATGGCTCGGTCGAACTATATCGTAAACGCGCGGTCAAAATATAATTCATATTTCGATAAATGAGTGCGAACGGTTTTTGGTTGCTTTGAAAATGTTGTAGTGTATTGCACTGCTCAGAGTCTCAGACCTTTTTAAGATTTTATGATCGTCGATGTAGTAGCGCCGATGCATCTCCGTTTCTTTCTCGGCGTCGCTGCGCACCTGTTCGTCCCCGAGATGATTGATCGAATGTCACGCTTGGTGCAGTCGGTCCATTCGGTGTATATACCTTAAGATTAGAAAGCGAAAGTCGAGCGAAGTTGCGATATCGAGACAAGCATATTTGCAGTATTTTTCAATGTTGCAGATCTTTCGTATCGTTTTCGATAAATAAATAATTTATGAAAAAAAATTGAAATTATTCATTCGATTTGATTTTTACTTTTATGTTTTGATTTTGTTTCAATTTTACTTAAAAAAAAAAAAAAGAATTAAACACAAAGAGCAATTTTTCGTAATAAACGACTAGAAGCCAGTAGCCTTTATTAGATGCAATGCTCAATGTGTTCATTATACACGTATTGAGAAGCAGCAGCAGAAGTGGCAACGGCCAGTGACCGTAAAAGGCGTCCAGCATGAGATAGTCTATTGGTAAATACACGTGTGTGTAATAGGTATAAACGTTGCACAGCAGCGGCAGCAGCAGCAGCAGCAGCATTAGCTCGATGATTTTTTTATTTTACTTTACAAGCGTTAAACGCGATCGCGAGAATCGCAACAAAAAAAACTCCTCGTCCCTCGATATATACGCTGTCGTGCGTCGATGTATCCCTTTTTACTCGAACCGTCGTTAGATCGAAGCAGAACTTGGATGTCTAATGCTACGTATAATTTTTTAAATAATGCGTATACAAGTCCTACAAATGCGAATGTGCATACCGATACTCGATGCGGCGTAACGATCTCGATCGGCTTTTTTCGCGATTTCGAAACTTACTCTCGTTACACCTGATCTTGCCCTCCTCGCGCGAGATACTTATCCCTGGTGGAAATAATCAACATTGATTCGTCTCCGATGACCGAAAAAATGATCATTTAAAATGTCAAATTTAAATTTTAAATGGTATGTTAAACTAGGTTACAAATATTACGTGTATTTTCAATGAACATAAAATGACAGTCAAATTGTTAATAAAAAAATGTACAGACCAAATTATGAATACGGTATAAGACTAAAGTAACAAATAATGTAAGAATAAGGTAACGAGAAATTTCACTGTATCGCTTTCAGCCTTCGCCGCTAGATGGCGAATACCTATATGTATCTGTGAATCTGCAAGTAGAAAAGTCAAAGCGAATGTACAAATCAAATCAAAGCGTTGAGAAAATTTTAACCTAAACCCAATCTGAGTTTGTTTGTTAATTTGCTACACTACAATTTTTAATATACGTACAAACATTATTACGCATCAAATGTGATTATACGTACAGAAGAAGCGATACAAAAATAATGAATAATGAATAATAAAAATTATGAGCTATAGGTATGAAACCTGCCCTATGTACGACGTACACATATGTGCACTGCTTCTTACACATCCGCCGCGATCATCGCGTACGGCCTTAGATCTAAAACGCCAAAAGAAGGAAACCGGCCTACTCGGCGCACTGCACTCGATGCGTCTTTATATATAAATTACACACACACACACATATATAAAGGTATATATTGCAGTGCGTTTGCGTGTGCTCGAGGCTCGGAACGATATATATATGAAGAAAAAGAGAGAGGATGCGTCGACTCTACGTCGTCGTCGTCGTCGTCGTCGTGGAGTTGTCGTTCTCGAAGCTCCCCATTTAATGCGCTATACGTACAGCCGCCCCACTGCTCACGATTCGCAGTTCAGTGCAGTACCTTCGTGTAATATATATTTGCGGCGCGTCGTTCCTTCGTTTTCTTTCCATCCTGTGTGTGTGTGTGTGTGTGTACGTATGTGCAAGAAAGAGAAAGAGAGTCCATGGGTATATACGTTCGTAGGCGAGCTACCTGTGGCAAAAGGCAGCCCCCCGACGCGCGCGTGCAACAGCAGCAGCAGCAGCAGTCGTCAGTAGTACACACACACGCTCTCTCGCGAGTAGTGTGCAGCTCCAGCTCCGATTTTAATGAATGTTTCGCGGCGTCGATCGATCGCAATAGTTGTATACATCAGTAACTTTGATCAGATCTTCATTGTGCTTCGAGAGTGAATAATTAAAAAATATAATAATAATAATAAAAAAAGGATAGTGCACGTGTGCGAGTGACGAAATAACACGAAAAGTGCTGCGCGCGTCGATTTTCACGGGTTTTCGCGCGAGAAGCGGGCCGCGGTTTTTATTCCATCATCGTCGTTATTTTAATTTTTTTATCATCGTGTACCGCGCGCATACCTCGAAACTCCGCGCGCGTGTGCATGTGTACGACATAAAATACGATTCTCCGCCGAACGGTATACACACACAGGTATATCGTAACGCGCTACCTCGTGCCGATTGGACGATATTCTATATATATATGCCACTTTACTCGCTCTTCTCTCTCTCTTTATTTTCTTCCTTTATTATTTTCCGTTCGCGTAAGGTGTTTACGATCGGCGAGCAACGGGTCCGCGTACTTAAATTATATATATATAGAGGATATTAAAACGTCATATTCGCGCGCGCGGGAGCAAGAGCACGCGTCAGTGAAATTCTCGACGCGCCGCTATCTTTCCTTTCTTCCTCGAGTGCCTCTTCGGCGCTTCTCTCTGGAGTGGCTCTTGACGAAAAATGAAATGAAATGAAATAATTCGTGTGTTTATATTACCTACCGCGCACTAATAGTATAATATATAATAAAACGGTGCTTTTTCGGAGCTGTACTCTTTGTCTCACGTGCGATTTACAATAATAACTGAAATCACGTGCAAGAGTATAGTAGGAAAATTAAAATCGAGGTTCCAGAAAATAAACAACAACTACGACGACAAAACGCTCATCGTCGGGTCTTTTGTCTCAGTGTGTGTGTGTCGCGGAAAAGGCAGTTTTCAATGTTGCGTCGTACGCGAGTGCAGTAAGTGCTTCGGTGCATTAGCTTTTGCTCGCGCGGACGAAGAACGAGAGAGAAGCGCAATAAAGCATTCCTCTCTCTCTCTCTCTCTCTCTCATTTATTTGCTGCTAGTATATGTGAACGTATGTGTGTGTATACCTTGGCTAGACACAGACAGACAGCCCAGGAGGTATATATCTACCTTCGCCATATATAGGTGGTGTATAATATAAGCGCGCGCGCGAGGAGGAGCGCGCAGCGCTACACTTCCGCTTCGGATCGCGCAGTGGCTTTTCTCACCGGTTCGCGCGCACGTATCTCCTATATGTATCGTGTGGCAGGCTGAGTCAACTATATAGCATATATATATATACATAAAGAACGAAGACGAAGAAGAAGAAGAAGTTGAAGTTTGTGTAGTGGAGGGCTCGAGCGCGTCATCATCATCATCATCGTCGTATGTGTGTTGCGTTTGTGTGCATGTATTACTCGCACGCAGCTACACGTCCAACTGCGAGCGTGGAGAGAGAGAGAGAGAGCGAGATAGAAGAAGAAGAAAAACATAGACATTATCATGCTGATTCTACCGGATATCAAACTGCAGGTAAAATAAAAAGCACATCTCGGCCTCGTCGCGATAATGTACGCACGCGGGCGGGTGTGTGAGAGAAAAGTATACGCATCGAATAATTAAATCATCTTTCGAGCTTGCGCATTTCTCTATACATGTACATTGTACACCCTTAAAACAATTTCTGCGCCTCGAATCGAACATCATCTCGACGCGCTGCCGCACGAGTCGAAAACACAGTTATATACATGTGTAACGTAATGTAATGTACGCCACACACACAGACGGCGCGAGCGAAATCCATTTTCTGCGTGGTAATATGTTCCCGTTATAGGCATCAACGCATACACACACACTCACACACACGAATGGCTTGCATAATATTTATAGTGCGCCGCCGCGTCCGCAGGAATCGTCGTTACTTAACAGATTCCACGCGTATATATACCTAATGTGTGGCGCGGTCTATTACCACGCGATGATACCGTACGTATAATAAAATAATAATGTAGCGCGTATGTGTGTGTGTGTGTGTGTGCACATGCGTGTATATATAGCGGCGGCGATTTCTTTGAAAATATCGCGTGGCAGTGCAGCGAGCGACTTTAGGGCGTTAGCGATTCGAGTTTCGATTCGTCGCCCGCGCGAAAGAATTAGAGAGAAACTATACAGAGAGACGCTGCGCATGGGGTTTGTTATTGCGTTGTGCTGTGCACGCTAACATAAACACGAGTCATGGGACAGAACAGAACAGTGAAAAAAAAAAAAAAAAACAGAGCAGTCATTCGTATAACGCGCGCGCACCGTTATATGCGTTCTCGCAGCGGCGCAACGCGCGTATCCCGCAGTGGTGGGTGTTTTTCATGCGTAGGTACGCGTATGGTGCATTATCGCGTCGCGTTCAACGTTATTTTCCTTTTTTTCTTTTCATCCATATTTCCCTCGCGATGTTCAGCTTCTCTCTCCCTGCCGCGCGCCGGCTTTGTTTCGTATCGTCATGCAGTTTGCCCGGGTATTACCGATTTTTATATACGTATACGAATGCGATTGCCACGCACTAATCACGCCTCGAGAGCTCAATTTTTTCATTTTTCATAAAATGTACTTCTATGAATCACGATCCCGCGATTATTAATAACGTTACAGCACGTAATATAGTATTAGTATAGTGCGACGAATCGCGACATTTGCCGCGTTGTTTTTCCCGATGTTATAATATACATTCGCGCTTCCTCCTCGCGACCGCGACTCTTCGCTATACACTATTTACGCTATTATCGTCGTCGTCGTCGTTATATATTATACGATGGTTGTACAGGTGCAGCGACGTATGTATAAACGTTATATATACCACTCATCGATTTGCGTAAGTTTCAATTTGCCGAACGGTCGTCGGCCATCCTCTCTATGTGATACATAACTATAATACGTATACGATTTTACCGCGTGTTCCGCGTTTTCGCGACGTCTCTCTACGCGCGTAATAACGATGGTGAATTATTCGCGTCGGGCGCTTTCTGTGATGCTTACTCTACATGTAACGCACACACGTAAATGCACACACACACAGATGTAGGACAAAGAAAAACCACAGTATACACACCTGCGCGTTATATTTTCTCGCAGCCGCGCCGCAACGTTTCATTTGTCGCACGACGATGACGAAACCCGTGCAATGCACACGAGCGGCAAAATTTAATGTACACGCGCACGAAAGTTCATACACTACACCCATGGGTACCCCCTGCGCACCGATGGCACACAAAAAATGTCTGCGCGGTGTGTGCATTGCATGGTATAATTGCATCATCGTCGTCGTCGTCATCTCGCACCTGCGTGCGCGCGCCGTAAGAAGAAAACGACGCGCCTATATAAGAATCTACCGCAGTGTTCCTACGCGTAAGCGCGTCGATCCGATGTACTCCTAATATCGGTCTTTAAATTTCCTTTCTATCCGCGTGCCGTTTGTGTATCGCGCATTATACAAGGCTCCATTATTATACGCGCCTGCACCCGCGTAACCGATTTTCCATATTATCGGTATTATATTTACTTTCGCTTTTTTTCCTTTTCGTTTTGTGTTTTACATTCCTTTCGTTCCAACTTGTGCCACCTATATATCGTATATATAGCATTGTAACGATGTAACGCGATACTCATTGGTATATCGTTACACGAATTATTATCGCGATTATCTCACATTTTGTACACAGTGTCCAAGATATATCTTTGCGGTCGACTGCTCGGCACAATAATCGTATGCGCGCGCAACGAGTGCATTATACGCCGTGCATATAACGCAATTTTTACGTACTTACGATACTCTTCTTCTACACTCCTTTTTTTGTTGTTGCTGTTGTTGTTGTAATCGAGTGAAAGAGGGTTGAAGGGAGGGGACGGAAACACCATTGTTGCTGCACTTCGTCGCGAGATCATTAATTACACGCGCATCTTCTCCGCGCGCTGCGTTCGTTAGTACGCCGAGATAATCGATTATTCATCTTCGAGCCACGTGCTCGCGCGCCATTACACGACGATAATTATTATTTCTCTCTTTCTCTCTGTATGAGCGAGGCGAGAGATGTAACGCGATGATAATGTATTGCTTCATCTCGGCACACAGTTCGTCCTTTTGGAGAGGATGTGTATAGATATAGCCCGCATTACATGCCATTAATCACCGGTCAGTCTTCATTAAAACGCATATACATACACATATAGTATTCGTGATAAAGAGCCACTGCGGAGCTTATTAAAATTATCGCAGCTCGTTTATATATTCTATATACTCTCTATATGTATGTATCGTGTTGTTGCGGAAGCTGTCTCACCGAGTCGACCGTAAGCATTTATTTTTTTTCTATTTTTTTTCTTCTTATTTTCGTTTATCCCGACGTACGTGCATGATTTTCATAATAATAAACGCGCGTATTATCATACATGTAAGACGAGGTTTAACGAGCTCTATACACTGCAACACCTCCTCCGCACTATATGGGTGATAATTAGACGAGTCTGGATGGCTGCCCTTCTATATGCGTATATTACACACACGTAGTACGTACAACGATACGTATCAAACGGCCGGCCGTACGCTATTTTTTTTCTTCTTCTGAATTTTACGCTCGTAATAAAATGATTAACCGTATCGTAATACGTAGGTGGTATATGTATGCCAAGTGCGTATCGCGAGCCTGAAATTTAATTCGTTTCGTGCGCGTGAGCACGCACGAGCCGCGCTCGAAGCGATATGTATATAAGTAGTACTACACACATATGCGAGAGAGCTCCTTAACCTTGAACGAGTAGTGGCGAATTTTCTCTCTCTCCACAATTTTTTTTTGGTTGCTCCTTTATACCTTGTAATTGTAAGAAAAGTATCGTACGTCGATTTCCTTTCACTACTTGTGCTACTACTGGCTATATACACTTGCGGATGTATCGCTGATCTCCGTCACCCTCTTGTATGTATTATATTATATACCGAGGCATCGAATTTCCATCTCGATTTACCTCACGCGCGTATATTAAATCAGATCTCTGTGTCACGTCTGTCTGTCTGTACCTCGTCGTTTTATATACACGCACTCGGATGTATGCCAAATATATGATATCGGCATAAGAATTTTCCTGATAAAACTGACCGCAGGTATAGTCGATAAAGCAGATATTTACAGCTGTAAAAGTTGATGTTACACGAAATCGTTATTTACGTACTTTGTACGTAGCGCTGAGAGGTGGCGCTTAAAGGCGCTTTAATACAGCGTTTATTACACTTTATAACTGACCGATCGACCGAGCGTCGCTCGAGCGAGCGCGCAGGTAATTTACCTCGCGCAGCGGCGCTTGACCGCACAGTATATAGAGAGAGATCGGTATGTATAACAGAGATCGGTACTTTACTCGATCGGTAACTCTTGATCTCATGGTCTGTGTGTACAATGATAATTATTGTTATTATTTCTTACCATTATTTATTACCAAGTCCTACGAAAGTATTTACATTCACTTTAAACGTTAAACTTAGGCTCGTAATTTTTATACACATTTTTACGTACTTTTACTTTACAATCGTATTTTATACAACCGCATTACAACCAATTTTAATGCCAACCTCGTTGGAAACTCGACTAATGAGATTTTTTTTTGTTTGTTTGCAGGTACGTAAAACAACAACAACAACGATCCGAGCGACATTATGCGCGAAAATTCACGATCGTAAGTTTGCCCCACCACCACCATCACCACCACTCTCAATTATTATCTATACACCATCGGCGAGATCGGAACTCGCGTAGGTTAATATTGTACGCGTAAATATTAAGCTTCTTGCGACACGCGCGCGAACGTCGAAAAACGAGTCTTTGCACAAACAGGCTAACTACTACATAGCGCGGAGAGCTATTAAAGAGTTCGCTCGACGCGGCCGATAATTGCTCGTTTTACAAAATTCGTATACTATAATGGATGCGAATTTTTCAACTCTCTTTTTCGCTCTCGCGGATTTATGTATCGGATGACGACAAAAAGCCAACGACGTCGATCATCAAAAGAATAAACTATATCGTCGTCGTATCGGGGCGACAGGCGACGAGTTGCCGCGATCACCGCGAAAGTTTTCGCTTTCGATACTTTTGTTGGTATATATATCGGCATTATGGAGATCGTCGAACGCGCGGAGATCGCTATCTTGAACTCTTTTGCGGGGAAGCCTTTCGTTTACTTATTATAACAACCGCGAGCGGAGATCGAGCGTTTACTACTACTACTCGACTCAGTTGGTGCAATCGCATAATTCGCAATTACCATTCTCCCTTCTCTCTGTCTCTGTCTTTGGTATGATTGAATTCTTCGGTACGAGTATACGGTCTGCAAAATTTCGCAAGTATTAATACGTCAGGCGCGCAGATTTATCATTTCAATTTTCGACTCGAGCCAACGGTGTGTACGTACCATACGACAAGTGCTCGCTGATTTTTTCTTTTAATATGCATGATTAGAGATATTGCACGGGATATCGCGTGCGCTAGGTAGGTACGTATAATATCTATCCCATTTGTGCAATCGCGACATACAGCAGGAGCATAAGGAACGCTGAATAATGTAATATTTAAATGGACTTCCTTATCGATTATTAAACCGAAAATTTCGCTGCCACTTGTACCGTAGCAGTCGATTGTAATATAGCAATTTTTTTTTACCCAATCGCGAAATTACCCAAGCGCCATTGACGATGATGATTATTTTTGCTGCTGCTGCTGTTGTTGTTTTTCTTTATTCTTTTGCACAACTCATTTACACATTCCGAATCGTTTGATTATTTTATTCATCATACGAATTATACAAGAAACGGAAAACATTTATTCATATATCCGCTCTGCTGCTATGGTCTACAGGCGAGGTGGACCCCGCCTTTTTCTTATTCCGCGGATATATAAATAGAGAACAATGCAGCGCGCCGAGAATCTCGCGCGAGCTTCTCATAAGTAGTTAAATGGAAAAAAATAATAAACGACGACAGCGAAAACAACAAAAGAGACATCGATGGTGTATTGCGCGTTTGTTTTTTTTATTTATATGCACACGTAATTGTGGCGCCGGAGAAAACGTCGTTTAAATATTTATGATACGGTGAAGTAGCCGATAAATATGACGTTTAAAATAGAGACCAAATTCTATCGCCAATCGAAGATGGCACAGGAATCAACGATTTTCTTATACTCGAGCAGTGATGGTATAGCTGTTCGTACGTAAGAAGCTAGAATCATTACGCAAAACGGTATAAGCATAGGAAAAACGCAACATAATGACACGGACTCGTGTATTGGAGAGTTGGAAAGAGAGAGAGAGAGAGAGAGAGAGAGAGATGAGTAGGCGTTATGCAGGTATAATAATACAAGAGGAGCTATAGGAGAAAAAAAAGGGAATTATAGAATCGTGTCATTGGCCTGTTTCTAACCGATTTTCTGCGCGCGAGGAGCGCAGCGTAACGCGCAGCAGCAGCAGCAGCAGTACAGCTCATTATCTGTTATAGAAATTGTTATTTCTTTTTCTTTTTTTTTTTTACGTAATTCGCTCGACCGTATGTATATGAATTATGTTACGTTACGCTGCTGCAGAGAGAGAGTAGCTGATCGCGAGAAATCAACGCGACGTCAACTAAAAAAATTTATCTCATACATATGTCATTATATCGTATCGATGTATGCAGAAAGTAAAAATTCGATTTGTAAAAGTAGGCCTTCGACAAAATATTATCAATGAGTTGAGGTCCCTCGCGCGTAAATAAAGGCGGACATACACGTATGTGTGTGTGTGTGTACAAAACATCAACTGCAACAACAACAAAAAATACACTCAAGGAAGTATCATATACACGAGTTTTTACTTGTAATCTTACTGGAGCATCTGCACGAAATCGCGCATACGTACGAGTAGCTTATGGCTACGTAGTTTATGCGCTGCTACGTATACCGCGGCAGACATCATTTTCCAATAGGTGATTTAGTGCGTGTAAAAGCCCGACGAGTGCGGCAATTAACGGGTCGAGATGTAAAAAAAAACGTCTGTCTCTCGTTGAGCATTACATATCGTATATAGCACCAATAACATAACGTGTGTATATGGTTACTTTATGTACGCGCGATGAATGCTAAATTACAAACGACGAGTTTTCTATATCGCATAAAATGTATACGTGTAATATTTATATATATCGAGTTATCGGCGAATCTCGAATATTGACTTTCTATAATGTATATTAAATATCGAGAAATGAAGAGGAAATTTGCGAAAAAAAAAAGAAAAGAGAGATAGAGGATTAGGTCGAGCTGCAATTGATCGAGAGTGATAATAACTCGCCGCGCTGCAACTACAACACCGTTACACTTAATGAGCATCGATCATTCGCACTCTTACTCTTTTGCCGCTCGCGTACAACACATAACACAAGGTCGCGAGATCGTTATCATTATTATCATTATTATTTATTAAAATTATTGCACACTGTGCAACCGCAGCCTCTAGCCGACCGGAAATATTTCTTTATACCACTGCCGCGGAGGCACACGCGTGTCGGGGATTTTTCAGTATTATGCAAATCGTCGGCGCAGTGGTACCAACCTCTCGCCGGGGCACAATATAATAATCATCGATTTTATATATACGTTACGTGTGCGCGATGCGAATCGAAGCGAAACATATGTATATTGTAAGCTCCTGCGCGAACGAGAATCGCGCGGCGCTTTTATAACGGCGCGCGCAGTGCGTATAAATATAGTCGGAGCTACCCGCATGCGGTATATATGTTATAATGTACACGTGTATATCCGCGCGCATGCATAAAGACAAGCCGATTTGCGGTATATACTCGTTTGTGTGCGCATATCATTGGGGAAGGCCGTTCGACGCGCGCAAATCCGTTACCGATCCTCGCTCCCGATTTTCATCTAAATATCAATCGATATTTTCGCGCGCGCGCGTAAATTTTTGCAACTACAACAGCGTGACATTTTTTCGACGCGGCGCATGTATGTAAACGAGAAGAAAAGAGACTCGTCGTTTTCTCTCTCTCTCTCTTCGGCGCGGGTGAGAGACGGCCGCGATCTCCTCTCGACTCGGCCGAGCTTCTGTCAATTTTAATGGCACGTGCATACATATAGATCCGCGTCGGAGAAAACCTGCCTCGAGGGTACACAAACACGTACACGCATTTTGTTGTATGTATCGGAGAGACTCGATCTATACGTTTTATCAATGTATAAAGTGGCATTTGCACAGACGCATTCCTTGGGACCTCGAGAGCTCGTTTGATTATACACGCGTCGAGCGATCTTGTGTATGCAGCACACGCGTGTACGACATATCGTATGCGCGCGCGCGCGGGGAAATTTAAAGTTTTTTTTCCCAACCGACGATCGTGCGATCTGTGGCCGCCACTGCAGCGTGCAGCACACACACAACACAACACATGTCGCCCGCCGCTCACGCGGCAGGTGAAATATACATACATTTTATGTATAAACCCAAAGCGGGGGTGAAAGAGAAAGAGAGAGAGAGAGGAATGTGTCTCGTTTGGTTTTTTGCGCGCGAAAAATTCCCGCGCGCGCATAAACTGCAGCGACTCTCTCTCTCGCTTGAAATTTACTGCGAATTTGCGTGCGTTTGTGCGTGTATTATATACGCAATACCGCGAATGGCGAATAATATACGTAAACGAACACCCGCTGAGGCAGGTGATAAACATTCGAATTATTACTTTATCGTATTGACAAAAAAAAAAAAAACAAAATTATTTCGGAGCGCCCTCCCTTTAGCTAGCTAGCTGCCATAACATGCAAAAAAAAAACAACGATCCCTCCCGCCGCGGGTGGCGGGGTGCATTATTATAATACATCCGCGCGCAGCTAATCGACGAAACAATCGCGATCAACGGTGGCAATAACGGCCCTCGTACCGACTCGACGAAATGTATATATCGTAAAATTTATGCTCGCGGTGCCATATGTCCGTATATATATATATATATGAAAACCCCTCTTTGGCTTATAAACAGCAACAGCAGCAGCAGCAGTAACAGTAGTAGTAGTAGTAGTAGTGGCTAACCGTCCGTCTATATAGGCTTTACTTCCTTTCACCGTCGCTGTTCGTGTGTATATTTCGCGTTGGCCGCCGCTGCACAACAGCACGCGGGAAGGGACGACGAGCTGCTGGTCGTTGCGGCGGCGGCAAAAACCGCGTGCAGCTCGATGCCGGTCAGTTGGCGCGACGCGAGCCTGCCGCTCGGTCATTATTTTCGTAACGTAATGTACATCTAGTACATATATATATATAGTTGCTCCGAGTGTGTTTTGCAAAAGTGTACTGTGTGCTGTGCATTGTGTATGTGTGTTGTGTGTTTTTTTTTGCTACGTGCCTACAGTGAGTGTATAAAAATAGAAAAATATAGTGCATGAATTTTTTATTTCTGTCCGTTGAGTGTAGAAGGTGATTTTTTTTATCGATCTTTATAACAAGGAATTTCAATGATCCAATCGTCGAATGATGCGAAATAAAAAAAAAAAATAACGATCACACGTCCTCGCGCGCGAGCGTGATCTATCTCGGGAAAATCTGCTGTCGAAGGATGTTAAGTTCGTTGAATCACGCGCGCGCGAATCGACGTGCATTATATTTTTATTATTATATTTTATTATAATTATATTTCCCTCGATTACGCTCGATCTCGCGAGAACACGAGAAGGAAAAATGCGACAAAACAGCGATAAATTATTATTATAATAACTCGTCTCCCGGCCTCGAGAACATTATACATGAGACGCGTCTTTTTTCTTTCTTTCTTCAACTCGTTGCGCAACGAGAAAAAAGATTTGTTATATAGAAAATACATATAGAAAAGAAACACCTACGCCTCTGCGTACAATGCGGATGATGATATTGACGTCGATGCGATATTCGTCAGCGCACCTGTGTCACCCTATACACGGCATGAAAAATAAAAAAAAAAACAACACATTGTCGCATTGTCGGAAATCCGGTATATCCCATACGCCACGCACACACACACGCATATTTGTACGTACTACACGGCGGCAAAAGATTTCAATTAGTCGCGCGCCACTCTCGCGAGTGAAAATAAATCGTAATTGCACGCGCGGGCGCGGGAGAGATATTTATTTATTATATCGCATATATACACGCCATATAATACACGGCACACAGCGTTTAATTGACATTTTTCCTCTTCTCGTGCTCGCTGTGCATTATCTGTCACGTCGTCGTTGCCGCTGCTGCTGTCGTGACTCGCGGTGCTCTCCGCTCGCTCGCTCGCTCGTCCATGAGAATCCCACGGATTTTTCCGTGAAACGATGAAATTACTCTCTCGTATATATATAGTAGTAGTTGTAGTACTGGCGGAGCCCTGTGCTGTACTCGAACGGCGTGTGGGTGATGAAAAATAATTTTAAATGGCACGTGTACAAGCGAAGTCGAGTTTTTCAACGTATAAATACACATAATTAAGCCGCGAGCGAGGGCATCATCGACATCATCATCGACGCGATCGTTACAGTTACATTAATTTCTTTTTCATGGCTCTTCTCCTTATTTATTTTTTTTTGCGGATTCGGAGCGGCCACTCGATCGCGTCTCGAGATTTCCTGTCGTACATTAAGGATGTGTCGCGCTCGTGTATACGCGAGAGAGTATGATTCAATTGTTTTGTTGACGACTCGACGCGTCACTCTCGACTATATATACGCGAGGATCACGAAGTGACGGTAAATAATAATGATAATTACGATTGTTAATGCGTCGAACACGATCTCTCTCTCTCTCTCTCTCTCTCTCTCTCTCTTGCTTGAATTTTTGACGAGTGCTTTCGCACGTGTCCCTGGTAGAAATTCTCACTATGTCTACTAGTTTTTGGTCGACGAAAAAGTTTCTCGGGCATATAGTGACATTTTTTCAACATTTATGGTCATATTATGATGCTTCACGTTTGTTTTGCCATTTAACAATAATTTCTGACTTAATAAAATTCATGATAAGTATCGTATGAATACTTCTTCTGAAGTTATCTTCATCATTTGATATGTACTTTGAGGTCCACAAAGTAACTTATAATGTACAGAACTTACGTAAATTGATTTTATTTAGCGTTTTGCGTTCTACTCGTGAGACCATATTTTGTACTTGTTCGTACTTTGACACTTATACAATTATTTTTACTTTGCCACTTGCAGAATTACCGATATAAAGATACTCGCCACCTGGCGGTGAAAGTTGGAAGTGACGATGTTGTCGTATTCAAAGTTCTCGAAAACTGGTCCAAATTTCACGATAGCCTTAAATCGTCATTTAACTATATCAAATGCGCTCTCAATATTTCTGTCGTATTATTAATGAAAAAAAATCGTCAAAAAAGCTGATCAGCTTTCGTTCATCGCACGATTATCGATATCGCATTTCTATCGCGGTGACGATTGCCGAAAAATAATTTACCCACAATAACACAAACACACTCGACGAACTAAAATCCAGTATTTTAGCGCAAGACAAAACACACCGCATCAAGTCTCCGTTGCCTTACGCGCGCGTTAAATAATACAACTAACCCAAATCCATATAACCGGCTCGACGGCTCTCTTATACACTCACACATAGCGCATTTTTCCCTACTGACCCATTCGCCGAAAAAAAAAGGAAAGAAAGAAAAGAAAGAATGGAAAATATGTGGCAGCGCGCGATATAAAATCCTTGGGATCGGCGCCTCGTTGCGCTTCGCGCGCGCTTAATTGTATACGCACACTTACTTTTTTCTTCTTTTTGTATAAAAATAAATACACAAAAAAAAATGTGTGTATGTTTGTGTGTATAATATTCATGCACCGAGGCACGAATGGAGCACATTTCAGCGCACACGAGGTATATATATATACGGTTAATGGGAGAGCGTGCTCGATCCATAATAAAGTCAGGCAGGCAGGCAGATATTGAACTTGAAGCTCGAGCGATCAGCAGCAACTCGGGATGCGTGACGTCGACCGAGAGATGCCTATGATGTATATTACAGCGAACGTATACAGTTCGCTAGCTACTATTGGGGGCCAAATTGGATGCGCCCGATGAATCTCGTTATCTTTTTTTTTTTTTTTATACATGGACTGCACTGCACTGAACAGCAGCTCAGGCATGTGCTGTTGTTCAGTGTGCAGTCTTTTGGCCTTTTTTCTGACTCCGCGCGATTGATCTGCTGCTGCTGTTATAGAGTAGAGGAGCCTCGCGTTGTTTGTATACACACGTTATAACGTTTAAAGAGAAAATCGTGATTTCGCCGAAGGACGAGCTGTATATATACGTGTATACGCTTTACAATGCGCGCGATTGGAAATACATTTTCTAACGAGTCGAACAATGAACGTCGGCGGCGGTGGCGGTTCAGCAAACACACAGCAACAGCAACAGCAGCTAGATATAGAGGAGAGCTCCGTTCGTTGCATGTGCACAAACATTGTATCGCGCCGCGTGCATACCTACAACACTCGCATGATGTACGTACGTACGTACGTTACGCGGCTTTAAAATACCGAGAATCGAAGAAAATATCTCGCGCGAGCCGCGATCTACTTTATGGAAAAAATCGACGTACGTACGTTGCTACCTTTTTTTTTTTGCTAAACTTGGCCTTTTTTTTATATAGTTATTTGGGTTATCGATTTAGATATATGTATAGAACGCGATCGCGATGTCGTGTCTTCGAACGCGCGTGCGACGACGTTTTGCTTCTTCTAAAACCGGCTCCTCTATGCACTGAAGTTTTCTCTGCGCGTATCGAGCCTACGGAGAAGAAAATTCTCGGTGCTAGCTAGCTCGAGAGACGCTCGCGGAAAGGACTGCTATACACTAAGTAGTGCGCGCGCGGAGCTGCTTGCCGATTTACAAAACGTGTCCGCGTGTAAAGCTATTTAGGTTATTCGCGAGTGCATGCACGTAATTTTTTTTTTTTTTTTCATATTCACGTATATTTATACACATTAGCCGCACATAGAGGCGTGTGCACTTAGTCTCTTGTCCGACTGTCCGTCTGTCTGTCGCGGTTTTTCGGCGACTCCTGTTTCTTTCTTTCATTTTTTACCGATATATCGCGAACTCCGTCGCTCGAGTGCGTTTAATGATATTAACGTTAACGTTATAAATACGCGCTCGCACGAATGCTCGTATATGCCGGTGCGGAGCGCGCGGCTCTCCGTATACATTTAAACGAGCTCGAAAAAACGGTTCACGCGCCGCGCATTTCTCGTATAATATAAATAATAATGATTTTAATTGGCTCGCTCTCGTGACTTGTATTATATACATACGCATGCATTTTTATTCTTTTTCGACCAAAAGCGCATAAAAGAATAATTAAAAACGAGCCTCCCAAAATAAAAACGGTGAATCTCTTGTGGGTCTCCGCTGATTAAAACAAAAAAACGGAAGCGCGGCCATTGCGCAATCGGTTCAACAGCAGCAGCAGCAGCAATTGCATACACGAAATATCTTTCTCTCTCTTTCTCGGCCTCTTTTGGTGCGGTTGTTGCACGACCAATTAATAAACTTGTACAATTGCGTATTTACACGCGCGTTTTATAATCACACCGGAGAATTCGGGGAGGGCATCGTCATCTTCGGCTTCGATCGTTCGCAGCAGCCTCGAAGCGAGGCAAAAATTACATAAAGCTCCGATTTGTACTCTTCGGTCAGCTCTTGCCAGTGTATGTATGTGTGTGTATATGGATGTAACGATCTCCGCGGCAACAGCAGCGGCAACAACGTCGTCGTCAATTACCTATATATAAACATACACACCGGCACGTAACGTAACAGTTCTTACGTCTCTTATCTCTCTCCTCTCTCTCTCCCCCTTTTAACCCTTTCTAATCGAAAATACACACACACACACACACGCACACACACAGACACACGTATACACGCTTATATACGGAAGTAGATTCGCGAGATTTCGCTGATGCTGCAGCAGCGGTGTACAGGGCGGGGTGCAGTATGCTAACAGAGAGGCGCAGCACGTATACCTCACCAGGCAACACACCGACGGACATAAACTCGCACAGATAGAGATTACAAGGAAGCTAAATCAGCCTCTGGGGCTGGTTGTGTGTGTGTACTATTCCAGCCGCCGTGTATATATATTGCTATAGATGTATATAGACGAGCAACGGCATCTCATTTGATATTCGCGCGCGTGAGAGATCTCAGATTATTATATATACCGATCCCGGTAAAAAAGAGGAGGGGAAGAGAGGAAGAGAGAAGGAAAAAAGAGCGAAAAACGATAGATACATATTTGCAGATAATTTATACTTTATCGAAGCTTTGTGTGCAGGTGACATCAAAGTTTCGAATCAGTCTCTTTAAAAAAATAACATCTCGAGCGCCGGGGAGGGCACTTTAACATCTTTTTCTCGCTCGCTCGTCGTTTTTACGCCGATGTCTCAATCTTCGCATGCCTCTGCTACTTTACGCAGCACGCGTGTAATATTAGCGCTACACTGCACTACCAGCGGTTAACGGTATCGCCCGTATTCGCGCGTGCATATAATATTATACCATATACACATATAACGTATATAGCAGTAATACGAAACGCGCATAATGCGATGTGCTTCACTTTCGCGCATATAACATCTCATTAAACTACATAACGCCGTGGTGTGCGGCGCTCGTCTATTATGATATACAACGTAATAATACGCATATAACGTGATGATACGCAGCGGCATCGGCGAAACTCCCGCGCCCCGCGAATAAAAGCCCGCGAAAAACAGTACATCGTCCTTTTGTATATCGCGACGATGATGATGATGATTATGATGATGAAAACAGCAGCGGCACGTGTTTTAGAAAAATGATATCGTGTCGTTATAAAGAGACTTTTCGAGAACTCGTCCATTATATCGTTATAACTTTGTTCGATCGTCGGAGGTTTTGTTGTTAAATCTTTTTTTTTATATATATAACCGGTATGCTGTATAGCAGAGGAGAGGCTGCGCCACGCGATTTTCTCTATTACGCTTTCTAAACACGAGGGACGCCGCGACACTTCGGGGGCCTTTCTGTGTGTACTGCACTATACACATACACACACAGAGAGAGACGTATAGATCGACATCACTGGACTTCTCTCTTTTTCTCTCTCGTGGCAGTGCACGTCCGGCTCGATTTTAATCAGCCGCTACCGTGTGTACGTATGTGTGTGTGTGTGTGGCTTGGAAAAGGTGAATAATTATCGCACGCGGAAGTTTCTCCTCTATCGCCGGTTTTGGTCGACGTATACGTATAGGTTTTATTGTAACAAAAAAAAAAAGAACAAAACGGAACAGAATGAGTGACGAATGTAGGTCGTGTGTTTCGATCGCTTTTCGCGTTTGACATTGGATCATTCGAATTCTGTAGTTATATATAAAGATCGAAAAAATTGTAAAAAAAAAAAGGAACGAACAGAAAAAAAAAACGGCAAAGGCAGCAGCGTAACATGCTGGAGTGAACAATGCTGAAGTGGGTGCATCATCAGCAACATCAGCAGTCTACACTGCAGCCCACGAAGCCCCAGCCCCCGCTCCAGCCCCAGCAGCAGCAGCAGCATCATCGGCAGCAGCATCGCAATTCCGCCGATCGCGGAGACATAGAAAACAACAGTGCCAACAGTAACAAAAATAACGTCAATACTGGAAACTGCGGCAAAAAGTGCAACAATAGAGCGAGAAAAAAGCATAAAGCGCCTTCGACACCCACTGCCGCCGCCGCGGCTGCTGCTGCTGCTGCTGCAGCGGCGAAGACGACGACGACTGGCCTCGCTAAGGTCGTCGAGGAGACTCGCGAGATTATCAACGGTGGTGGAAAGGCAGTGGTGGACTGCAGCAACGCCTCGAGGCGACGTATCGGGGTAAAAGAAAGTTGAAACCAACCAAAAAAAAAAAAAAAGAAAAGAATATAAAAAACACTCCGTACTTTATAATATCGTCTACGATACAAATCACGAACTCGCGTCAGTCGGAGTATTCGACAATCGTAACCGTATCGTATATTATATATGTTTAACTATTTTGACACCTGTTGCACGCGATATATGTACGTATAGAGGTATGTGTGCATAAGAAATCGTTAGAAAGTCGTGCCTATACGCTGCAACGCCGCGAGGATAATTTTCGCATCTGCTCGGGATAAGCATCTCTCTTTTCAGACGCACGTGTGATATATTTGACGGACGCCTACGGCCTATTATTATTACTCTCTGTTTATTTTTTTTTTTTCGTGCCGCCAAATGGCACATGACTTCCGAAAGCTCCTTTGTGCGCTCCCGGAACAACGTCGAAAATTATCTCACCGCGTCGGGGCCGTCGGGGGACGATCTGTGTGTCGTTCGAATCGATCCATCCACGCTCTTCGGTCGTCGTCGTCGTCGTCTCGGACGTTAGATAATTTTCCAGGTAAAGCGAGCGTGAAGATGTCGAGCTGTCTCTAGCGCGACGTCTTTATTTATATACACAACTTTGTCCGTCTGTACATTCGCGGGAAAACCGTATCGAATTAATTTCGCCCGCGCTGCTGCCGCTGTGGAGTCGAGCCTTTAATCATCATCATCGTCGCTGCCGCTATAAAAAAAAAAATATATTAACACAGTATAGTGGCGGCGGCTGCTGTTGCGGCCGCGCAGGACAATGGCTATCTCTCTCTATGTGTGTGTATAATATAATAGCTCTCCATGTGCATATATATATTTTCCTTTCACTCCTCTGTATAATAACAACGTCTAGGAGCTGCAGCTAGATAGTTCCCTATAAGTGGAGCAAAAATTGAGAGTGACGCGTACATGTGTGTGTGTGCGTCTATCTGTTATTTATGTATCTTGTTATAATGCACTTGTCGCGCGCTTTTATATATATATATAGGATAGTGTGCGCTAGGTACCACGACACGGAATTTTTTTTATCTACTATATACACGACGACGACTTTTACTCGACGGATATAGAGAGTCGACGCGACGCAAAATGGGGAATCAAGGTCGTTCGTTAAAATAACTACGAGTGGAAAGCTGCACACATGCCTGCCTGCAGATATACTTTGTGTAGTGTAGTACTCGAAGGAGTGAACGTTGTTGAAGAGTCGGGTATATCTCGCTCTTTCTCGGTTTGATGTATTTTTCGCGAATTATTAACGTATACCACGCGTGCCATTACTTATATAAACACGCGTACACGCATGAATAAAATGCATTGTTTGCACGATAATTCGTCTTCTTTTTTTTTTTTTTTTTTCGTTGTTGTCTCTTACTTTTCTCTCTGCCGTGCGGTGGCGGCGGCGTCATTGTTGACGATTAGAATGCAGCAGTACATAAAGAGAGAGATGAAAGTATATATTATAATTGATTTTTAATTTAACGAAATTTTCTTTTGTTGGCTCCGCTCGCACGGATGTTTTCAATCAAAGAGCTGTAGCTCTGGCCTCTACCTCAAAGTCGCATCAATCGATTCGCGAGCCTCGAGTAATTACTCGTGACCGCCGCGCGTGCTGTATTCGATAACGTAAAATGATAAATAATTCGAGCCGCCCGGACGCCCTTTTCGCCATCACTATTATATATTATGCTTTCAGTGTCAAAGGGAACTCGCTCGAACTTGGCACGGCTGCCGAGGAAAAAATCGTGAAATTGATTTTAGTTTGTATTATACCTCCGGAGGCAAAACCAGTTCATCGTTCAGGCGCCCCGGATTCATTGAAAAATCGCTCGATTAATCAAATAAAAGGAATTATATATCCCGCGCGACGTTTGGAATACGATCGCGACGTCACTTTCGCACGCGAAGGATACGGCCCCCCCCTTTATTATTATCATCAAATTTTTTTTTCTCTTCATTGCTATATATAGTTGCAATATCGTACGTTCGTGCTGTGTACATCGATGATGGACGGATGCGCCGCGTATACAACATAAACGCGCGCAATTACGGGCTAGACGCGAAAAAAAAAGACGAAGTAGAAACGAAAGTTGCGTATATACACGCAGCAGCACTTTGTTAAAGTCCTCGATCCTCCTCCTACTCCTCTTCCTTTTTTTTTTTTTTTATTTTACGATCGAGTATAAAATGTGATTGCGCTGCGTTATAGGCGATCTCCGCGCTTAGCAGCGGCAGTGAAGAAATATCATCACGTGTATATAATGTATACGCTGCGTGGCGCTAAAGCGTTCGTACATATACATCTACGTTATATAGCTTATTAACTGCGCGCCGCGCGTTTTTTACGGCGCGTACGAGCTTAAAGAGCGCACCAGCAGTACACGTGTGTGTGTGTGTGTGTTGCAGTACTTACAGTTTGCAATTTAAAAATTACGTAGTAAAGACGTTATAAAGTCTCTATTTTTTCTTTCTTTCTTTCGTCTTTCATCTCTCTGTGGCTGGCGTCGAATCGTCGTCGTCGTCGTCGTTGAACGGATCGTTTATTTTTTCGCGATGAAAAGGCTTCGCTTTACACGCGTGTAATGAGACATAATTCGATTGCTTTCGCTTTCGCGCCGGTCGCCGCCGATCGTCTGTATATAATACTACATAATACACACACACGTGTGTGCAGATCGATCCTCGAGCTCTCGATTCGCGATCGCTTCCTCGGACAGCCGTGTGCACTATAAAATTATACGTACGGTTTTATGTACGACATAATAATCTGGTGTTGTGCAGTCAGCAACAGTTTTATGCCTCAAAAGAGCTACCTTCCGTATGTGTGAGTGCTGCGGTTTACATCTATGCGAAAGTCGACCCATTATATGTGTGTGCACTCCGTTGACTTTCGAATGTATGTGTATATGTGTGTGCACGCCGTTGTTGTTACCGCCGCGGGACATATGTCAACTTTCTCGATGGGCTTTTAAACGCGCGCGTATCGACCAAAAAAAAAAAGAAAGAAAAGAATGATAATAATGAGAGGTCCCACACAATCGATCATCGACTCGATGTTTTCTCGCGCTTTTAAAACCTGCTCTCCGCAATGTACGAAACTTTATAATTAACGGCTTTTCTCTCTGTTTTTTTGTTTTTTTTTTATAAACAGGGCTCGGATCCGCGAGTCGCCACTTGCAGGGGCAAGCTGCAGAACAAGAGGAGCAAGCTCAATCAGGAGATCAACAAGGAGCTGCGATTGCGAGCCGGCGCCGAGAATCTCTTCAAGTTAGTATAATTATTATGACAACGACAATATTTTATACGAGTAAAAATATCAATAATATCGTTTTCCTTGTCCTCCCAGGGCCACGACGAATCGCAAGCTCAAGGAGACGGTCGCGCTCGAGCTGAGCTTCGTCAACTCGAATCTGCAGCTGCTCAAGGAACAACTGGCCGAGCTCAACAGCTCCGTCGAGGTCTATCAGAATGAGAACAGGTAAGTTCGACGCCCCCTATGTATTTTTTTTTCTTTTTTTTTTAAAGCTCGAACAATAAACGGACGCGCGGGGTTATAGTACGTGGGCATTACGCGTCCACTTGTTGCGTTATACGCTTCGTTCGCCGCGTGACATATTATACGACACAGGGTCACTGCCTCTTCCCTCCGTCGTTGTCGTATACATACGGTCATCCGCGCGTGTATAAAATCGGCGAAAAAGTATTTAAAAAAAAAGGAAAAAGAAAGAATGAAAATTGGCCGTGGAGAAGAGTAAGTCGGTAGTGGTATTAGTCGTGTGTATAGAGTACACAACTGCCGGTATATGGTCTCTGTGCTGTCTGTGTTGTGCCGTGAGACAAACGCCGATTTTAACTGTACATGCGCGGCAGCCACGGAAAAATCTCCTTTTGTTTGAAACGTGACGTTATATACAACGCGGCAGCACGCCACCATTCGAGCGCGGGCCCCAACAGCACCGACAGCAGCAGCAGCAGCAGTTATTGTTATCATTATTATTATTATTATTATTATTGTTATTACGGCGGCTGGGCTCGTGCTCTGCTCTTTTTATTATACTCGATTTGCTTCGGAAAATGCAGAAAAAAAGAGGAAAGCATGGAAGAAAAAAAATATACATCTCGAGTCTCGTATGGAAAATCGTTACACATTATTAAACGCGCGTTGAGTAACATATCGCACACGACGCAGCATAGATGCGCAACGATTAGTCGTCATCGTCGAAAAATACTTAATAATCGCGCGGCTCGATGGTAGTAGTAGTAGTGGTAGTAAAGTAATGTCACGGTCTCGTGCGCACCGCAGCTACAGTGTAATAACGCGTTCTATTACCCGGCGGATTTCCCTTCATTCAATTGCCTCGTCGTCCTCGGCTAATAATCGTTGATGCATAGGCTTTCTACAACAATAATTCGACGGATAATCTTCGGTTGCCATTATAGACATACACACACACACACACACACACACACACACACACACACACACACACACACACACACACACACACACACACAGATTTTCACATGGAGAGATGCGGTAACGCGATTAATTGAAGAAAAATCGGAGCTATATACAGTTTTGCGTTGCAGTAGAATCTTCGATCTTTATCCTCCTCCTCCTCCCTTTCCTTCGATATAGAGAGTTACGTTACTTTTTGTATCATATATATACCGAAAGAATCCTTGATTTTCAAGCAACAAAAGAAGTTTTTTTTTCTTTACTTTACGAGAGAAGAAAGAAAAAAAATGATAATAAATTTACTTTGTGTCACGATATTTGCGGTGTTTGTGTCCCTTTATACACATTTATATACGAACAAAAGCTCGGACGATAACGGGACGAACGGCGCGCGTGTCCACGGAGCAATAATACAGAGAAAATATAACGTAAAGATTTACCGCCGTTTCTTTTGGACAAAATAAAGAGGCCAGATTTTTCATTCTTTGAAAATCGTTTTATTCATTTATTGATTTAATTTTTGTCTTTTGTTGCAGCGACGATGTCGCCATGCCGCTCATACCCCTGGGTCTCAAGGAGACGAAGGACATCGACTTCAGGGATCCGTTCAAAGTACGTATATACGCAACGACATCGCGGACAACACATCTTAACATTATAGATATTTACAGAATTACACAAGTACTCTACTATCTCCTTTCTTTAAACGCTCTCGAGCGGCGGCACGCTCGGATCGTCCACGAAATCCTCCTCGCCCGCCGCGTCTTTTACCACCGTCGTCTCCGTCTCGACTTTGCTCCTCAGCGGTTTTCCGTCCTCCGTGCAGACGGTCAGTTTTTCTCTCCACGTCTCCTCGCGCCTCGGCGGGCCTATCTCCAGATACTCTCGTTTCGTCACCTCCGGCTCGGCTCTCAGCCGCTGTATCGTCCTCGTCCTATCGTTCTTTTTCTTCTGACTCGTAGTCAAGTAGACGCTCGGACCCTTGGCGAGCCTCGGCATGGTGACGACGAGGTGGCCCGTCGTCGTGTTTCTCTGCGCCCTGCTGAGCTCCGTGCTGACCTCGTAGGGCAGCGTCAGCTGCAGCACCTTCGACTTGATGCTCACTCGGACGTACGTCGGCTGCACGTCCACGTCCACGAGGCTCGTGTCCAAGTGTCTGCGGTGAAGAAAATAAAAATATTTCATCGGTCTGAAAAAATGATAAAAACTTAATCTCAATTATAATCCATCGCTACCGCTAGATGGCGAGTACCTTCATGTGAAAAAATCTACAAGCGACTGAGTGAAAATTATATATAAGTCAGAAAGAATTACGACCTATAATTGAATCATCATTTCTTGAGCCGCTGATGCAAATATTAATTTTCGGTCAATGTTAAAAAATCAAAAATATATTCAAAGACGATGCCTGATTTTTCATTAAATCTGCATTAAATGTAATGATTTTTTTCAACAGCGTTGATCACAGTTCTAACATTTCTCTGCTAAGTATCGTTACGTTTTTAGTCGTTAACGTAATGTCAACATAACAATTTTTGAGTAATCAAATGGTTTTAACGATCTCTCTATTTTTTTTTTTTTTTTTTGGAGAACGAAAATCGTTTTCCTCACTTGATCGATCGATTCCCACTTACTTGTAAAGCTCGACGTCGAGCACGATGTTGTCCGGGTCGGTCTCGTCGTCGAAGCTGAACGCCACCTTGGGCTGGTTGATGTTGTAGGGCTTGCCCGCCGGATTGAAGAATTTCTGCACTCGCTTCTGTGGCGCCTCCTTCTCGGCCTGCCTCGTCTCGTACTTGCTCATCTGCTGGATTCGCTTCTTGGCTATGACCACGCGATCCTCGGGCGTGTGCGAGCTCTTGGACTTCCAGAATTGGTCCGTCTCCTCGTCGCTGTCCACCACCTTCTTATTTTTCTTGTCGTCGTCGTCGCCGTCGGTCACCTCGCTGATGACGACTCCTTCCTTTTCCTGCCTCTGTCGAAATCTCACCTTCTGCGTTTCGCGAAACTTGCGATACATCTTGTAACCCTGGCAGACGTCGTCGCTGGCCCGGGCCAGCCTCTGCAGCGCCCTGATCCGATCGCTGCGACTGATCGGCTTCATGTCGAGCTCGCGCAGCTGCGGCAGCGTCGCGATCACGTAGTCCCTGTAGCCGTCGTAGTCGCAGCACGGATTGCCCGTCAATATGAGCTGCTCGAGGAACTCGTTATTCCTCAGGCACCGGACGTCGCGGGCGTCGCCGACGAAATTCACCATGAGATCGAGCTTCTTCAGGCTCTCGAGACCCTCGAGATTCTCGATCACCTCGATGTTGTTCAGGGCCAGATTGAGATACTCGAGGCGCTTGAGCTTGTGCAGATTCTCGATGCGCGATATGAGATTGTACTGAAGCAGGAGGATCTTGAGGTCGCGACAGGCGTGATTCAGCAGCTCGATGCGCTCGATGTTCTCTTGGTGCAGGGACAGCTCCTCCAGGGTGGAGATCTCGCCCTCGTTGTGCTCCGAGCGACGGCGCAGCAGCTCCCACGTTATCCTCGACATTTTGTCCCTCGTTGCGATTTGTATTACCGATTGAAGCACCGACGAGGCGGGGGTTATGTTTTTCGAGGCTGTGTTGTTGCGCGGAGGCGCCTTTGTATCGATCCAACAAACTGTACTCTAACTCTAGTCTAGTGGAAAAAAAGTTTCTGATGAAATACTAATTTTACCAACATCACTAATGAACAATTACAATACTTATAAATAACATTACTAATTAAAGACATTGCCGATGATTTCTGACACTGATAAGTTTGTTTACACGTATGTTTTATTAATTTTTATATGTGAGAGAGATACATAATTCCTATGAATGAAAATTAATTCAAAGTTTTTTTAAAATTTTTTATTGAATTACAAAAAAAATTATTTCATTTCAATTGCATTCTTGAATAAATAAAAAAGTAATTAAAATTCCGAATTTATGAGATAATGTGTAATAAATACAAGCCAGATTATATGCAAATACATTGCATAAGAAATTGCATATTTTCACATATTGTCGCATATTTTTACGAATTTCCACCACATTTTTACAAACAGGGTCTGGAAAAAGCTCAATTTTCCATATTTAATTGATTGTCCTAATATAAATGAAGTAATAAATTGAATCATAAGAATCATAAGAATTATTGTTTCTAGTTTCTAGTTAATCGAATAAGCTTTGCCTTACAAATTTTTCAATGTGGTCCTCGACAAATCACATTAATTATACATTTTTATACATATTTAGGTGCATATTTGCATGGTTATTTTGTTTTTTTTTTTTGCATACAATCCTAGTTCCAGTAATATATAATGTAAAAAATTGTAAAAACAAAAAGTAATTTAACGTTGTATTTCATAGAAATATATCATAAGACACATGTTTACAAATGTACTTTCACACATTTTTACGTTATATCACATCACAATTTTTATCTTTACTTTATGAACAATAATGTTTACTCTTTTCCTCTCTTCCAGGACTTCATACTCGAGCACTACAGCGAGGACGGCGAGAATTACGAGGAGGCGATCGCCGAGTTCATGGAAACTCGAATGGTACGTACTCAATCGTTAAACAACCTTTTCATTTTGCCCTCGCACGAAATAACAATATTTTGTTTTCATTGTCATTGTCATCGATGTGTATAGGCGATGCGCACACCGACCCGCGACATAGCCGGTATCGGCCTGCTGATGCGTTACTACAATCAGCTGTACTTCATCGAGCGTCGCTTCTTCCCGCCCGAGCGCAGCCTCGGCATCTACTTCGAGTGGTACGACTCGCTGACGGGCGTGCCGAGCTGTCAGCGCACCGTCGCCTTCGAGAAAGCCTCGGTCCTCTTCAACGCGGGCGCCCTCTACACCCAGGTCGCGGCCAAGCAGGATCGCCAGAGTCCCAAGGGTCTCGATCAGGCGGTGGACTCGTTTCTGCGCTCGGCGGGCACGTTCCGATACATACACGAGAGCTTCACCAACGCGCCGAGCATGGATTTGGGGCCCGACATGCTGGACATGCTCGTGCAGCTGATGCTCGCTCAGGCGCGCGAGTGTCTGTTCGAAAAATTGGAGCTGCAGTCCAGGGACGCCCGCGACGCCGAGGTATCGCTCGATCTGGCCCAGGAGGCGGCCCAGGTCTCGGCCGTGTACGCGGACGTGCACGCGATGATATCGCGCGAGCCCGTGCGCGACTACGTGCCCGAGTCCTGGATAGCCCTGGTGCTGGTGAAACGCGAGCACTATCTGGCGCTGGCGCATCGGCACTGCGCCGCGGCCCTCCTCGACCATCCCATCAGCGAGTTCAGGGCCGAGACGAGGGCCGCCCTCGAGCGCATCCAGGCCAACGACTCCAAGACCCAGATCGATTACACGGTGCCGAGGACGGAGAACGACCGACAGCTGCTGGGCAGGTCGCACGTGCGCGAGGCCCTCGTGCTGCACGAGGAGAGCCAGCGACTGCAGCGCATGTGTCGCGAGCTCAAGGGCAAGCAGTCGCTGACGAGGGCTCTGCGTGCGGCCCAGGACGCCACCCTGGAGATCTACGGCAGGTCGGGCGACGAGGACGATCTGAGGGAGCTGCTGGACTCGCCGAGCATCGTCGCCACGAGCAAGTTTCAGCTGAGCCTGACGCATCCGGACTTTGGCCAGCACAACGTCGACGATCTGTTCAAGTCGCTCGGGCCCGTGGCGATATTCTCGGCCAAGCGACACTGGACGGCACCGAGGCTGATACAGCTGCAGCGCGGACCCGGCGGCGAGGGTTTCGGTTTCAGCGTGAGGGGTGACTCGCCCGTCATCATAGCGGCGGTCGATCACAACTCGCTGGCAGACGTAAGTATCGACATGATTGAATCACTAAGAGATGAACATTTTTATGATCCAATTTTTCTGGCGCAGTTGGGCGGAATGAAGGAGGGCGACTTCATCGTCAGCATCGCCGACAAGGACGTCAAGTGGGCCGCGCACGATCAGGTCGTGCGGCTGATCAAGCAGTGCGGCGACTCGATAAGCCTGAAACTCGTCACGCCGATGGACAGGAATTATCTCAAGGTAATTGATTTCTTGATTTTCCATGAATTTCTATTTATCTATAACGCGTCGAATCTCAATTGCAGAAACCAGCCAAGACCAGCAGCGGCCACAATCATCGGGACAAGGGCAGCGTGTCGGCCAGCAGCTCGTCGGGCGTCTCCTCGGGCCAGCCGTCGCCCGCGGGCTCCGTCACGACGGCCCACGTGGCCAAGCGGCTGCCCTGGAACCCGTTCAAAAAATCCCAGGGTGGCGGCAGCGACAGAGGCGGCGGTGGAGCGGGAAGCGGTCGCGACAGCAGGGACCTGACCTTCGACAACGTCATTCTCAGATGATTCTTTTATCGCAGCTGCTGCTGCTGCTGCCGTCGCCGTCGCCGATGCTCGTCCAGCTGCTATTCCAAATCAACGAGAACTACCTGAAATCGAGAAAAATTGTCGCGAAATCGCTGTAAATATTTATGTATCGTATTTTCATTAATTTATTGTAACACGACGGATTTCATTTGGTTTTTCTCTCCCTGTCTGTTTGTATCTGCTGTTGAAAGAATTCGTATTCGTTGCCAAAACTCTGTACATTGATCGAGCTGTAGCTAACGTTTAAGGATGGATTTGTGTATAAATGAAGGGTGTTTAATTAAAAAAAAAAAAAGAAAAGAAAAACTTAACGCAGAGTCGATGTCTTTTCACAAAACGAAAATGTTATTGTGCGCGGTTGGGTAAATAAATTTTTGTTTTCTTTCCCGAAGAGATATTGTCGTCGTCGTCGTCGGAAATTTAACTCGATTTTAACTTCGTGATAACAGATTTTGTTATTGTTTTTTTAAAAAATGACAGTTGAGATCGAGTTAAGAGACACTTTTTTCTTTGTAAAGCATCACATCTCGCTTATTCTGGTTGAATAAGTGATTATCGAAGCAATGTGAATACTCGAAAAAATTTTTTTTCTTTTTTTTTCCTTTCTTGGTTATAATATGTCTAAGTGAAGTAATTTTATATTTCTCGTTGAGTGTAACAATGTAATTAATTTAATAGTAATTAACGATAGATCCGGAATGGATTATTTCTGCCATATGTATCGGTTTTTACGGATGTCTTGAACAATTTGTTTCGGCGTTATTTAAGGTATTGAAAATCGTAAAAAAAGTTATGTCCCTCTTTCAATTTTTTTTCTTTAACTGTGTGAATTGCTGAAAGTGCAATATTTTTCATTCATACGTGAAAATTGTATACTTGAGCTCGAGTGTCTAAAAGTAGTGCCAATGATACAAGGTATCATATACAAATGAAAACGAAACGAAAAATTGTTTTAATCCATGTACTTTCATTCTCGAAAATGTGAAATGGAAATTTGTAAAGTGTGTGTGTGTATGTGTGCATGTGAAATCGAAATGAAGAAGAAAATGATTTATATCGTGTACAAACTTTATGCTCAAGTAAATAGCATAAAAAATATTTTGTCTAAAAAAATCAAGTGTAACTTTTTTAATAATCAAACTGTTTGTGCGGTTGAATGCCAAAATTCCCCCTATTGAGAGATATCGACGCATTCCTTCTTTTTGTATACGGAAAATTTTTGTAAAAATTTACGGAAAATATATATTGTGAATAAAAAAAATTAAATAATAATAATTGTGTTCACGTATTGTTTTTCCACGTACATTTCTGAGACCACTCGTACATACAATGCGCTAATTAACCCTATTCTATAAAAGTTGCACGATGTGTTACAAGTCACGCGAGATATCGAATCGTCACGTATAGATCCTTATCTGCTACGACGACGTTTAATCGTAGAGAGCCCATGGACATTTAATTCAATGAAACGAGACGCCGATGTGTCATTGTCGCGCGTCTGACGTAATGCCATTTTCGGTCTTACGCCGCGGGTTACATTTACGATACGCGTAATCAAAACACAGACGTTAATTGACTCGACTGCACCATCTTTTCTTTCTTTCTTTTTCTGCCGTACGTCGCACGTGCGAGAATCGATAATAAATATAATTTTAATGTCGCGAATTGTTTCGCGATGCGCGCGTCAGCCAAGGCATGACCGAGCACAATCGAGAACGTTTGTAATTTTATCCGGTCACGGAGTATCTAATCTCTGCGTTCGTGCGAGCGTAAGCGCGTGAAATTTAAGTGCCCCATTGTGCAATTGTGTTTTTTATTATATCGAGTATTAGTAATTCGCCGGAATGATGTTTAAATGAAAAAAAAAATGTTTTAATTGAAGCGCAGATGTATATTATAGATAAACACACGCGCGACACGAGCTGGTTTAGAAATTATACATTTTCCACTTGCGCAGGTGGGGTATACGAAAATTAATGTAGCATAATTGTGATTAATCAAAGATGCAATTAATGCAACATAAAGAAAAGAAACAGATGTGTGCGGGCCTCGATGTTTGTTTTCGATAATACACACATTATTGGCTACGAATTTATAAGTTTCCTGTTGCAAAATTTATCATTTCTTTTCGAAGCCTCGCTCGGCTCGACATTACAATGTAATAATATACTAATTAATTCCTCGAAAAAGAGGAAACGCGCCGATCGCGTGGGTGACGTTATTCGCGGCAACTGCCGTGTAGAGGAGAGGGAGGGCACAAGAGTACTCTTTTTCGTTATCGAAGATATAATGTACATTAGGAGCGTCGCGGCTCGCGTCTAATTTTTTTTTATCGATATGTAATCGGATATATAAACGACGATTCCGCTTTCGCGAGCTTTCAGTTGATTATCTGTGCGCGGATTGTTTGAGGCGCGACGAGAGGAGCGTCTTCGGAGAGAGAAAGATTCGTTCGCGGGCGAACTAAATCGAGTCGTGTGTGAAATTTTGGTTGTTATCTTCGAAACGATGTCGCCGTTACGGCCGAAGGTCGTGATTTTCTTATTGATCGGCTGTTACGCCGCGTCGAACGACGCCTGGTATCACGGGGTAAGTCGGAAAGATATAATAATTCGTAATTCTCTTTGACTTTAAATATATGTAAAGTATTAGTCGCTTGCAGATTTTTTCATATGTAAGGTACTCGCCATCTAGCGGTAGAGGCTGACTTTAACGTAGATTGAGTTTTCATAAATTTTTTGTGCGACTGGGGCAATCATAACGCTTTAAAACATTAATTTTCAATCAAAAATTCTTAATCGGTACATTTAAATGATTTAAAAAAAAAAAAACAGAATCGACTATTTTAATGATTATGTCTGATTCTACATTAAATATGTATTAAATTTAAAGTTCTTAACACAGTGTTAACATTCCTCAACAAAGTATCGAGAAATTCTAGTAGTCACTGTAATGGCAACATAACAATTTTTAATAAACAAATTGTTTTAATGATTTTCCAATCACTTTTGAATATCCGGTAATCTTGGTAAAGATGCTCAACGTTTTTAAGCTAATTTTTAGAGAATGGAAAAGTTTATTGTACATTAGAGCTTAGCATAAAACCAAAAATTTGTACTTTTTTTCAATACTGTATAGTCATATTAAGCTCGATCATTTTTTGACTTTGAAAATTCGTAGTAATTACCATTGTAAATATTTATTATTTGAATTCACATTCAAGACGATTAGGAAATATACTACAGAATTTTATGAAAACCTTCGACTTATACAATTATTTTTACTTTGCCACTTGCAGATTTAGAGATTAAGGTACTTGCCATCTATCGGCAAAGCCCCTAAAAACTTAAAAACTTGTTATAATTTTTCGAAACAATGAAAGTGTCATGTTCAGCTCATTTAGAATGTTTTTGAATTTTACATGGGAACACCTTGAAAAATGTCTTGTTTTCCATTCGAAATAAAATTTCAATTCTCACCCTCGCGCAATTACCTTCGCAGCCCGGCAACTACAATGGCGCCGGATTCAGGCACGAACCACCACCACCACCACCACCACCACCATCGTCGGCCACTCACCACTACCTGCGCAGTCCTCGTACCTGCCAGTGCGGCTTCAACGACACGGCCTACCTGCAGAACAGCTGCGGCCCGGCGATGCCCTTCATGACGATGATCGAGCAGGTGCTGATGTCGCGGCTCGACATCACGGACGGCTGCAGGCGCGCCGGCTCGGATCGGCCGCCGCGTCGCCGAAGCTTCGACTACATCGTCGTGGGCGCGGGCGTGGCCGGGCCCATCCTGGCCAGGAGGCTCAGCGACGACCCGAGCAAGTCCGTGCTGCTGATCGAGGCCGGCCCCGAGGAGCCGACTCTGTCCTCGGTGCCGGCGATCGCCTTCAACGTGCTGGCCTCCGATCTCAACTGGAAGTACACGACCGAGCCACAGGCCTCGGCTTGTCTGAGTGAGTAGAATAAACAATTATATCATACGTTGAGCAGGGATGTGTAAATTTATATTTAATAGTTTGATGAGTAAATAATTGAAAACCTTTCAGCGACTGAAATCGATTTAAAATAATAATTTATAAATAATAATTAAATGTATTTTAATTGATAAATAATTTTGATTGATCTTTAAAACAAGGTGATACAAAATTTAACTATACAAATATTTGTATAGTTATATTTTTTACAAACCTCTTATAATATTTGATTTGATCATTGATGATATGAAATCTCAATTGATTTCCAATAGAAATTAAAAGTATTTATCAATTAAAATCTAATCAATTGATTTTCAACTTCAAACTAAATTAATTTTGGATGATAAATTATTTTAGTTTTTACTTTAAGATGAGTAGAGAGAGATAAGAATTATGAGTAAAGAGAGATGAGTAGAGTAAGATAAGAATTTAAAATTATTTATCAATTGAAATCAATACAATTGATGATTAATTTTCTTTCATCAATCGAAATCAATTTCAGTTGATGAATGATATTCAATTATTATTTGAAAATCAATTATGAATTACTAGAGCCCGGATCATATACAAATGCATATTTTCTTATAAACTTGGATATATTCATTTATTTTTCAGTTTTGCATATTTTGCATAATTTCACATAATTTCGCATGTTTTTACGAATTTTAATAAAATTTTTACAAACAGCGGCAGTTACAACACTCAATTTTCAATATTCAGATGTTTGAACTAATGTAAATAAAAGAATAACTTGAATCATAAGAATTATTGCTTCTAATTTCTAGTTGATCAAGTAAGCTTTTATTTACAAATTATTAAATTTGGTTTTCGAAAAAAATTACATCAACTATACAATTTCAATATATATTTGAATTATTTTTGCATATTTCAAACATTTTTAACTCATTTTACATATTTTCTACAAATTTTTATACATACTTACGTGCATATTTTAAAGTTTTTGGTGCATATTCCGGCTTTTTTTTGCATATAATCTGGGCTCTATTAATTATTCGTGTATAATTGAATAATTTTTTCCATCAAACATTCGCAACCCCGCGCACAAAGTCACAAAGCACGATCGATTCTAAACCCTCTTTCTCTCCTCTCGAATCGCAGAGAAAGGCGGACGCTGCAGCTGGGCGCGCGGCAAGATGGTCTCGGGCTCGGGCGGCGCCAACGGCATGATGTACTGGCGCGGCCATCCCGAGCCCTACGACCAGTGGGCCGAGCTCGGCAATAAGGGCTGGTCCTACGAGGAGCTCGTGCCCTACTGGGAGCGCGCCGAGAACCCGGTGAATCGCAATCTCACCACCTTCCGGCGCTTCGACACCGGCAATCCCCTGGTGATCGATCACTTTCCGCACAAGCCCGCCTTCGCCGACGAGATACTGCGCGCCGCCTCGGAGCTCGGCTACAGGACCTCCGGCCTGAGGGAGCGCGAGCACACGGGCTTCGCCGTGGCGCCGGTCCTCGTCAAGGACGGCCAGCGCGGCACCACCTCGAGATACTACCTGCGGCCGGCGGCAGATCGACAGAATCTTCATGTCTTGACGAACGCCGTCGTCACCAAGGTGCTGACCAGGAAGCATCCGCATAAGCAAGCCTACGGCGTGAAAGCCGTGCTCAAGGACGGCCAGGAGGTGGAGCTGCTGGCCGATCTCGAAGTCATCCTGTCGGCCGGTACCCTGGGCTCGCCGCAGATCCTGCTGAACTCGGGCATCGGGCCCAAGGAGGACCTGGCCAAGGTCGGCGTGCTCCTCTTCCACGATCTGCCCCAGGTCGGTCGCAATCTTCAGAATCACGTGTCGATCGGGCTGTCGGTGACGATCCGCGACAACTTCACCGAGGCGCTGACCCTCGAGGCGCTCAATCAGTACCTGCAGCAGCGCAGCGGGCCGTTCGCCAGCACGGGCCTGACCCAGGTGACGGCCTTCCTCGAGACCAAGTACGGCAAGCCGGGCGTGCCCGACATACAGGCCTTCATCGACGGCTACAGCTCGTACTGCGTGAAGCACGGCCTGGCCGAGGAGTGCTCGGGCAGCCACGCGATCGGCAACTGCTCGCAGCGCAGGCGGCTGAATCTGAGGCCGACCGTCGTGACGACGAGATCGCGCGGCTACATGACCCTGAAGTCGAACAATCCGCTGGACTATCCGCTGTTCTATCCGAATTACTTCAGCGACGAGCGAGACATGAAGGTGCTGATCGAGGGTATCAGGAAGTTGCTGGAACTCATGGACACGCCGACGATGAAGAAGTACGACATGAGGTTGGAGGACGAGACGCCGATCAAGGAGTGCGCCAAGTGAGCATTACTTTTTTTTCGCATTCGATTAATACTGATAGAATTACTGAAATAAATAGATATTTAACTTGCGTTAAGTAGCGTTTAAATTATTCTTATATAAACGAAAAATTTTGAGCATTGCTTGGTTGAGAACCACCTTTAATTTAATTCATATAATTAGAATGTGATGTGGTAGGTGATGTTTAATTTTGAAAGGTGCATTGGTTTGGATCATGTTATATTGAACTACACGAATCGCTAACCACTAATTACAAAATTCTTATTAAGCGTTCTTTGACTTATACAATTATTGTTACTCGGCCACTTGCAGATTGGCAGATATAAAGGTACTCGCCATCTAGTGGTAGAGTTTTAAAGTAGCATTATTGTAATTGAAATGGTCGAATTGGTTTGATTTTTTTTGGTAGAACGATGTAATTTTCAGGTTATTTAAAATGATCCAATTAAAAATAATCGTTAAAAACAAGCCAATCAATGGTATCATATATTTTAAAACATTTGAAATGCGGTCATTGGACCCCTATCATTGTCAAACATTTCTATCCAGGATAAAATAATAATTATTTTTTTCCGTCTGTCTCACACAGCCACACCTTCGGCAGCGACGCCTACTGGGAGTGCTACATCCGCCAGGAGACCGGCCCCGAGAATCACCAGGCGGGCACCTGTCGCATGGCGCCCGACGGCGTCGTGGACGAGCGTCTGCGCGTGCGCGGCGTGAAAAATTTGCGAGTGGCCGACGCCTCGATCTTCCCCGTGCTCACGCACGCCAACACGATGGCGCCGGTGATCGTCGTCGCCGAGAAAGCCGCCGACATGATCGCCGAGGACGCCAAGAACGGCGGCAGCGGCGAGGCTTATCCCGGAAGATGGAGGCCGTCCGGAGGACCGTTCGGACCTCATTATTACGGACACGCGGCGCCGTCGCATGGTTCCTGGCATGGACCTCCTCGTTACTGATACAGCAACTTCGTTGATATAGTTTCGTCGAATTTCGTATAGTAATTTTATAGTTATAGAATCCCACCGCAGCAAGCAACCGCGTTGTACGTCTGTAGAATAGAAAGTTGAAAATAAATCTTTTAGAAAATATGATTCAATTATTTTTAATAACAAAATGAGGTTGACAATTGTCAAATTTTCTTGTCATACCCTCCAAAAAAAAATGTTTGAAAGTTGAAACTTTGAAATGAACTGAATCTATGCGCTTACAAAATTTTTGTCCAAAAGACTTGTCGCTCATAATTCACAAATGTGCTTCTTAAATTTTAAATGAACTCCATTTAGGTGCCTCATCAGATTACTCTTATCTTCAAAGGCTTGCCGCACTCTTCACATTTGTAATCTTTGATTTTTTGATGGACTGCGGTAACGTGCCTATCCAAGTCTCTTTTGGAACCGAAGCCTTTCCATACTTGTAGCACGTGTAATTTTTGATTTTTCGATGGACATTTATAATATCTTTCGAAGCTGAAATTGTGAAATTTTCTCGACTCCTCAATTTGAAATTATATCACTGGTTCAAGTGGTCCCCACTAGGTGGTGACGACTCAGATCGTCGTTCAGGTAGTTGATGCTGAGCGCAGCAAAGTCGTACACATTCGATATTGCTAATTTTCGATGTTTTACTCTAACTGCGATAACTCATGCAGGGATAAACCAATCGATCTGAAAATTTTACATAGCATTCTTAAGGTGTTGACGGAGTGCTGTATACTTTTTTAGCAACATCAGTTATCCTAATATGCAAAAAATGCATTTTTATGCAATTTTGAGTTTTGCATCAATATTCGTGTGTAAATTTTATAATATATATTTTGTGGGTTATTTATGGATATTTTTTTTTTTTTGTGTACATTCGATATTGCTTATTTTTTATGTTTTATTCTAATTGCGATGACTCATGCAGGGATAAACCAATCGATCTGAACATTTTACTTAGCATTGTTTCGGTGCTGATGGAGTGCTGTATACTTTTTTAGCGACATCCGTATATCCTAATATATAAAAAATGCCTTTTTATGCAATTTTGAGTTTTGCACCTCGCGACATCTCCACTTCGAAAAAACGTAATTTTTGTTTGCGATCGGTTTTACTTGTGTATCGGTATTTAACATTGTACTTAAGACAAGTATATCTTATGTGGTGTTTTGAGTACCACTATACTGAGCGTAACATGATTGTGATATAGTATAATTATGTCGTGTTTTGAGTATCACTACTGAGCAAAAATTTATGATATGTTTATTTATTATATGCTAATAAATAAATATATGTTAATTTATGATTTGTTAATTTATTTATTTGTCTCAATGTTTTATCATTTTGCGCGGTATTGATAGGTACGTTTTAAGATCATTTGTATTGATTTCGTGCTTGGGTATTGCCTTCATGCACACTTTGGACGTGTCTGCATAAATATTTTCTATGTTTAAATTTTTTTCCGCATAAAACACAAGCGTGATCAATGTCTTCGTGCTGCGTTTTAATGTGAGCTATAAGACGATCCGTTTGAGAAAATGTCTTGCCGCACTTATTACAATATCTTATTGTGTCTTATTATGCATCAAATTCATGTGTTTTTTAAGATTACCCTTTATTGTGAATGTCTTTCCTCATATTTCGCAAGTAGGGGCCATACCATTATGCATCGCATCGATGTGAATCTTGAGATAAACGTTTTTGTGTGAAAGTCTTTGCACATAGACCACAAGCATGCTTAACACCATTATGAACTCCATCGATGTGGACCTTGAGATTACTTTTTCGTGAAAATTTTTCACCGCATATATTACATGGATGTTTAACACCATTGTGTGCATCGATGTGAATCTTGAGTGCAGCTTCAGTTAAGAATTTCTTCCCGCATACTTCGCAATTAGGTGCCATACCATTATGCATCGCATTGATGTGAACTTTAAGATTACTCTTTAGTGTGAATGTCTTTCCGCACACTTCGCAAGTATGTGCCCCGCCTTTATGCATCGCATCGATGTGAATCTTGAGATAACATTTTTGTGTGAATGTCTTTTCACATATACCACACGCATGTCTAACACCATTATGTACTCCATCGATGTGAATCTTGAGTTTAGTCTTGGTTAAGAATTTCTTTCCGCACACTTCGCAAGTATGTGCCATACCATTATGCATCGCATCGATGTGAATTTTGAGAGTACCTTTGTGTTTAAATGTCTTTGCACATAGACCACAAGCATGCTTAACACCATTATGAACTCCATCGATGTGGACCTTGAGATTACCTTTTCGTGCAAATTTTTTACTGCATATATTACATGGATATTTGGTACGATTGCGTGCCTTATCAGTTTGGGTTTTGCGTTGACTATTTTGAGCAAATGTTTTTTCATTTGCATCAAATGCATCACTGAGTTCACCATCCAAATTCAATTCCTCTTTTACTTCGTCGACAATTTCTTCTTTAATTTTCTTTTGAGTCTGATAATCGCAACTATTTTTCATATGCTGCCATTGATCTGGATAATCGTCCTCCATTTTCTTGACTACTAATAAGTTAATGCCGAGCTTCTCGTCCTTACATTCGAATTCTATTTCCAAATCGTTATTAGGTCCAGAATTTTCATCATTTTCACGAAGCCCATAAATCTAGAAATGAGATTAGTAAAAATATTTGATCAAAGTATTGACTAAACAGTCCCACATCAATACTTACTAAATTTTCTCGACAAAAACTCGAGAATTCGTCATTTTTATCATCGCATGCATTGTCAATTATCTTATAATCTTCATTTTTAATTGGAGAAACATCATCTGGTTCCTTCTTCACTCTGCAATATTCCCATCAATATAAAGTATTATGCCATTTTTTTTTTAATTTTATTCTCACGAAACAAAAATTACCTGACATCAAAGTTATATACATCACTGAAGTCCATGTTTATCACTCGGAACTTGATCAACGACTAATTGTTTTGTAATGATGTTACACATCGAGCTAGGTAACATAAGTGTAATAATATTTACAAATCGTGAAATGAAAGTTTGAGAAAATTTATGTCAACAGAGACACTCTAAACTTATCATTTATTATTGGAGAAATTATACTATTGATCTCGTAATAAACAATTAGCCATTTTCTTTGAATTGTATCTTATTACAAAGAAATTATAAATTATTGAACACTTCATGAATCGAGCTTATGATGTGTCCTATGCTCCTTTTCGCATAATTTTTGTCGACGCGCAAAATATGAAACAAAGTTAACGTGAGCGAATGAAGGGTTTATATACATTTTTATATTACACTAACGCCAAATACGCGACTACAGTCGCATCTATATCATTTACCATTTTTACACAACGAGCGAATATCGTACATCTATGTAATCTATGTGTGATAAATATGCATGGTTAGTCATGTAGTCAAATATATATCTATGTACATTGTCACGTGGGCACACCGGTCCAGCTTAACGCGTACATACAGTTCTATATGTGTTGGCATGCCATGTGCCAATTCCTTTGGTCGCAACGTTGTCCATACACGCTGAGCACAAAACATCAATAAGTGAAATCTATTTACGTACGTGCGAATTACGAAAACCTGTATTCATATATACCTATACTAATGTACATGTAGGGAACATCAAACTAAAAAATACGCCCGATTTTTGTGTTCTACTTCCAATTATACCAATAATAATTTTAACGGCTTTACCAAATTAGCTGACACAAAAAACTCATTGTAACATTGATTTATTATGATACTCATTGAAGCTACTATTATTAATTTCATACGGTTGAAACAACTATTATCATGATGTCGTATGCTATTTCGTTATTTACCATTCAGTCGCTCAGCATTTTGCAACTGCGGTTGCTACTAGTAAAATAATACTAGTTCAAGGCATATAACTTATATGATATAAGAGAGTCGATCACCTTATCGTGCACATTGCTTTAGACTACTCGTCGACACAATTACGTTTTTTTCTTTCACACTGTATAAAATAGATAAAAATTAATTTGTAAAAATAATGTTTATAAATTTATAATTGCTAAGGTTCCCAGGGCCGAAGTTTGCTCCATAGTGCCTTGGGGTTTCTTCATTAAGCTGAGCGCAGCGAAGTCGTATCATGGCCAGTTCGCCTAATTTTCGTGTGTTAGCGGTCATACGATAACTTGAAATCTTTTTATGCAATCGCTTTGAAATTTTCTTGATCAATTTTTCTTGAATATTTTTTAAAGTTCAAAAAAAATTTGAAAAAGTAAATCTAAAATATTGAGTTAGCTGTATTTAGACAGCCATTAGTACTAAAACATCTTGCGATGCAATTAATTAAAAACGTGAAAATACGAAAGAAGAGAAGTTTTGTAAAGTATTGCATGTTCCGTTGGTTGAAAGAGGTTTACGAGAAACATATTTTTTTCCATTTTCCGATCCAAATAACTTTGGATAAAAAAAATCAATCATGTACGAATGTCAATGTAATCTCGGTGAAAATGCACTCTCTGATAAGTTGTAGATTTGATGGCGCAGAGAAGGTTAAAATGAAATAAAAGTCCAAGTCAATACATTCAATTTTTTTCAAATACATTTATTTCAATTACATGAAAAACTTAAAAAATGTATTGTCACCATTTCCTGATCTTTCACCTTTATCGGAAAGCCGCCACACAAATATGGTACAAATCTTCGTTTTCCAAGTTATCCATGATCATTTCACAAGGGAGATATGGCAGCCTGTAGTTGATAAGCTCCATAAAAGGATCCGTTGCCCAACGCCAGAAAAATCCTCTCAATATTTTCTCGCTTAGATGAGTTTGATAAGCCTTATAATTAACACTGGTATATATCCTCGGTTCAATGGCATAAGAGAAATTGCAATAGTCCTCGTATGTGAGTAATTTGGCCGCCTCCTCGGGTCGTAGTCGAATCAAGGCATAGAGCGACAGGCTCGAATTCACCATTGTTTCTTGGGCTTCCGTCGCGAACTCCTCGTCGTCGTACCAACATTTTGCGAGATTCACCGACTTCTCGAAAAATCCGTACTTGGAGAACAATTTCATGACGATCAGAGCCTCGCTTCGGTCCAGTTCGTATCCTCTTTTCTCGAGATTTTCGACGATGGACATCAGACAAGACGGTAGCCTACATTTATTTTCACGTCGTGCTTTTATAAATTTAAAGCCTCCGTCAAAGTTACTTTCAATTGGAAAAACGAAGCTGGACAGATCGGTTGAACTCGGTGCTGCGCGCTGCGCACTGCGCATTGCGTATAACACGACGCATGCAGCTACCTCCACACTCACTGTAGAAAAACTTGCCCTGCAAGAGCCTCCTTAATTATGTCTTAGATTCAAATTTAATGTAAAGCTTTTTCGATTAACGTTTTCACAATCAAAAACATTGATCCTAGGTTTTCTGTAAAAATCACTAAATGAAATGAAATGAAATTTCGTATAGCTATTCAAGTAGTGAAGTATAGGATTAATAATTCAATTAAAAACTTTGTTTGAACTGACGTTTCACATTGAAAACATAAAAAACTTAAAATAACTGAGTGAAAATGTATGCAAAGATGAAGGAATATTTTTCCTTTCATCAAGAAAGAATCAAATTTTTTTTGATAAATTTGAGAATTTGGTGGCCCTTTACACGTTTTCCCGACGGTTTATACTTTACTTTTCAAGAACTTTTCATATAAATCAATACTTCTAACTACTTATTTAACAATTATATAATATAAAAAAATTGGCACTTCGTATAAGTTATTTGGAGGTGCGTGCATTGAAGGCTGTCTATACACACTCGGTCGATAACAAATACGTAATGATTTTTACCCATTTTTTGTATTCACTAGCGAACCATTAAACTTGAAATTTCATTGGAGTGATTATGAAACTCATGACAAGTTAGTTTTCAATTAAACGACCGGTACTTTCAAGCAAACTTGATTTTCAATTATCCGCTTTTTATAACCTAAAAAGTAACGTGTCGTCAAACAATTAGTTAAAATGATTTCATTGAACACTTCATTAAAATCTAACGACATTGGCACATTTTTGTAAGTTTTAAATTTCAAGTTTAATGGTTGCCTAGAGAATAAAAAAAATTGGCACAAAATAATGCCGGTATGTCGGTATTTGTCGCTCTATACAGATGAGCCTTACAAAAAGTTTTGACATTGTGTCGAGCACGTGTTTTGATTCGTGTACGATCAATTGCTACGGTTTCGCCTGCTTCTTCTTTTTCTTCTTCTTCTTCTATTGTATTGATGCTCGATGACTCGTAAATAATTTCATTTACTAGATGAAATACCATGCGTTGCATTGAATATTTACCGGAAATTCTTCTCAATTCGCTTTTCCACATATAAACGTAACTAGGCTTATATTCGTGGAAACTATCGTTAAAACTCACGTCACATTCTATTCCCAGATTAGAAAGTAACTTATCCCACCGAGAGTCATGAAAGAAGATACATATTCAATATATACAATGGGCTTTGAAGGCGGGGCTATGATGTCACAGGCCAGACTTTGACATTATCGAGCAAGCTAAAACGGCATGGCCCCGCCTTCATTTCAGATACGATATGGCGAGTATGATTGAAACCGTGGAATTATGAACAGCCTTTGTTATGTTTTGTAAAAACTGGAGCAATTTCCTCGACATCTTCTCCTCTTCTATGATCTGACTATAAATATTTTCTTTTACAGTAGAAGACGAAGAAATTTCAACTAGTGTTACGTCAAGTTCGAATGAAGGAACTGTGTCAGGTTTGGATGAAGAAGCTGTGTTAAGTTCGGATAAAGAAGTCGTATCAAATTCGGATAAAATAATTGTGTCAAGTTTAGAAGAAGCTGTGTCAAGTTCGGATAAGGAAGTTGTATCAAGTTCGGATAAAAAAGTTGTGTCAGAAGAAGATATATCAAGTTCGAACGAAGAAGTTATGCCTCAGTCCAGTTATTTTTTCCGATTTCTAAGTTCAAGGACACCAGACATGAGGGTCAAAGTTGAAGATGCCCAATCGTATCTTGATGAAGTTAAATATCAATTACAGGATCAGCCACAGGTTTACAACGATTTCTTAAGAATTATGAAAGAGTTTAAGTCTGGAGACATGGATTTTCCAGATGTTATCACCATGATTTATTACTTATTTCAAGAACATCTGAAATTAATCAATGACTTGACCCACTTTTTACCACCGGGTGTCGGATTTGAAGTTCACAAAAATGATCAAGACTGCGATGTGAGAGTCTTTTATAGCATCCCAATAGACTAATGACTAAGTAGATAATTTATTTGTATCATGCAAACAATAGAGTTTATTTCCAATGTATATAGCTATTAAAAATTATAAAATTATATGTACTCGTATATATTTCTTTGCCAAATGTAAGACACATTAATAAATAAGTACAAGTAAAAAATCTGTTGAATTATTTTTCTTTATTGATCGCGTCGGATAGTAAGTATAACAGACTAGGTCATGATCTGTACTCGACGATGACTTTCTCCGGGAAGTCGTGGTGTATTCACACGAATATCGACCCGGGAGTCTCGCTCGATGCACTAGGTCGTGATCTGTACTCGACGATGACTTTGTCGGGAAGTCGCGGTGTTTTTGCACGAATATCGACCAGTGTGTCTTGCTCGACGCACTAGGTCTTGATCTGTACTCGACGATGAGTTTCTCCGGGAAGTCGTGGTGTATTCACACGAATATTGACCTGGGTGTCTCACTCGATGCACCAGGTCGTGATCTGTACTGGATGATGACTTTCTTCGGAATGTCACGGTGTTTTCGCACGAATTTCGTCCTGGGTGGCTCGCTCCACTGAACAAGTCGGATTACAGACTCGACGATGATTTTCACTGGGAAATCGCGATGTTATCGTACGGAAATCACCTATAATAGTCCGCTCGACGCACTTGTTTGGGATCCGGACTCGACGATGACCTTCTTCGAGAAATCGCGTTGTTTTCGCATGAATATCATTGTCAAGACGTATTTTTCTAATTTTCTACGTGGATCATAATCATACTTATATACATAATATAATTATCTGAAATCCCATGAACTTTTGTTTTTTAAAAGAACATTTATGATCAAGTTTGTCCATTTCATACTCATATTTTTATGCTACCTTATGTTTCTAAACTATTGAATTGGTAATCTCAACTCGTAAATGTCAATCAATTTTTTGGCTATGATATAATTGAAATCAAATAAATTCTGTCAAATATTGAACAAACTAACAATTTTTTGTTTTAAACTGTTATCATAGTGAAATGTTTACAATAAAATAATTAAAAACCGTTGTAATACTTGTTCAAAAGTTTAAATAGGGGCAAGTATGACAGTCTGATCCTTATAATTTTAATCTAACTTTAAAATTCTCTCTCTCACTTATAAAACTTTTAATTTCAAATTGTCAATGATCAACTACTTAGCTATGATGGTAATGAAATCCAATACATTCCGACAAGTATGTTAAAATAGTAGTTTAGTCAGTCGCCGAGAAGGGTAGAATGTAGGAATTTAAATAAATGATCTCTTGCGTCAATCGTACAGTTGAAAACAATGAACGTCTTTATTGGTAATTATAGTTAAAATTAAACGAATAAAAACAAAGACTACAATCCGACTCGCTCGTTACGCAGTACGAGGCTGTCGCTGTCGCGACCGATCGACGGACAATAACAATCGTGTCGCGCGCGAACTTATATATACGTAAATTTACGCGCGAAACTCTCGTTGACGGTTACAATTCTCAAACTAAACGTACAATTATGAAATATATCTAGCAAGTATTCAAGCAAACTAAAATTATTTTCTATCAAACTATAATCATAATACAAAGTTTGGGGTAAAATAATTCAATAACTAATTTTATGATTATTAACATTTATAGTATCTATAAGATTCAATAATCAATCTCGTAGCTATGATATTATTAAAATTAAATACATTCCGATAAATATTCAAGCAAACTAACATTTTTATTTCTCAAACGAAAACCACAATGCAAAGTATAGTTGTTGTTAGAATTTATAGTAATTATTATTCAATTATATACAGTGATAAGCAAAATGATATACTCTCATGCGATCATGCAAAGGTAACAGTGGTATGTAAAAAAACCTTACTTATGACTCTACTTGCCCGGCCGTCTCGATTGAATCCGATGCGAATAATACAATTTTACATACTGTCCACGTAGAAAATTTGGAAAATACGTCTTGACAATGATATTCATGCGAAAACAACGCGATTTCTCGAAGAAGGTCATCGTCGAGTCCGGATCCCAAACAAGTGCGTCGAGCGGACTATTATAGGTGATTTCCGTAAGATAACATCGCGATTTCCCAGTGAAAATCATCGTCAAGTCTGTAATCCGACTTGTTCAGTGGAGCGAGCCACCCAGGACGAAATTCGTGCGAAAACACCGAGACATTCCGAAGAAAGTCATCATCCAGTACAGATCACGACCTGGTGCATCGAGTGAGACACCCAGGTCAATATTCGTGTGAATACACCACGACTTCCCGGAGAAACTCATCGTCGAGTACAGATCACGACCTAGTGCGTCGAGCAAGACACACTGGTCGATATTCGTGCAAAAACACCGCGACTTCCCGGAGAAAGTCATCGTCGAGTACAGATCTCGACCTAGTGCGTCGAGCGAGTCGCCCGGGAAGATATTTAGGCGAAAACATCACGACTTTCCGGAGAAAGTCATCGTCGAGTACAGATCATGACCTAGTGCATAGAGTGAGACACCCGGATCGATATTCGTGCGAAAACACCTTGACTTCTCGGAGAATCTTCGATAGATGCGACATATACGCAACAGCGCGTACATACACAACACACACTTGCAATGCGTATATATATGAGGTGTGAACACTTTTTAGGTGTGAACATTTTGTAGGTGTGAACATTTTTCATGCTTCTCATTTTAATAATGTTATTTTTATCAAAAGTCGTGAACTTTTCGAAAATCCGAATACCTCATATCGATAGGATTTTTTCCAAGGAATCTAATGGGCTTATCAGATTTTTGATATCTGTTATCAAATTCAAATTAGAGCGAAAAGAAAGTTGGCGGAAAGTAATGGGCTGTATATGAGTAGCGGCGTGTCGTCACTTAGTTCCTGTCATACTTGCCAGGTGGAGCGCGACACGCGCTCCTCGATATTTTGCGTTTCTCGTGACTCTTCGTTTCTCAACAAAAATCCATTGGAGATGTGATAAATTAATAAGTGACACAATTATTTGAATTAATTGTTTCCAAAAAATGTGATATTAAATAGATTTATTCATTCACTCTTTCACATAAAATACGATTATGCGATAGCGAAAAATCTAAACTCATCGACTCTTTCGAATAATACGATACGTACCTGACTCATCTCGAAGATGTTGAAGCAAATGTTGATCGGATTGTTCATTTGTCTGAGCGTCTGGCAGAGACTGAGCGACAGAAACGAATCGTCGATTAAATACAAATAGTAAAAAAATTTTAAAAATTAAAAAAAATTAAAAAATTAAAAAAAATTAAAAAAAATTAAAATTCAACTTGAATTCGTTTTGAAACGGAAGTAATGTAAGTAGAAGCCACGCAAGCAGCCTCGGCACTCATTAAACGAAATCACAATTAATCGGAAAGTATTGACTACAGAATAAATCGAAAAATCAGTTTTATTAAAATCGATTAAAATTACATAGAAAACAAAATCAGCTGTATGAGAACCGCTGTTGGATGTGTAACGTTTTTAGGAACATTAAAAATAGAATTTAACATTAAACAATTCAAGTAATTCTATCTAAAGTTCGAGTAATTAAATCAAAATAAAATTCGAGTAATTCGATTTAAAAAATTCAAGTAAATCAATTTACAATAAAAAAAAACAAGCACTGCAAGATGTGTAACTTAAATCCCATTCAAAAGTAAAAAATCAAAATAATAAATAAATAAAATAAATCAAATAAAACGAAAAAGTATTTGACGTTGCACTTCTGGTGATTTTTGTATAATATGCTCAGATATGCGTGTCACAGCAGAAGCGAGCAAGCAGTCACTCGATACTGCCTAGCGTCGACCAATCACAGCGCGAGAAGCAAACAGACGCTACTGAGACTAAAAACCTACGATTATCGCGCTCGCTCGTTTTTCACAGATTCACTAGCCTACCCAACGAGCCATAAGACGACATCAATAATTGATACATGCTTTATTATACCATAAACTCTAAACCCAAAAGAGTCATTTTCGAATCTAAAAAGAGTAAACTGCGTCATTTACTTTTTTGGATTTAGAGTGTATATTTAATGCAATGTGTCGTTTAGAATAAGAGAAACATCATTTATGCATATTGAATGGTTTAAAAATGATTTTTGTTTTTCGACAAAAACTTCCGATGTTTGCGGTATCCAAGCCCAACTGTAACGTCCCGGAAAGGGACTTTGATTTTTGTGAACGAAATGTTCACGTAGCCTTGGATGTTTAGAGCTTTTCTCGAGCTCCGTTTATTGAGAGGACGAAGGTCGGGCGGTTGGCTGAGACCGGCGACTCACGAATCGTTAAGTTGTGTAAGAACAAGGGTCACGTTCGACCCGGCGAAACGATTGCTCGTTCATCGCCAGGGCGGCAGTGATGTCATTAGGAAAATGTATATCTATATTGCAAACATAATCAAGCAGTAGGTTTGAAGGAAAAGAAGATTAGTTTTATACTCGAAGAGGATCTTATTATTAACAAATCTGTTTACTTATAGTTGGCCATTTTAGGGTTTTTTTGAAATTCATGAAAAATCACAAATATTCAAATAATTCCTAGATCAGGGTAGAATGATTCAAAAGTAAAAGTGCCTAGCAACTTTTTTGTTGGAAATTGTCCAAATTTTCAGAATAGTGAGCATCGCGCCGACTATTTCCTGGAAAGTGAAACGTATCTTTCCGATTGTATGCTAGCGCTCTATGTTGGATGGTAGCATCTCTCGAAACCTCCGCGTGCTTTACTGCGTGACATTTTTTTCTCCAGCATCGTCATTTGTGATTGAAACACTCAATCGTGTACAACCCAAGTTGGCTTAGCCGCCCGTCGTTTCGGCTTCATAATCCTCGAAATTAAAATTTAAGCCTTCGGTGATCCGATCAACTTCAATTAGCCCTCACAAGAAGTAAGTATACATTTATAACAATTGTTATTACACAACACGACTAATAGATACCAGCATAAATTTTGACGTCTGTCTAATCGCGAATGTGTGTGTAGGTGTGGGTGCACGTGTCAGAGAGACAATTTAAAAATTACTCGTATTTGAAAAATTATCCACGGACAAAAACGAAAGTAAGTACACTAATTAGTGTTATAAATCAATACTTCTAACTACTTATTCAACAGTTATAATATGAAAAAATTAACACTCCAAAATCGTATCAGTTATTTTGATAGGTGCACGCATTTTTTGTATTCTCTAGTGAACCATTAAACTTGAAATTTCATGGGAGTGATTATTAAACTAATAAAAATGTGCTTATGTCATTAGGTTTCAATTAAACGGTACTTTTAAGCAAACTTGATTTTCAATTATCCGCCTTTTATAACCTAAAAAGTAACGTGTCGTCAAAGAGTCATGTTCAGATTTCGGAATCTATATATATAAAGCGAAGTTGGTGTCTGTTTGTCCTTTATGATCTCAAAAACTATTTGTCCAATCGGCTTGAAATTTTTACCACGTATACATTATACCACTGCGCAGGTTTCTATCATATTAAAACCGTTATTTGCTTATTTATTTTTGAGTTCAGAATTTTTTTCGTATTTTACCACTTCGCGCTCTCGCTCGCTCCTGTCTCGGTTATCTATCTATATATATAAAGCGAAGTTGGTGTCTGTTTGTCCTTTATGATCTCAAAAACTATTTGTCCAATCGGCTTGAAATTTTTACCACGTATACATTATACCACTGCGCAGGTTTCTATCATATTAAAACCGTTATTTGCTTATTTATTTTTGAGTTCAGAATTTTTTTCGTATTTTACCACTTCGCGCTCTCGCTCGCCCCTTGCCCGGTTATCTATATATATAAAGCGAAGTTGGTGTCTGTTTGTCCTTTACGATCTCAAAAACTATTTGTCCAATCGGCTTGAAATTTTTACCACGTATACATTATACCACTGCGCAGGTTTCTATCATATTAAAACCGTTATTTGCTTATTTATTTTTGAGTTCAGAATTTTTTTCGTATTTTACCACTTCGCGCTCTCGCTCGCTCCTGTCTCGGTTAATGGTTATAAAAAAGACCGAAAACAGTTTTTTTTTACACGCGGTGAATCGGAATACATTGTATTTAATGTGTACATGTGTTATTACGCTATTCGAGTTTTACAAGTGTGTGGACTCAACTTATACATTGCCTACTACGCACTTGACGTGGCCTGCTTAAGATCTTTTAAACAGTCGAATTTGTTGAAAAAATTGAACGTGGGCGAAGCCACGACGGGGTCGCTAGTGATAAATATTCGGAATTGTAAATATTTGGAATATTTAAAATTCGGAATGTTTGAAAATCGGAATATTGAAAACGGAACATGAAAAATTCGGAAAAACAAAATTTCGGAATAAAAAAATTTCGGAATGAAAAAATTTCGGAAAAATTAAAATTCGGAATCCACAATATTATTAGTGGAGAATGTAGACAATAAAATTTCCCATTAAAAACTTTGTGGATTCCGAATTTTAATTTTTCCGAAATTTTTTCATTCCGAAATTTTTTTTTCCGAAATTTTGTTTTTCCGAATTTTTCATGTTCCGTTTTCAATATTCCGATTTTCAAACATTCCGAATTTTAAATATTCCGAATATTTACGATTCCGAATATTTATCATTCCGAAATCTGAACATGACTCTCGTCAAACAACTAGTTAAAATGATTTCATTGAAAAACCGGACTTTCATTACCTAAAAGCACCAAAAACAGCCATTTTAGTCCTTTTTTGCACATTTTTCGCCACACATTGTTGTCTATATTGCGTTATCAAACCTTATCAGGCATTAGTTGACATCTTTGGGAAGCTTTTTACATAGTTTAGGAAATGAAAGTCCGGTTCGAACTCGAGTAGATTTCTTGTTTTGTGTTTTTTTTTTATGTTTTCCCACTATGCTCTCTTTGGGTGGCTCCAATCACTTTGGCATATTTTTTTTCTGAAAATTTGGACAATTTCCAACAAAAAAGTTGCTGGGCACTTTGAATCATTCTACCCTGATCCAGGAATTATTTGAATATTTGTGATTTTTCATGAATTTCAAAAAAACCCTAAAATGGCCAACTTTGGGCCTCTGAAAAAGTGTCATAGAAGGCCCCAATTTTTCTAAAATTTTTTTGGAAAAATCTGACATCAAATACAACAAGTTTTTCATATTTGCAGAAAAAAAATTTTTTCGACCATTCGATTTCACAGAGAATCGGCCCTATATAAGCATAACTACAAGATGCGAAACTTTTTTATGATTTGTTATAAATAAAACTGAAATGAGACACAAAAAGGATTAAAATTAAAATTAGTGAATTAAATTTTTTTTTTATTCATTTATTCAAACGATATGTACAAGAATATATATAAAAAAAAGCACTACGCATAAATGCCAATCGACCTTACGTCGCCTTGGCCTTCAGCCGCGAGACACACAAAGTACAAGTCGATGAGCTCCAGCCGCTCGATGATATCCTCGCAGTTCTCAATCGGCAGCCGGTAATTTATCAGCTTCATGAAGTAGCCCAGCGACCAGTCCCGGAACATATTCATCGACGCCCTCGAGCACAGTATACCGGTGCAGTCCCGCACGGCCTTGGAGCGCAAACCGTACCACCTTCTCGCCAGCTCGAAGTAGCCCTTGAACGTGAGCAGTTTGGCCGCCCGTTTGGCCGGCAGCTGGATCAAGTCGTGCAGCGACGGGCTCGACGGCTCGTCCGCCCTGATCTTTATCCGTTGCGCTTCCTGCACGAACCCTTGGTTCGCCAATAACCCGGCCAACGAGTCTCGGTCGAGACCGAAGCCGTAATAGATCGAGCAGTTCTCGTAAAAGCCGAAGTTGACGAACAGCTCCATGATGAGCAGAGCGTCGTTCGGGCGCAGCTGGTATCCTCCCTCCTCCAGGCACTCGAGGCAGGCCAGCAGGCCGGTGGCTTCGACAAAATTAAAGTCCAGTGGATAATCCATCATGTACCGTCTGAGGGGCTCGGAGAAGTCATCGTCGGTGGGAAAGACGAAGCTCGTCAGATCGGCGCCATGATCCAAGAGCGCATTGACGGTATTCGGCAAGAGACTGGTCACGGCCCATTGAAGGGGTGTTCGCCCGTCGTTGTCCGAGGCGTCGACCCGCACCGACTGGCCCAATTCTTCGTTTATCTCGAAGAACTGCTTCGCCGTATCGTCGTCGCGCAACGGGCCTCTCTGGGAAATAATGTGCAGGGCAGTGAATCCTCTCGCGTCGGTTAAATTCGGGTTGGCTCGTCTTCTCAATAGTAATTCGGCCTCCTCCCACTTGTTTTTCCACAGAGCCAAGTGCAACGATGCGTTGCCCTCGTTGTCCCGGGCGTCGACGTCGACCCTTTTTTCGAGCTCGTCGCAGACCTCGAGGAACGGTCTCAGCGAGTCGGCGTGGTCGTCGTTTTTCGCGCAGATTACGTGCAATGCAGTCGTCCCCGCATCGTTGGCCAGATTCGGATTGGCGCCTTTTCTCAGCAGCAATTTAGCCGCCTCCAAGTTGTCGTGCTTCAGAGCCACGTGCAGCGGCGTATCGCCAAAATTGTCCCGAGCGTCGACGCTTATCGTCTGATCCATTTCTTCGTTGGTCCAGAAGAACATCTCCAGCGAGTAGTCGTCGTTGGCCAGCCGTCTCGCGCATATCAAGTGCAGCGGGGTTTCTCCCGTCTCTCGCCAAACGAGATTCGGATCAACCCTGCCGAGCTGCAGAAATATCTCCATTTCCCTCGAGCAGCCGGACAGGCAGGCCGCATGAAAGTGCGTCAGGCCCGATTCGTCTATGTAATTCGCGTCGAATCTCGTGTAAATTCGAAATAGACTGGGCACCAGTATGACGCAGCAATTGGCGCATCTGGCAGCGAGATGCACCGCAGTGGTGCGCCGCAGCAGCGGCTTGCCATTATCGTCTACTTGGGGCTCGTCTCGGTAGCCGCTGTGCGCCACGAAGTTGACGACTCGCCTCGCTCGACGAGGCTCGAGCTTCTTCGTGGCCTCCGCGAGCAGCCAGTCGACTTCGCCGGGTTGATCGAAAAATACTCCAACTTCCGGCGGTGGACCGAGCCAATGTCTGATCAAGCAGTCGAGTCTCGCGACGAGTGTGCGTAGCTCCGACTCTTTCTTCTGCGGAGAAATGCGTGCTCCTCGACACAGTTTTAAACTTCGGGATAAAGTGAAAAATTGATAAAGAAGTTCCTTTCGCTCTTCCGAGACTCTTGGCGTAGTTTTACAACAATTCATACAGTTTATTGAGTTGCCCATTGTCACACACGCACGCGCACTCCTTAGCGCAATCGTTTGTAATTTTTGTAATATTAAATTTTTTCACTTTTAATCACTTTCCGTAATAGAGCATATCTAAGTTTGTAATTTTTGTAATATTAAATTTTTCCACTTTCAATCACTTTCCGTAATAGATCACACCTTGCTTCGATGCTTGTGGTCTAGTGTCTACACGCGTACTGCCTATATTACATGTGCTACGATCAAAGCACATGGTCTAAACTATTAAAAATGAAAGTCGACGATCTAAAACGTGGATGCACATGAGCGTGTAAGAGTAACAGATGTACTTACGCGACGAAGCAGAGATGATTTTAATAGGTTCCTTTCACGTTTCAATGATTTTGGACACAAATTGATGTATAGGAATTTGAACCGCATCCGCGCATCGAGTTCCCGGACGTGTCAATTATTCCGGACCATAGCAGGCCTACATGATGGCGCTGGTGGAAGAGTGGATATCTTTGGCTCTTGATAAAAGTTTAATTGTAATTTTGTCGAATTTAAAATTTTTATATCACTATATCATGATGAAAAATTATGAAAAAAGTGGAAGATACTTTTTGATCAATTACACTACATTTTTGTTCTATAAACTTTTCTTCTGAACTTATTAGTTTTCCAAGGTAAAAAAAGAATAAACATTTATTTGATGTTTAGAAAAAAAGTTTATAGAACAAAAATGTTTCAGAATTGTTAAAGAAGTATCCTCAAAATTTTTCAAAATTTTTCAGAAAAACTTACGGTTCGACAGTAGTCCATTCATTTGTCCTTTTTTCCTTTTTCTTTATATTTTTACTAACGAAATGAACTTAAACATTTTTGGTATAGTAGAAAAAAATTTAGTAACAATTTTCAATATTTTAAAATAAATCAGTAATCAATTCATGCGTATAAAATAACATTTATATTTGACTTCTCGAATACATTTTATTTACGCTGGTAGACAAAAAGGCATATTTTTATACATTTTGCATTGCAAGCCTTCTGCACAAGGGGGAGCAGTTATCCAGATATCCCAATATGTTCGTGTAGTTGCAGGATCAGTAGGGAATACAACTTTACCACTGCTTCGCTCGCTCTTCAATTGACACGGTTTACCAATTTGAATCGGCTCTTTGCAATATGAAAGAGCAAGTGGAGTATGAGATTCTAAAATAATTAATATTATACTTAGTTAGTGATTGTTGAATGGACTTGAAACCGGGCAATAAATTGAAGATTTACCTCGACCAAAGTTGATGACACAATGCTTGCCTTCAGGACAATCGTACTCATTTCGGCATCCATCAGGACCAAGCGGAAGCTCCTTAGCGACCGTTGAAGAACATACCGCCGTCAATACCAAAGCAATAACGAAAGCCTTCATATTATTGACAATTTACACTACTTTGATAATAACTTTGTAACTTGGCAGCAAAGCAATGAACTTTTTCAAAGAATGATTCAAATATCAATGTGAAAATAAAAACTGATACTTCTCCTATCAATACCTCTCAAGCAACTGAAGTATTCTGTTCGGCAGTTGTTGCTTTTAAATACTTTGCTAAATTGTTTAAATATTCATGTATATTGTGGGTAAATTTTAATGTGTCATTCTTCCTGTAGGTCAGGCTAAATTTTTTTAAATTATATTGCCGCTTTTGCATCTCAAAAAAATTTTTTCTTGTCGAATGTTATCCAGATTAAATATATTTTGGAAGACGACTCTTTTCCTTGTTCGTATTGAATTTTAATTCGGTGGGTTTTTTTGTAGCTGATGTGCTGTAAATAATACTTGTGCATCAAACGTTAAATAGACAAGTGATTCTTTGTTTTTTCAAATCTCTCGATTTAAATTCAAAACATCAATAAACAGAAAAATAAAATAATTCTTAAGAAGTGATACATGTTAAAGTCTTGTTATGGTTAATTCAAATTAGTTCATATGAATTTATTTCTATAAAAAATGCATAAAAATTTTTTTTAATGCATTGAGAGTTGCTTTTACATAATGAGATTACATAAATTCAAAAATATCACGCCTATAAAATTTATTGTCTTCCTCTTACTGTGCAATGCAGCCTATACATGACTGTATGTCTGCAATGAATAGATTCATATATGTGGTGTATACACGACTGTGTGTCTGTATGTGCTCTCTAGATTGATACAAATTACTGCATATTCACGTGATTTGCTTTAAATATGTAAATAATTGTATGCGCATTGTCTCAAAATTAACTCAGCTTACTGAAAAAATGTGAATTTTCTTGGCAGAAAGATCAAAAACCTTATTTTCAACGTATTTTTTGACGAGCAAATAACAGTGATTTTGAAATCTATACTTTGAATATAATTTCAAAGCTGCAGCAAACCAAAGTTGATTTTTCACGCGGTTGCCGACATTTTATTATTGTATATTTGAAAAGCACAAAAAATTTTTACCTGTGTCTACACTTTATAGATTTTATTAAAGATCATTTCAAGGACTCCAGTAAGAAAAAAGACCCTAATTTAACCTACAATAAAGCTCATACAAGGATATATACATTTATAAAAAAGTGTCATGACTAATATAATTAATTGTATTTATACTTACAAAATTTCTAGAATATATTTTTTTAATGTCTGTATTTTAATATTCATTTTTTCAATGTACAATAACAATAAATAATTCAGAGCGAATGTCTGAGAAACTTGTTTACGAACGATTTTACATGAACTACATAAAAATTATGTACTATCGCCGTTTGAAATTTAATTACATATCTCAGTCATATCATGGAACCGTTGTTTTTCGATTTTACAATGTACAATTTGACTGATTTATTTTGTTGATTTACAAATAAAATTAAGCTCTGTTTTTGATCATTCGGTAGTCATCTTTCATTGTAGTCTTCTTGGTTTAAGTTCAAAATATTCAAGAAATTCTATTCTCTTCACGTTCTCAATGTCAGGCTTTTCGGACTGTACTTCAGGCTCGGGTATAGCGTCGGGCTCGGGTACAGCGTCAGGCTCGGGTATAGCATCAGACACGGGTATAACGTCAGGCTCTTCGGACTGTATTTCAGGCTCGGGTATAGCATCAGACACGCATATAACGTCAGGCTGTTCGGACTGTACTTCAGGCTCGGGTACAGCGTCAGGCTCGGGTATAACGTCAGGCTCTTCGGACTGTATTTCAGGCTCGGGTATAGCATCAGACACGCATATAACGTCAGGCTGTTCGGACTGTACTTCAAGCTCGGGTATAGCGTCAGGCTCGGGTATAACGTCAGGCTCTTGCTCGACACTTTCTGTAGTCTCTTGAGGGGCATTGTTAGAAGAATCGTGCTTTGTACCTTGTCCAAAGTTTAATTTTTTTCTCCACGCATCTTTTTTTTTATTCCGAAGACTTTTATCTGGTGTCCACTCGTTAATATAATTTTCGGTAGGGCTGTATTCAAGTTTGCCGTTTTTGTTAAGCTTGAAGTAGGGGTTCTGTCAGTGATATCATTGCAATTATTAAATTGTTTATTCGTTTTTTTTTTAATAATTACCATTTTTCCGCGATTAAATAGGCCTTGATCTCTGCTGCAAACTTGGATCCCCGCATTTGACTTAGCTGGTACCTTCTTACGTGGCTTAGCTATTACCTTATTACGTGGCTTAGCTATTACCTTCTTACGTGGCTTAGCTGGTACCTTCTTACGTAACTGAACTGGTACCCTCTCTCGTGGCTTAGCTACTTCCTCCTCATCTGACTGAACTGGTACCTCCTCATGGGGCTGAGTTCGTATCTCCTCAGGTGGCTCAGTTACTTCCTCCTCATTTCGCTGAGCTGCTTCCTCCTCACGTGGCTGAACTGGTACCTCCTCACGTAGCTTAGCTACTTCCTCCTCACCTGACTGAACTGGTACCTCCTCATGGGGCTGGGTTCGTATCTCCTCAGGTGGCTCAGTTACTTCCTCCTCATTTCGCTGAGCTGCTTCCTCCTCACGTGGCTGAACTGGTACCTCCTCACGTAGCTTAGCTACTTCCTCCTCACCTGACTGAACTGGTACCTCCTCATGGGGCTGCGTTTGTATCTCCTCAGGTGGCTCAGTTACTTCCTCCTCATTTCGCTGAGCTGCTTCCTCCTCACGTGGCTGAACTGGTACCTCCTCACGTAGCTTAGCTACTTCCTCCTCACCTGACTGAACTGGTACCTCCTCATGGGGCTGCGTTTGTATCTCCTCAGGTGGCTCAGCTACTTCCTCCTCATTTCGCTGAGCTGCTTCCTCCTCACGTGGCTGAGTTGGTATCTCCTCAGGTGGCTCAGCTACTTCCTCCTCATTTCGCTGAGCTGCTTCCTCCTTATTCATGTTGTGGGTTCTAAATTGAATGACCAAATCAACGATAATGTTCAAGAAATTTTCTAAAATTTGATTCTATATCCGTTTCGTAGAGCAGATCGTGTGGTCTTTTGCAAGATGTAAACACAGAGTGAGCGAAAGTTTTAGTGGTCTTCAAATTGAACGAGATTAATCGTCAATTTGTACTAACATTGCTACATTACTGAAAAGAATAATAACTCACCCGGTGTATGGAAAAATATTTGAAAAATTCGTTGTAATGGGACAAATTTTGAAAATTGAGAGTTTTAATGCAATGAATCTATTTCCAGTCGTAATTAAGCATAAGCATTGCTTTTCTAAGTTGAGGTATTATATTTTAGCTTTGTAAAAAGGGAAAAAAAATTTCATTTCAAAAACCAAAAGTTTGATTGATTCGAAATGTATACACAGTATATTTTATTATTTAAAAAAGCTATAGCTTAAGCTTTAAATAGTCAAAATTGTCAAAATTGATATCCTGGCTCGACGGCGTCTTGGCACCCAAACCTGCAGGCCACTTGAAAATGGATTAATCTAAATTCGTCGGTGTAATTCACATTAAAATTACTGTACATCTAAAAAAGACTAGGAATAATATCCCAAGTCTTATATGCATCTCTAGCAGCATGATGCACTGGTGTGGTACGACGCGGCAATGGCTTGCCGTCTTCATTGACTTCGGACTTTTTTTTGTAACTGGTGCGAATCAATAATTTATTTTCCCTCATAATGGTCTAGATTTAATACACATCTTTGCGGCCCCCCTCTAGATGCCAATCAATTTCTTCGCGACGCAAAATGTCTCCAAGATTCGGAAGTGAGCCCTGCTTCCAAAATATGATGAAAATTACGAACTGATCGAGAAATCTACATCTCTCTTCTTCGACCTCCCAATTGACTTTTTCGCGTATACTTTTCAATTTTTTAGGATCGAGGAGTTCGTCGATGAAAATCATGATATCAATGTGATTTCGGCGTGGCAATGGAGATATACATTTTTACATAGCTTTTTTATCGACCATTGATTCTGTTGAATTTTCGACGTGTCCTTAGAATGTTTAAGAATGTTCTAAGACAAGAAATGTCTACTGGCATACTGATATAATGTAGGTACTTGAAAAATATTGCTTAAATTTTGTATAGCTCAATAATGGTGTATAATTAGTATATTTTGCACCTAAGGAGTGAAAAATTGCAAAGTCTCAACGCACGTGTAATTTATCATCCGAGGCGAAGCACATTTTCAGGATCACATTTTCAGGAGAAAACTCAATGCATTGTCATTGGTTTTTTCTTGTTAATTTTTCAAGTTATTATTTGCCATTTTTGTACTTTCTTCTTTAAAGTAGATTTGCATCGTGAATAATTAATCACATCTTCATAATTGATAAAATTTATTCAAAATGAAATCTCACATAGAAATTATATTATGAAATTTGATTCTATTTAATTTTTGCTCTGAAATCTTTTAAAACTCATTCTTAATTATTACATACTACGAAGTATTATGACAAAATATCTTCCTAAATCGTAAAAAAAGTTGCTTTGAAATCTCTGTTGTCCATACCTTAGACAATGTCTACGTCCATTTCACTCTGAAAGCTACGGTTCTCGTCCGATCACCGAATATAAACTGGGTTGAGCGCGGTTAGTACTTGGATGGGTGACCGCCTGGGAACCCCGCGTGACGTAGGTACTCCTTCTTTTGACTTTTTCAAGCATTTCAACATTTTACTCTTGAGTTTTTTCATTTTTATGTTTGTAATTGCTGTCCTCAAATATGCTTGCTAACAATTATTGAACAGACAGTAACTGCTACAAAATCATAATTTAGAATTTGCTTCTAAGGTTGTACTACTCTGAAAAATATCTCGTCAAGAGATTTTTTTCTCGTTGATGACGTTAATATCAAAAACATCTATATAAACATCTCTCTGAGGCTCATAATTGAGACGTACTTAAAAAGATCTTTTTTTACACGAGATTGCATTAAAAATGACCAAAAAACTTGGTACAAATTAACTGGGATATCTTCTGCACGTCAAATAGACCAATTTCACTATTTCTAGCAACATTAAATCAAAAAGTGGTACACCCTTCTACGTAAAATCAACAAGAAGTAATCAGCATTTTTGCACTTTATAAATTAATTATGAAAAATATTATGACATCTATTTTAAATTTCAGAATTATCCAAGTCGTGATGTTCATTATTGAATCAAAGATGATGCGAGTTCAGAGGTGAAATGAAACAGTCAAGAAGTTAATTGTTATAACTTCATCTTCGTCAAAAATCGCATTACAATTTTGTTTTTAAAAATATGTAGCGGTGAAATCCAGACGTCGAATTACAGTTGCGAAAGTTGATATAATTTGAAACTAGATTAGAGCTCACGAGAAGAAAATATAGAATTGAATTGGCAACTGTACGAGTAAGAGACGATCCAGCGATATGTTTGTTTATAATAAATGTATGATGGAAGCCTACACAATAGATTCATTTTTCAAGATGTTATTTTTCACGAGCCTCATTACAGTATCAGGGGATATAATTAGCATGAATAATTTCTCGAGTAAGCTATTCATCCACCCATATTTGTATTACGTCTCCTGTGTACTTTACATGAATAATCGCTGCTGCGCTCTATAATGATGCCGCCTATACCAAGCTTTAGATAGTTAATTATTCATACAGGTACAGTTTTCAATGATATAGGCTTGGTGCATTCGTCGTGTCGTCATTGCACGCATCGCAACGACGACGACGATGGCGACTTTTTACGATAAGATGCGCAACTGCCTGTCGATCAATTTTCGAATCGTCGCGCTGATGGGCTGCAGACTTCGCGGCGCCGTTCCAACGACGACCGCAGCAGCGGCGGCGGCCCCGAGCCTCGTCGACAAGCTGCCCATGTTCTACGTCATCTTCACGGAGACGCTGGCGCTGCTGGGCCAGATCAACTTCGTGGCGGCGCGCTGGTCGCGCGAGCCCGACTTGGCCTTGCAGTGCGTCGGCCACGCGCTCAACAACGCCCTCTGCATCTCCAAGGGATTTCTGCTGCTGCTGAATACGGGCCGACTGCGAGGACTGCTGGACGAGCTGCTGCGAGACTGGCGACGCTATCAGCCGGCCCGCGCCGAGGACCGGGCGAGGATCGCGCGCAGAGCCGAGAACTCGCTGACGCTTTCCAAGGTGTTGATGTTCAGCACGCTAAGCTGCATCGTGGGCTTCGGGCTGCCGCCTCTCTTGTGAGAATATGCAATATATTATAAGTGTGACTGGAGAGCGTGTTATGTATGAGGCGTTTCAGCCCAACTGCCCCATCGTGGCGGCCGCACCGCACTTTTAGTTTAATTTCTATCTCGCTGGAAAACCCCCTAAACGCACTTAAAAAAATACGTAGCACATGCTTTCGAATGGAAATTTCCTCAGCTTTCCGTAAGTTCAATTTTCACAGGGAAATTTCAAAAATAAATTTTCAAAATTAAATATCTCAAAAAGCATATTTTTAAGTTTTTTTAAAATGATCTCAATCGAAAGCTGAGGAAATTTCTCATCAAAATACATGTTTTCTAGCGAGTACATTTCATTATTACTAGCTGAAATACAGCGACGAACAGCAGACGCAGCACTGCGCGGCCAGCCGCTAGCCGCCAGCCTATGTGCTCATGGCAAAGGGGCATGTGACGGCATCGGTGCTAATATTAAGCGTGGCACAAGACGAGCTAGTTTACAGCTAACAAACAAAAATCATATTACTTCTGTTGACTCTTCGTATACATGGGCAAAAACATATTGCAAAGAAACTGAAATATTCATCAGTAAAAAAGTAGACAAGGAGCAAACTTGTTACGAATTGAAGTCTAGAATTGAGAATCGTAAACCCATCCCAGACACATTGCAGTATCATGCTTTTATTCCTACCGGCAACATCAATTTTATTCTTAAAAAAATATCTTTAGCATCTACGCACGATGTATAAAAAGCACTTTCACAAATAAAAAGCAGCCACCGAAAGATGATACAACCAAAGTCAAAGTTAAGAAATCGCGAGTAAAATGAGTTTTTTCTTCTTGACAACTGTCATACGTCTCGAACTCTTTTTGGAACTTATAGCGATCAAGTAATACATGGCACATGCACGTGGCGGGTAACGCGCGTAGGCTGGCGGTTGGACGTGCGGTGCTGCGTCTGCTGTTCATCGCTGTATTTCAGCTAGTAATAATGAAACTAGCGGCGTTCCTCGCTCGCTGACGCTCGCTCGTAATAATGAAATGTACTCGCTGAAAAACGTGTATTTTGATGGGAAATTTCCTCAGCTTTCGATTGAGATCATTTCAAAAAAACTTAAAAATATGCTTTTTGAGATATTTAATTTTGAAAATTTATTTTTGAAATTTTCCTGTGAAAATTGAACCTACGGAAAGCTGAGGAAATTTCCATTCGAAAGCATGTGCTACATATTGTTTTTAAGTGCGTTTAGGGGGTTTTCCAGCGAGATAGAAATTAAGCAATTTCGACTAAAAGTGCCATGCGGCCATCGCGCTGGGGCACTTGAGCTGAAACGCAATGTACGTTAACCCTTTAACGCCTGAAATGACCATTTTTGGACAACATTTATAGCGATGAATTACACCGACTATAAATTGTTTGAAAAACTTTTCAGACATCATTTCTTACGCAAAATTTAATGTACTTTTCGAATCCGGTGTCAGAATTTAAAAAAAATTATTAAATAAAAAGTTATAAACAATTTTGTAAAAAAAAACATGAAATTTCGAGAAAAAAATCTCGTTTAACTCAAATTTCAACACGGAAAAAAGGTTTACTCGTGCGTCTCACGCATATAAATTTGGTCAATGGCTTGTATACTTCATTGTAAAACAGTTATAATTATGAACTTCAAAATGGCGATCATCAATTCGGCTCGCGAAGACCTGTACGTCATAAAATGATTTCGTCAATTTTTAACTCGATAACCATTCATTTTACTAGAATAAGTTATAAAACAAAAAGTGTTTAGAGTTGACCAAAGAACGCGCCTGAATTTTCGCAGAATTTTTGGAGCGATTTTTGGATTTTTGAAAAAATGGTGTTATCCAGAAATCCAAAAATCGCTCAAAAATTCTGAAAAAAATCAGGCGTGTTCTTTGATCAATTTTAAAGCTATATTAAAATCATATAGAGCAACGATTTTAGTAAGGTAATCGAGGCTGGAATATTGGCTTTTGAAAGTCACTATCATCACCGCAAATCGCAGGAGTTTCAATAAAACAAGCATTACTTTAGTTTTAGATTTGAAAAAACAGCTCATCGCTATGAAAAAAGTAGAGGTTCGTCGTTCGAATCAGATGTTGTTAAACATTGCTTGTTGCTGTTTCTAATTGTTTATAAAGAAAGCGTTGAGATGATCAACTGTATACAATACGTACAATTCATAACGGCGTTTGTTGGCTTAGTCCTAACTGTTTCGAGAAAAAATTCCAGTCATACTTGCAAACTCGTTCGAATCAATTTTTTCCCCTATAATTTTATAATACAATAGGCGTTATATTACATATTGAAAAATATTCCAGCGAAAATCTTATACAGCCATATTTTAATTTATCAATCATTAGGCGAGGTGCTGCGCCATCGCAGTCATGGCGCATTGGCTTGGCCATGTTTATCGCGTTGAGAGATACAGTAACGAGATCTAATTTAGAGAGGCGGAGCAAAAACATAATGACGTCTAGATGTATTTTTTCGTATCGACGGGGTAATACAGCTTTACTAGCTGCGGCTTCTAGCCGTACCGCGCAGTTCTCGTACTCTTCGTAAGATGCCAGTACCGCTCGGTACCACCGCGCGCGCGTTGCACTGCGTGTCATTTTTTCTCCTTCCACTAACTTTCAAGTTTCGAACGCATGTTCTCGTGCATCGCCTCATGGCTGGCTGTGTTATCGTCGATTAAATTTAAACCCATCGGTGATCCTCTCAACTTTTATTCAGACTAATAAGAAGTAAGAAGTAAGTGTAAATTTACAACAACTGTTAGGATACATCTCGAAAAATATATACCAGCATAAAATCTTGACGTCTGTATAATCGCGAGTGCGTGCGTGTGTATTACGGGCAAAAACGAATATGAGTACACGAAGTAGCGTTATAAATCAACTTCAAACTATTTATTAAACAATTATCAATTACAAGATTGAGAAAAAACTGACAATCAAGTGGCGCCGACTATCATATCCGACTTTCAGACATCATTTCTCCCGTAAAATTTAATGTACTTTTCGAATCCGAGGTCAGAATTAAAAAAAAATTATTCAATAAAAAGTTATAAACAATTTTGTAAAAAAAAAACATGAAATTTCGTGAACAAAAATCTCGTTTAACTCAAATTTCAACACGAAGAAAAGGTTCGCTCGTGCATCTCATGCATATAAATTTGGTCAATGACATGTATACTTTATTGTAAAATAGTTATAATGACGAAATTCAAAATGGCGATCATAAATTCGGCTCGCGAAGACCTGTATGTCATAAAATGATTTCGACAATTTTTAACTCGATAACCATCCATTTTACGAGAATAAGTTATGAAACGAAAAGTGTTTAGAATTGATCAAAGAACACGCCTGAGCTGTCTCTGACAGATTTGAATACTTTTCTGGGTGTTGTAATTTTCTTAACATATAATAAAAGACCATCTCAACGAGACTATTGGTCAAATGATCCATTTTGAATAGTGATATCGTTCGCAACTCCATAAGTAGAGATAAGTTTGAAACCCTTTTCTCGTCTACACCCGGCGTCGAATATCCGGCGACGATTAATTTTCATTTATGTCGTGTGCGTACATAATAAGTATTTAAATATATTTTGTAAGTCAAGAGTCAATCTCGCTGGCTAATTTAATTCGTCGATGCACTGAGTGTGTGTTTGTGTGTGTATTAATTAAGGTGGCTCATCAGTAAAACGGGTCGACAACAGATGTTTATGAAACTGCACATTTGCTTGTTACTTTTCTCATGTTACCTGCCGTAAAATCGATTAATAATCTCATCTTTCAGTAGTTTAAATGACAATAAAAATTTTTATGAATTAACTTTTCATTAACAGATGCTTCGAGATCGAATTACAACGGAGATCGATCACAACCGGAAGCCGCGAGCGAGTTATACTTTACTTTTTAGAAAACGCAGTGACGGTACAAGGCAACGCTCATAACTATGGAGCTTTCTCTTTTTCAAACTACACATATATATAGCTTCAGGTGCATCTGCCCTCTAGCGGACTTCTTATAGGGTACATTGTCTCGTTGCCATACGTCGAGTTAGTATTCGTTAAGTCGTTGACGTGTAAGCAGCTTCGTGAATGAAAAGTGCAGTGCGTGTATAGAGTCCAGAACAATGTTTGAGCGTGTATCCAACGAGTACGAAAAATCAATCGAAAATGGTTTTAAAATTGTTCATCGCAGAAAAGTGTCAAGAAAATTAAATTATGTTCGTTTTAAAGTGATTGAAATAATAAAAGAAGAGCGATACGATCTTCTTGATCAACTAATTAGCGATTTTACAGGTCTTAATTTGCGGCATATATTCGAGAGCCAAGAAATCGATGATTTTCTCGAGGCAACCTTGAATTACATGAGCAAAAGTTGGGAAAATTATGACTTCGGAAAAAGTTTTATTGACTTTGTCGCTGGCAACGGCTACGAGGACGAACCCAAATTCGACAAGGACGGCAAACCGCTATTGCTTCGTCATACTCCGCTGCATAGTGTTGGGAAACTAGACGATTTTTTCAAAGAATCTTGTGTGACGCATGAACTTTTTAAAATTTACAACAATTTCAACGTTAATTACGCCGACGAATTCGGTCAAACTCATTTTCATATGGCCTGTAAGTATGGCGTAGAAGAAGTTGTCGAAAAATTTCTCGACTTGGGCCAGAATCCTAATATCGTTAACGAAACAGGTGACTCACCGCTACACAATGCTGTTTTCTATGGTCACGAGTATGTGGCGGAATTATTGTTGACATACGGCGCCGATCCTAGCTCGACCAACATAGACGGCTGGACAATTTTGCACTCTCTGTGCAAAGGCTACCAAGCGCCAAATCACCACCTCTTGGAGCTGATCGTTCATACTTACGATACGAAGCAGATAGACGCTCGCGACAACGAGGGTTGTACAGCGCTGCACTTGGCTCTAATTCGCGGAAGCGTAAACGTAGTCGGGTGGTTGCTAAGCAGTGGCGCTGATCCCAACTTGGCCAACGACGAAAGATCGACAGCAGTGCACATCATCTGTGGAATCGACGATCCGAGCCGATTGCTGGAGAATTTATTCGCGATATGCGACGAACGAGGTCAACCCGTGCGAGTCAACACTCGGGACAAGTCGGGTGACTGTCCGTTGCATCTGATGTTGAAAAGCCCGTTTTACGACAAAGAAAACATTACGCTCGAGCTGCTGATAAGAAGAGGCGCTGATGTAAATTTAGCCGATACGAATGGATTCGCACCTCTGCATCTTATTTGCAAGAGAAACGACGACCATGACTTGGCGATGACCTTCTTCAAGACCGCCAATGACAACTATCAAAAGGTGCAAGTCGATGCTCGAGACAAGTCGGGTTGGACCGCGTTGCAGTGGGCTGTGGCTAGTCTCGATTCGGAGACGGTAAGCATTTTGCTGCAAAACGGCGCTGATCTGTCGAATTTCGATTTTCCGACAGAAGAACACTTCGACGAGGGCTTCCAACGTCGACCCCTGGAAGATTTATCCGCGCTGAAATTGCGTTTGGCCTCTGGCTCTCTGGCGGTCATGGAACGCCTAGAAAAAGCGGGATACGAGTTGTATCGAAGAGACGTTCTGACGATACTAAAATTGTTCAGTAAGTACAAATTGTTGGATGAATCGTCGGATCACGATGAATTCGTGGATCCGAATTATTTTTGCAGATACCACGAATTCAGAATCAAAGCGGAAAGAATCGCGATAAATCTGTCGCTCGGCGAGAAGACTCCGATTCGCTCGCTGTTGGATTTGATAAAGATACCACTGCAAGAAGTGCGAGAAGCGGCAGAACGACTGACATACAAGGATTATCGCGAGTTCGCCGATACGAAAACATTAAACGTGTTCCGTACATTGGAAGGAGAGTCTATTCGTGCCCATTTATTGAGTCTGTGCCGAATGAAAATGAGAAGCTTTTTTCGTGGTTGGGCACTGGATTGTTTCTGGGAACTGATACACTGCCGACTGCCGGCGAAATGCTGTGAGCTAATCATAGATGAAACTTTTGACACCGAAGATTTAATAAATATTTGCTTGACGAATGCGGACTGAAGCAGATCATCAAGAAACAATTTACTGCATTTATTTACTGTACAGTTTAAGTCTAATTTTACTTAAGAAGACCTTACACCTCCAAACTACAAAAACAAATGTTTTTTTTTTTTTTTTAAATTTATTTTTATTAGAATTAAAAGTCACATGGTGATGAAAATTTTTTCAAAAACTGAATTGACCTTAAACTGTATGGAAATTTAATCACAGTATATATAGATTTAAAAAGGACAAAATTTCCAAAAAATCAAAAAAAATCGCGTCGTTACAATAAATAGTAGGGCTGTGCGAGTATCCGATTTTTCTTGTTTTACTCGACTCGAACTCGAATCGTCGAGTTTTTTTCGAGTACTCGCACAGCCCTAATAAATATAGCCCAGGATAGAAGCATTGGAAAATCGACAAAATTTCGATGAAATTTTTTGTTGCGATAATTTTGTTGAGTTGTGTAGTTTAGAGGTGTAAGGCCAGCTCAATATTTTCTGTATATTTTTCATATCAATGAAATAAATTAATTAAAATAAATCTTATAAATTTAATCAAAATGATAAGTTTGATTTCTCCATAAAAATACCTTGTCCATACCAATGCTATCGAAAACATTTGGTTACTTAAATTTTCCTGCCTCGACAAGCCACGGATTGAAGTCACGTAAAATTAATAAAGAGATATTTGAGAATGAAAAAAACGATAAGCGACTGATAATTAGTGTTGAGAAAAATCATTGCACCAATTTCTAGTCCCTTTTTAGTGTTATATATTTCCAATGATTTATTTAAAACACACATATCACATTAAGGAAATACACCTGCGTTGAATTCTGTAAATTGAAACAAAAATTAAATGTTAAAATTAAAAACCTTTTTTTATGTAACATTATGTTTTTACAAGTATTTTTTAATCAGAAAGCATGTCTCTATATTACCTTTAATTATTGAAATTAATCCAGGACTCATCTATAATGACTTGTGATTCTAAAATCCTGTTCGGTGAGAACCTGAATTCAATTTTTGATCTTCGAAGTTTTAAAAGTGTTTATTCAATTTACCAATCTCAAAAACTAGCAAAAGGCGATGAAAAAAAAACTTTTGTCTTTTTTTCTTATTTAATTATACAAACAATTTTCCTAATCTTTTATCGAAAGGGGATAAACATCGCAATATTAAAATAAAAAGTCATCGGTCATTAGTTTTAAGAATAATCACTTAGCACTAAAAACACGCTTACCATATTCAACTCAATTACATCATTCGAATCATTTTAAAACCCGTACAAACGTTTTGACTGAAAGTGTCCGAATACTGATACAATCATGACCCCATCAAAAAAATAAATATATCATTTCAGTCTTTTATTTTCCATCGCAGCAATCTCGCCGTTTATCCTCTGCGCCGTGGCTCGAGCGAGAACGATGATCCTTACAATCGAACGAGCCCGAGCCTGGACTACTCGAAGCGCATATTTCTGATCGAGTATCCGTTCCCGATCGTCGAGCCGGCCATCTACTCCCTTGTGTTCCTCAGCGAGGAGCTGATGTGTGTGGTCGGGGGCATGTTTTACGTGGCCTGCGACACGACCTTCGCCCAGCTGCTCACCCACATCACGCTGCAGATCGAGGCGCTGAGGCTGGACGTCGAGGCGTTCGTCGATCGCCAGTCCAGCGACGCCGAGCAGATGAGAAAATTGATCCTGCTCGTGCAGAGGCATCGCAAGCTGTTGCGGTATCTATCGGCTTGTTTTTTATTTTTTTTTTTTTTAATTTTTTTTATTATTTGTATTTAATCTACGATTCGTTTCTGTCGCTCAGTCTCTGCGAGACGCTCAGGCAGATGTACAATCCCGTGATCGGAGTGCTCGTGCTGATATCATCGGTCAACATTTGCTTCAACATCTTCGAGATGAGTGAGGTACGTATCGTATTATTCGAAAAAATGCTACAAAACTACCTATGACTTTGATATACTTGACGCATGGATATCGATGAATTTTCCGGATTGCTATTAACCCCTATTCTTCTCCCTGATCGAAGAGCTGATGATCTTAGATTTTTTTTCTATCGCATAATCGTATTTTATGTGAAAGAATGAATTGGTAAATCCATTTAATATTACATTTTTTGAATGTTATACTTTTGATCTGCTATATTTACTATCCGACGCGATCAATAAAGAAAAATAATTCAACAGATTTTTTACTTGTAATTATTTATTAATATGTCTTGCATTTGGTACAGAAATATATGTGAGTATATTTATTTTTATTTTTTAATCGCTATATACATTGGAAATAAATTCTATTGTTTGCATGATACAAATAAATTATCTACTCAGCATTAGTCTACTGGCATGCTATAAAAGACTTTCACATCGCAGCCTTGATCATTTTTGTGAACTTCAAATCCGACACCCGGTGGTAAAAAGTGGGTGAAGTCATTGATTAATGTAAGATGTTCTTGAAATAAGTAATAAATCCTGGTGATAACTCCTGGAGTATCCATGTCTCCAGACTTGAACTCGTTCATAATCCTTAAGAAATCGTAGTAAACCTGTGGCTGATACCGAAATTGATATTTAACTTTATCAAGATACGATAGGGCATCCTCAACGCTGACTCTTATGTCTGATTTTCTTGAACATAGAAACTCTTGGACAAAATTACTGGACTGAGACATAACTTCTTCATCCGAACCTGTCACAGTTTTTTCATCCGAACTTGACACAACTTTTTTATCCGAACTTGACACAGCTTCTTCATCCGAACCTGATACAGTTTCTTCATCCGAACCAAACACCGTTTCTTCATCCGAACTTGACATTACACTAGTTGACATTTCTTCGTCTTCCACTGTAAAAGAAAATATATATAGTCAGATCATAGAAGAGGAGAAGATGTCGAGGAAATTGCTCCAGTTTTTTTAAAACATAACAGAAGCAGTTCATAATTCCACGGTTTGAATCGTACGCGCCATATCGTATCTGAAGTGAAGGCGGGGCTATGGCGTTTTATCTTGCTCGACAATGTTAAAATCTGGCCCGTGACGTCATAGCCCCGCCTTCAGATCCCAATACTATGTATCTTCTTTCACGGCTCTCGGTGGGATAAGTCACTTTCTAATCTGGGAATCGGATGTAACGTGTGTTTTAACGATATTTTCCACGAATATAAGCCTAGTTGCGTTTATATGTGGAAAAGCGAATTGAGAAGAATTTCCGGTAAATATTCAATGCAACACATGGCATTTCATCTAGTAAATGAAATTATTTACGAGTCATCGAGCATCAATACAATAGAAGAAGAAGAAGAAGAAGAAGAAGAAGAAGAAGAAGAAGCAGGCGAGACCGTAGCAATTGATCGTACACGAATGTCAAGCAACACGAATCAAAACACGTGCTCGACATAAGAGATTTTAATGAAGTGTTCAATGAAATCGTTTTAACTAGTTGTTTGACGACACGTTACTTTTTAGGTTATAAAAGGCGGATAATTGAAAATCAAGTTTGCTTAAAATTACCGTTTAATTGAAACCTAATGACATGAGCACATTTTTATTAGTTTCATAGTCACTCCCATGAAATTTCAAGTTTAATGGTTCACTAGAGAATACAAAAAATGCGTGCACCTTTCAAAATAACTGATACGATTTTGGAGTGTTAATTTTTTCATATTATAACTGTTGAATAAGTAGTTAGAAGTATTGATTTATAACACTAATTAGTGTACTTACTTTCGTTTTTGTCCGTGGATAATTTTTCAAGTACAAGTAATTTTTAAATTGTCTCTCTGATACGTGCACCCACACCTACGCACACATTCGCGATTAGACAGACGTCAAGATTTATGCAGGTATCTATTTGTCGTGTTGTGTAATAACAATTGTTATAAATGTATACTTACTTCTTGTGAGGGCTAATTGAAGTTGATCGGATCACCGAAGGCTTAAATTTTAATTTCGAGGATTATGAAGCCGAAACGACGGGCGGCTAAGCCAACTTGGGTTGTACACGATTGAGTGTTTCAATCACAAATGACGATGCCGGAGAAAAAATGTCACGCAGTAAAGCACGCGGAGGTTTCGAGAGATGCTACCATCCAACATAGAGCGCTAGCATACAATCGGAAAGATACGTTTCACTTTCCAGAAAATAGTCAGCGCGATGCTCACGCTTACTCTAATGAAATTCGAAATGTCATGAAAAGTTTCATGAAAAGTAAAGTATAATCCGTCAGGAAAACGTGTAAGGGGACACCAAATTCTCAAATTTATCAAAAAAAAAATTTGATTCTTTCTTGATGAAAGGAAAAATATTCCTTCATCTTTGCATACATTTTCACTCCGTTATTTTAAGTTTTCTATTTTTTTAATGTGAAACGTCAGTTGAAACAAAGTTTCTAATTGAATAATTAATCCTATACTTCACTACTTTGAATAGTTATACGAAATTTCATTTCATTTCATTTAGTAATTTTTACAGAAAACAGGATCAAAGTTTTTGATTGCGAAAACGATAATCGAAAAAGCTTTACATTAAATTTTAATCTAAGACATAATTAATAAAAATTTTATAGGTAAACCATACTTCAATTTATGCAATTTATTTCACATTACCACTTGCAGATTTACAAATAAAGGTACTCGCCATCTAGCGGTGAAAGCAGACTTTTATTACCATCAAATTTTCTTCAATATTTTGATTCATTATTGCTTTAAAAAATGCTACCAATTCACAAACACATTACATTATAATACATTGGCAAAGAGCTTCCTCCTAAGCCAAATTTGTAATATATTTTTGACTTTTAATCAGACGCATTCTCCACAAAAACATAATTGGGTTACCTGAAAGAAAAAATTGAAGTACAATTTTTTTCTATTCTGGCAAATAATTAAAAACTTATTAATCTATGAATTCTTGATCACAATCTTACTCATTCGTATAATACACGTGAAAAGCCCACATCCATAATAAATGTATACTGAAATAAATCTTATGAGTATGTTACATTACGCGAGTATGATCATAAAAATAGTAAAAGCAATTAAAGTACTTCCGCGTAATGTAATGATTGACTGTAGCACAGGTATTCGGGAGAAATTCATATAGCCATGATCCAAAAGACTCCATTATAATGCATATGTAGATCTTAATCGACAATGTGTGATCATAAAACTCAGGTGCGGCATAATAGCGTCGTATATTACCGAGTGTTTTAGTCCATATAGATAAATTAAGATAAAAAGGAGATCTTTATTAGAATTTACGAGGCTTTCATTTGATCAGCTCATTTGATCAGCTGCTCTTATGAAAATTTCCTATAGGATCCCGCGAAATTTGTACATGAGTTTTATAAGATTCCAGCAGGAATTTCGCGGAATCAGGTAGGGAATTTTTATAAGGGTGGCCACATGGCTCCATCTTAAATATTTCAGTTAAAGTGTTTACTTAAGTTGATCTTTATGTTATCGTATTGAAATTGTACTTTTAGTCTTCAGATGACGTTTATGCCGCGGATAATTTTTCTTCGCTGTCGAATTGAGTTTATAGGTAGGACACCATGTCTAATATCTCTCACGGCTATATTTTATGTTTCTAAAATCAGAGCTTTGTTGCAGTCTAATCGAATCTTTGGATCGTGGCGATATAAATTTCTCCGGAATATCTGTGCTACAGTAAATCCTTACATTAATGGCCTTTTATAATTTTTATAATCATACTCGCGTAATGTGATAGTAAATCCAACTTAATTAATCAATAATGAAGGTGTTAAATTCAAAAAAGGCCTAGATACTATGCATTGTTTTTAAATGCAATATCTCATTGATTAATTGAAAACCAATGGAATATATCGACAATTCAACAATAAAAGAACAAATTTTCATATTCCGTTTGAAATGTTCGTTAGTTATTTCAATTTTTTACAATTAAAAATGCAATAACTATTATAGCTTCAATAATAAGCTCGTGTGTGTTTGTGTCGTATTGCAGGAAATGTCGGAGGGGAAGTATTCCACAGGCTTGGTACACGCCAGCATACTCACGATGACGATGTTACAAGTGTTGTACTACTGCTCATTCGCTGAAACTCTGCGCGAACAGGTGTCAAACACTTGCCCACATTACTATAGAACACGAGCTAATTTTAAACGATGGCACGTGGAATAATCACCAAGATTTATTTTCTTTTTTTTCGGTCTCGCATCTATAGGCAGAACTGCTAGCCGATTCGATTTACAGTTCGGACTGGGCCGATCTTGATGCAAAATTACGACGGGATTTGCTGTTCTTCGTGACCAGAGCCCAGATACCAGTTGAATTTACGGGATTCAAGATCTTTCGAATCAATCATCGGCGAATCACATCTGTATGATAAAAAAAACAAGGGTATGCTCTTGTACAGGATATAACGTTCTTATTTTGCAGATATTGAGAAAGTCCTACACGTTTTACATGGTACTGCAGACGAGTAAATGAAAGATTACGGAGAAGAAAATTACGTGGCTTCAATCTCGATTATTAGCTTTTCTAGAGGTTCACGACAACCAAAGCTCTCATGATTTATTATAACTACATTTTAATTCTGTTTGAGCTTGTGCCTTAATGATGTTGTACATTGAACTAAAATAAGCTCAAACGAAAAAATGAAAATTCAAGATAATTATAGAAAAAATTGATAAAATTTTATTATTTTATTGATACAAGGTTATTGTTCGTACTGACGAAATAAAATCACAATTTATATCAAAGTTTTAACAGTACGTCAATTGTAATATCTCTAATTTTATTACTTTTTTAATGACAGTCCAATCCAATGAAATTTTTGTGATCAAACTAGTATTTCCATGAAATGAATACATTGAAACTATGCGATACGTAACCAATGCCTTATTTACAATTTGTTTCTATTGGTGGTGCAATAAGCACAGCTAAAGTTGATTAGTCATCATCATGTGTTTCAAATTTATAACCTGGTGGTAAAAATTGGTTCACGCCAACGAATAATTCATCATGTTCATGGAATAATCTACGAATTTTGTGCATAAATTCTCGAGTATCTAATGCTCGATTTTTACATTTCTTCATCAAGCTTAAGAAATCATGGTAAACCCAAGGCTGATCCTTAAATTTATTTTTAACCTCATTAAGATACGATAGGGCATTTCCAAATATGCGTGCTTGAGTCCTCGATACCAAATCACTAGACTGCGACACAACTACTTCGTTCGAACTTGAAGTGCTATCGACTAACATTTCTACATTTTCTTCTGTAAAAAAAAACACAACTGCGGTTAAGTAAGATCATATAATTTGAAAAGGCATCGAGGAAAATAGCTCCAGTATTGTTAAAACATAATAAAAGCTGTACATAATTCCACGATTTTTCCACCGATTCGTACGCGTCATAATATATCAATTGGAATTCGTAATGGAATCTTAGATCGCTAGATACGGCGGGATGAAACATGATACTGTTTCTCTTTCTAATTTGTCGATAGACGAGATACGTCGCAATCGAGTTACTTGTTATTATTATGCTTTTAAAATATCACGAGTTCCTCGGGAAAATCATTGGGAAGTTAAATTTTCGAATTAGATTAGATGCATGCATGCATCTGACAATATGATACAAGGCATTGCTACTACTCGATGAATTATATTTAAAATAACATTGAAAATTCATTTACTCGTAATTATTCATCAACACATTTCACGGTTTGCGAAGGAACGTACATCTTCACTTCAATTGTTTAAATTTGGGATCAAATTGGTTTTTATACAATACAGATGAATTAGAATTATCCAATATTAAACCATTGCATTACTTACCCGTTGTTATTGTTGCTGGTGAAATAGACATGCCTAAAAAGATTCTGACAGCGTTGCCTTGATCATTTGTTGTAACTTGAATATTGTAACCGGGTGCTAAAACTTGATTGAAGCCAACGATTAATTCAGGATGATCTTGGAACATGTGACCAATCCTGCGTAAAACTCCCAGTTGATCTATTTCTCCAGACTCATAGTGTTTCATCAAGATCATGAAATCTTTGTAGAGCTTGGGCTCGTTGCGAAGTTTCGCTTCAACTTGATAGAGGTACATTTCTACCACGTTTACTGTAAAAGAAAATATACATGGTCAGATTATAGAAGAGGAAAGATTTCGAGGTAAATTGCTCCAGTTTTTTTTAACATAATAAAAGCTGAACATAATCCCAAGCTTTTTTTTCTGAGTCGTATGCACCATATCATATCTGAAATGAAAGCGGGGCTATGCCGTTTTAGCTTGCTCGATAATGTTAAAATCTGGCCCTTGACGGCATGGCCCCGCCTTCAGATCCCAATGCTACGTATACGGAAAAAATGGCACACGGCTGTGAGCCGTACAAAATATTCACGCACGCGTGCTCATGAAATAGCCGTGCATGCACAGGAAAAAGCTGGGCATGAGCAGCGCAGCGCTCATCGCGCGTCAGTCGCATAGCACGACACTTATTGTCGAAATTACTCATTTTCTAACACGCGGGAAAATCTCCTAAACCTACTCAAAAAAAAATATATGACATACTACATCGACGGAAAATTTTCTCAGTTTTTTGATGGTGTGTTTAGATTTTCCGAAAAAACTATTTTTCTTCGGATAATTAAAAAAATTAACTTTTAACATTAAATATATTAAAAAGCGTAATTTTAAGATTTTTTAAAATAGTCTAGCCCGAAAGCTGAAAAAATTTCCCATCGATATGCAAGTTTTCATAGTGTGAAAATAATTATTACTTATAAAACCACAGCGATAAACGTGTAAAAACGCGTTTTTACACATTCATCGATGTAGTTCAGCTAGTAAAAATGAAAGGAACCATCTGTAAAATGTATATTCAGATGAAAATTTTCTCAGCTTTCGATCTAGACTATTGTCAAAAATCTTAAAATTACGCTTTTTATATATTTTTAATGTTAACAGTTTCATTTCTTACGTGGCTTAGCTACTTCCTCCTCACCTGACTGAACTGGTACCTCCTCATGGGACTGAGTTCGTATCTCCTCAGGTGGCTCAGCTACTTCCTCCTCATTTTGCTGAGCTGCTTCTTCCTCACGTGGCTGAGTTGGTATCTCCTCAGGTGGCTCAGCTACTTCCTCCTCATTTCGCTGAGCTGCTTCCTCCTTTTTCATGTTGTGGGATGTAAATTGAATGACCAAACCAACGATAATATTCAAGAAATTTTCTAAAATTTGATTCTATATCCGTTGCGTAGAGCAGATCGTGTGGTCTTTTGCAAGATGTAAACACAGAGTGAGCGAAAGTTTTAGTGGTCTTCAAATTGAACGAGATTTATCGTCAATTTGTACTAACATTGCTACATTACTGAAAAGAATAATAACTCACCCGGTGTATGGAAAAATATTTGAAAAATTCGTTGTAATGGGAAAAATTTTGAAAATTGAGAGTTTTAATGCAATGAATCTATTTCCAGTCGTAATTAAGCATAAGCATTGCTTTTCTAAGTTGAGGTATTATATTTTAGCTTTGTAAAAAGAGAAAAAAAATTTCATTTCAAAAACCAAAAGTTTGATTGATCTGATTGAAGTTATAGCTTAAGCTTTAAATAGTCAAAATTGTCAAAATTGAAATCCTGGCTCGACGGCGTCTTGGCATCCAAACCTGCAGGCCACATGAAAATGGATTAATCTAAATTCGTCGGTGTAATTCACATTAAAATTACTGTATATCTAAAAAAGGCTAGGAATAATATCCAAAGTCTTATATGCATCTCTAGCAGCATGATGCACTAGTGTGGTACGACGTGGACTTTTTTTGTAACTGGTGCGAATCAATAATTTATTTTCCCTCATAATTGTTTAGATTTAATACACATCTTTGCGGCCCCCTCTAGATGCCAATCAATTTCTTCGCGACGAAAAATGTCTCCAAGATTCGGAAGTGAGCCCTGCTTCCAAAATATGATGAAAATTACGAACTGATCGAGATATCTACATCTCTCTTTATCGATCTCCCAATTGACTTTTTCGCGTATACTTTTCAATTTTTTAGGATCGAGGAGTTCGTCGATGAAAATCATGATATCAATGTGATTTCGGCGTGGCACTGGAGATATACATTTTTACATAGCTTTTTTATCGACCATTGATTCTGTTGAATTTTCGACGTGTCCTTAGAATGTTTAAGAATGTTCCAAGACAAGAAATGTCTACTGGCATACTGATATAATGTAGGTACTTGAAAAATATTGCTTAAATTTTGTATAGCTCAATAATGGTGTATAATTAGTATATTTTGCACCTAGGGAGTGAAAAATTGGAAAGTCTCAACGCACGTGTAATTTATCATCCGAGGCGAAGCACATTTTCAGGATCACATTTTCAGGAGAAAACTCAATGCATTGTCATTGTTTTTTTCTTGTTAATTTAACAAGTTATTATTTGCCATTTTTGTACTTTCTTCTTTAAAGTAGATTTGCATCGTGAATAATAATTCACATCTTCATAATTGCATGATAAAATTCATTCAAAATGAAATCTCACTTAGAAATTATATTATGAAATTTGATTCTATTTAATTTTTGCTCTGAAATCTTTTAAAACTCATTCTTAATTATTACATACTACAAAGTATTATAACAAAATATCTTCCTAAATCGTGTAAAAAAGTTGCTTTGAAATCTCTGTTGTCCATACCTTTGACAATGTCTACGTCCATTTCACTCTGAAAACTACGGTTCTCGTCCGATCACCGAATATAAACTGGGTTGAGCGCGGTTAGTACTTGGATGGGTGACCGCCTGGGAACCCCGCGTGACGTAGGTACTCCTTCTTCTGACTTTTTCAAGCATTTCAACATTTTACTCTTGAGTTTTTTCATTTTTATGTTTGTAATTGCTGTCCTCAAATATGTTTGCTAACAATTATTGAACAGACAGTAACTGCTACAAAATCATAATTTAGAATTTGTTTCTAAGGTTGTACTACTCTGAAATAGTATTAGATTTTATTGAAATAGTGTTAGATTACATTTTCATCATTAAGATATTAAGAATATCTCGTCAAGAGATTTTTTTCTCGTTGATGACGTTAATATCAAAAACATCTATATAAACATCTCTCTGAGGCTCATAATTGAGACGTACTTAAAAAGATCTTTTTTTACACGAGATTGCATTAAAAATGACCAAAAAACTTGGTACAAATTAACTGGGATATCTTCTGCACGTCAAATAGACCAATTTCACTATTTCTAGCAACATTAATTCAAAAAGTGGTACACCCTTCTACGTAAAATCAACAAGAAGTAATCAGCATTTTTGCACTTTATAAATTAATTATGAAAAATATTATGACATCTATTTTAAATTTCAGAATTATCCAAGTCGTGATGTTCATTATTGAATCAAAGATGATGCGAGTTCAGAGGTGAAATGAAACAGTCAAGAAGTTAATTGTTATAACTTCATCTTCGTCAAAAATCGCATTACAATTTTGTTTTTAAAAAATATGTAGCGGTGAAATCCAGACGTCGAATTACAATTGCGAAAGTTGATATAATTTGAAACTAGATCAGAGCTCACGAGAAGAAAATATAGAATTGAATTGGCAACTGTACGAGAAAGAGACGATCGAGCGATATGTTTGTTTATAATAAATGTACGATGGAAGCCTACACAATAGATTCATTTTTCAAGATGTTATTTTTCACGAGCCTCATTACAGTATCAGGGGATATAATTAGCATGAATAATTTCTCGAGTAAGCTATTCATCCACCCATAATTGTATTACGTCTCCTGTGTACTTTACATGAATAATCTCTGCTGCGCTCTATAATGATGCCGCCTAGACCAAGCTTTAGATAGTTAATTATTCATACAGGTACAGTTTTCAATGATATAGGCTTGGTGCATTCGTCGTGTCGAGAACATGCGTTCGAAACTTGAAAGTTAGTGGAAGGAGAAAAAATGACACGCAGTGCAACGCGCGCGCGGTGGTACCGAGCGGTACTGGCATCTTACGAAGAGTACGAGAACTGCGCGGTACGGCTAGAAGCCGCAGCTAGTAAAGCTGTATTACCCCGTCGATACGAAAAAATACATCTAGACGTCATTATGTTTTTGCTCCGCCTCTCTAAATTAGATCTCGATACTGTATCTCTCAACGCGATAAACATGGCCAAGCCAATGCGCCATGACTGCGATGGCGCAGCACCTCGCCTAATGATTGATAAATTAAAATATGGCTGTATAAGATTTTCGCTGGAATATTTTTCAATATGTAATATAACGCCTATTGTATTATAAAATTATAGGGGAAAAAATTGATTCGAACGAGTTTGCAAGTATGACTGGAATTTTTTCTCGAAACAGTTAGGACTAAGCCAACAAACGCCGTTATGAATTGTACGTATTGTATACAGTTGATCATCTCAACGCTTTCTTTATAAACAATTAGAAACAGCAACAAGCAATGTTTAACAACATCTAATTCGAACGACGAACCTCTACCTTTTTTCATAGCGATGAGCTGTTTTTTCAAATCTAAAACTAAAGTAATGATATGTTTTTGGTTTCAAATCAGAACTTGACTGTTTTGCTTTCATGATAACTACGCCGAAATTCTATAAATTCTCTCGTTTATACAGTAAAAATAGTGCATATTACATTTGCTTTCGAGGTAATCGATATTTAATCCCTATTTAAATTTAATTATCGCCATAACAACACTATGTACTGTTAGTACTCGAAAATTCATTTAAATTTCATAGTATGCGCGGGCCCAAAAGCCAATGCGTGACATCTATTGCGCACTGCGCAACGCACATGTTGGAGGCTGAATCGTTCGGAAAATCTAATCTACTTTCTAAAATAAATGCTCATTCATTAGAAGTGTGCATTACAAGCATCAGTCTATATAAGTGCGCCAAGCTGTTCACATCTTCGTTTCAAATTCTACCTGTTTCAAGTGTAGGTGAGTTATTAGTTTCGATTACGTGTTCAGTAGAAGAATCCAAATCTATCATGGCAGAAAATGATCTTATAACTAATATTTTCATCGAGAAAACCTTAAGAGATTTATTGAGATTGTTTGAAATTGATACCTTTCAAATGGATTCAAAACAAATAAAGGAATTAAAAATTATGATAGAACTTGCGAATTCATCTTTATTATTCAAAATGGCATTGGACGAGAAGCTTTTAAATGTATTTATATTTGCGAAAGAGCACGTGGAGTTAAATATTCATAAAATATTTATTGACGGAAAGTCTGCAGTTCATTATTTATGTAAATATAAGAAGGACTTAAAAAACAAGTATCATAGCTATGATAAACCAAAAGTTATGTCCCTCATTGATTATTTTCTGAAATATTCCGAGGAAAATCATTGCGACGATCATGGATTCACCTATTTACACGGAGCCAGCTTCAAAGGCGATGTCGAGGCGGTGCAACGACTCGTAAGCCAAGGCGCGGACATCAATGTCGACTCTTACACGTGCTCGCCGCTGCACATGGCCTGCAAGTACCACCGAATGGACGTCGTGAAGGTCCTGTTGGAAAACGGAGCGGAACCAAATCATCTGGACAAAGAAGATGAGTCGACTCCGCTTCATGCGTTGGCCCGACTGCGTGTGTGCGACTGTCCCGAGTTCTGTACCGACAAAATAGACGACGACAAGAAAGAGAAGAAGAGAAGACCAGTCGAGGAGATCGTCGACTTACTCGTCTCGAAAGGAGCCAATATCGAGGCACGAAATGCTCGAGGTTTCACACCTCTGGAATCGGCGGTGTCGCTTTTGGACTATGAGCTGACAAAGCCACTCTTGGAACGAGGCGCGAGTCTGGACAGTTTGAGCGAGAATATTACGTTTAGCACAGATTATACATCATCCGAATTGCGTGATTATCCCATTACTTTTTACATCGCTGAGATGATTCGGTTGTTGTCGTCGAATGGATTTTACTGGAAAGTTGACACTCGACTGAAAATTTTGAAGTTTTTTATGAAATATCGCGATTTTTATATAAAAGATTTGATTCTGTACACCGAAAACGGTGAAGTGGATTTAATACGCACTGAGCTTTGCCTGACTCCTTATGAAGATTTTGGTTTTTATTGGGATCAAGAAACTGCCGATTACTTGCGTAAAAAACGGGAACAATCAAGATTAACAGTTCCTTCGCTTATGTTGGCGATGTTCAATTGTATTCCTGAAAGCATGTTCATCTACAATGCACCTGAAGTTGAAAAAATGAAAGGCATTATGGTGAATACAGACGTTTCGCTGTTAAAAATTGGTCGAATGAGTTACCAGGAAGCTTCATCCATTTTGAGCAAAATAAAAGATTATCGTTTACCAGCATTAAATGATTTAAAAAACTTCACTCGAAAAATAATAAAAAAACAGATAGCAAACGTTCTGTTGAGGCCACAATTCGAACTGTTGGCCGCCGATCTGTTCATGACGGATCCTTGTCAACTAAATCTGCCGTATACTGTCTGTCGAATAATTGCGGGGCACATGAGAGACGAAGATTTGTTGCGCTTGTGTGAGCGGACAAAAGAAAGTGATCTAGAACCTGCCAATGAAGTAAACGACTGTGTACCCCGACAGAAAAAAATTGTCCAAGAAAAAGAAAAAGAAGAAGTTAAAGTGAAGTTAAACTATCATGTTAAATTGTAAAATTGAATAAAACGTAAAAAAATGTAAAATTACTAACGATTTATTAATTTTCTGACATTTTGCTTAAGATAAGTATTTTTCATGATGTAAGTAGATGTAAGAAATTTTTAAATAAAAAGGAAAAAAAATTAAAATTTCAAAGTGTTATTATTTATAAACTCTCTCTTTAATTCTTATTGCTAAACTCATCAACGTCCAAAGTGATGAAATTTTTTACTGCCGATCAATGCGATTTTGTTTAAAATCCGAAGAAATTAAGATTTAATGCTTCATAAAAAATTCATGGTTAAAAAAAAAATGTGAAAAATTTGGGCGAAAAATCAACTTTAACAATTTTTTTCGAAATGTTGCGGTGAAGAACCTAAAATATAAATATGATCAAAGGTGATAATGGTGGGCGCAATGAAATGTAAAAAAATGTAAAATTGCTAAAGATTTCGAACATCCAATGCATTATAAAATGCACCATAAATAACGTTATTTTAGATTTTCTTACATATGCTATCTGCATATGATCGCATCGACCGCAGCAAGTAATTTTCGTGAAAAATTATCTTACAGAATTTTGTGTTTTTTTTTACACATTTTTACTTTTTCCTTTAATGAACTTGAATTCATAGTGGTTTTCATCTCTTTAAGGGTAGGCTCTCATGAGACTCGATCATAAAATCGATTTTTTTTTGCTTACTTAGTTAGCAAATGTCCCTTAGAATACACCCCCGAAACCCTTTTTACCAAAATCGATTTAGTTAAAAAGTTATAGACAAAATACCGAAGCTGTCTTTTTACGAGGGAACGATGTATGTATGTATGTACATTCACTTTCTAAAACTTTAAAAGCGTTTTTCTCGAAACTACGTTTTCTGAATCGGGTGGCAAGATATCTCGAAAAGTACTTACACTTAGAGATACGCTTTTTTTTACCTTAAAGCTAATTTAATTGTCTGGAGGTTGAACCTATAAAATTTAAAATTTTTTCATTATTATTAGTTTTTACAGCCCTTAAAAGAGCCAAAAAAAGGCAAAAAAAAGAAATTTTTTTTCCGAAGTCCGCCATTTCATCAATTTTTAATTTTTTTGCAATTATTTAGGTTCAACCTCCAGCAAATGTCATCTAGTTTAAGAGGAACTTCGCATTTTTAGTTTCGGGCAAAAACTGAAGGCGCTAGCTTGCCGCCCGTTGAGGTACCTTTTTTTAACACGACCTCCATCAAACGCTGCTAGGCGATAAATAATTCGATATTTTGGTCTGAAAAAATTTGTAAATATGGTTAAATACATACTTTATAAGTACCAAAAAAACTTGACTGCATTATTCACTTCCTTCTACGAAAAAAAAATCACGAAAAACACGTCATTTTTGAGGCGCTAGATGAGAGCTTCCCCTTAATGATCGGTAAACAAACGTAATAAACTGTAATAAAAATAAAACAAATGCAGAAAAACGTATCACATGTCCGAAAACGTTTGTTTTCTCATTGATTAATTGAAAACCAAAAGAATATATCAATAATTCAACAACAAAAGAAAAAATTTTTATATTCCGTCTGAAATATTCATTAGATATTTCAATTTTTTATAATTAAAAATGCGATAACTATTATAGCTTCAATAATAAGCTCGTGTGTGTATGTCTCGTATTGCAGGAAATGTCGGAGGGGAAGTATTCCACAGGCTTGGTACACGCCAGCATACTCACGATGACGATGTTACAAGTGTTGTACTACTGCTCATTCGCTGAAACTCTGCGCGAACAGGTGTCAAACACTTGCCCACATTACTATAGAAAATGAGCTAATTTTAAACGATCGCACGTGGAATAATCGCCAGGATTTCTTTTCTTTTTTTTCGATCTCGCATCCATAGGCAGAACTGCTCGCCGATTCGATTTACAGTTCGGCTTGGGTCGATCTTATTCTTGAATCAATCATCGACGAATCACTTCCGTATGATAAAGATAAACAAACCAAAATTCAATGACCCTCATAGCGTATGTTCTTGTATAGGATATAACGATCTCATTTTGCAGATTTTCGAAAAATCCTACACGTTCTACACATGGTACTGCAGACGAGCGAATGAAGGATTCCGGAGAAGAAGTAGGAGAAAAAAAGTATGTACCCACATTTTAGCACACACTCACACACATTCAAAGAACTTCCCAAACAGCGTGTATAAAAGATCTGCAGTCGGAGTCAAGAGAGATAAAGAGTTCGTGCACTTTCTTCGTTGTGTACACACAGACACATACACGTGCATTCGCCTTATGGACTTTTAAGGTCAAGAGAAAGTTTGTATCTACACACGCGCTCGTAAATGCCTATACGTCTCTACGGTTGTGTGTGTGGATATGACTTGTCTAGCAACTTTTATGTTTTTCTCGTATCATATCTCTCTCTTTCATTTCCATTATACTTTTCGCAATGTACGCATCGATAAATCTCATTTCCATGCGCGTATGTATAATACGCCTCGCATGGGTGTCATGACTCTTCTCAAATTTCTATCTCGTTGCGATTGGAAATTTTCAAATGATTCTGCGTTGTCGTCGCCTCGAGTTGACCCTCGGGCTTGATCTGCGCGCACCACTAAACTTGTCCTTGCCAGCGCGCAGGACATGCAACCTGCGCCTACATCGCGTTACGCGTTGTGTAATCGGTGAAAGTACGTATTGTAAAAATTTTCGGAAAAAAAACTTCACACCCCCCGTGTCAAATTTTTTTTTTCTGTTATTACATTATATGATACAGTATCGCATGAGAGAATTCAAAAAAGCTCATCGACCGCAGCTTGCGATCGCAAATACTTTTCTTACTCATTGATTTTATGCAAAAAAAAATGAGCGGAAGAAGATTTGCCGATGATGTCTCTCGTCTAAATTTCATCAATCTCCAACCGCAGCAGCAGCAGCATCATACATAATTGAGAAAGTCCACATCCTTTTTTAGCGCGACCGAGGAAGGTCAGCATCGAGCGAAAGAAAGCGAAATTCGAACGGCTTGTGTGTGTGTGTGTTTGGTGGGCCTCGCGCGCCCAAGCTTGATAAATAACATTACGTATACGCACGCACACACATATAATAAAATATTTGGCTTTCGTTTTCGCTCGATCCGTCGCGTGCGCACTGTATATATAAATACGTATACGCAAGAAAAGGAAAATTGGCTCGCGGTTGAATAATCGCTTAGAGAGTCTCGAATTGCGTAACGAGAACGGGATCGTCGTTGTTACGCGTGCATTATATTAAATACCCGCGTACCGATGCGTAAGGAGAAAAAAAATAAAGAATTAATTTTCATTTTGATGACTGTAATAAGGCGCAGCAAATAGGGCATTTCACTTACGCAGCTGCAACGAGTGAACTACGATAGAGAAAGACTAGGCTAGACCGAATTGCACAATTTTTATACGAACAATGAGACCCACATATGAACACGATCGCGAGGGAGGAAATTATGTATAACGCGTATGCGCGCGTAAAATTTTAATTAATCATCGATTATGTCGTACACACATTGTTGTAATAGCCACGCAGCGAAGGGAATGTATAATATAATTACATAAAAGGTCGTGTGCACGCGCGAAGATCGTACGTCGCAATTTTCCGAGTAATCATACGGGGATTAATTAATCCTCTGCAGCCGATACTTATGAAGATTTTTTTTTCTTTATCTCTCTCTGCAGTGTACTACTATCCGATCACGTGTGTGTGTGTGTGTGTGTGTGTGTGTAAATCAGGACAAGGGCGTAGCGGTGCAGCGAACTCTGGCTCGCGTTAATACACATCAGCGCGAATAATTGTCGCAATGATCTCTCTCAGCTGCTGCTGCTGCTCTTCCACGAGTCCGAGCGCATCGAAGCGATATAATACGTGTACACCTGGCAATCATACTTTCCATGCGTCTCTCCGTTTGTAATATCGTATGTATTATGATATTACGTATTTCAACTTTTTTTTTCAGATTTATCGAACAAAAAGATGTATAATAAAGTCATAACAACCAAAGTTACTCACGCATATCGCGCGCGAGCATGTATATTATATTATATATACACACTCCCTCCCCACCATCATTTCGTCGCTTTTACGCCTCGCGGATAGGATATAGCGTTTTAGGAGCTGAACGAGACGCACGAGCGCAGCCACTTTGCGGGACTTTGTGCTGTGCCTGTTTGTGTGTGAGTGTGTGTGTGTGTGTGCCGTTGAGGTTTTCTGCGCGCTGCTCGCCGCGGTCTCCGCCGTAGTCAGTCAGTCAGCATCCCGGCGTCGTAGCGTTTGAATCGCCGCTTCGGCTCATACCTCGGGGATAGTTCAAGTGAGTTCGGTGTCAGTACGATACACGTTAATTTCAATTATTTTCATTGTTGTGCGCTTTATTGCCCTCATCGTTAAAAACCTCGAATATACGATCACAGGTGCGTGTCTTTTTTTTTTATTGTACATAATTATCGATTGTGTTTCGTCTGTTTATCTTCCTTTTCAATAGACCCAAGGAAAAAAGTGTTGTATATCGGAGCGCGCGTTTAATCGAGTGAAAAGTGTGTTGTGTGCTCTTTCGTCAAAAAAATATACGGATTACGTTGGCAATTAAATTACGCGGAAAAACCAAAACTAACAGTCATTCATGGTGACAGCGAACGATGTATGATATACGATAAACAAAGAAAAAATCGGCTAAGCGCTAAAAATATCCATATATACGCGCGAAAGCTTCGGACGTCGTCGGCGCGCCGTGACTCTTGTGTCAATATTCGCGCGCATCCAAAGTATCCACTCCTTTTTTTTTTCACCAGAAGAAAAAGTGATTATTCGTGTGAGTTTACGAGTGCGCGAGTCATATAACGTCGCGCAGCAGTAACAAAAAAAAAAAAAAAGAAGAATAAACATCCGCTCGTGCAAACCTCGTTCTTTTTTTTCTTTTTGTTGTCTCTCGTCGAAGCCGCCGAAAAACCAGTTCTGCTCTTTAAAAGGCATATATAAACGACGATTACGACTCGCATAGACGAAAGAAAGTTTTCGATCTCGATCTCGCAATTCAGCTTCCGATCCGGAAAAATGTCCAAAAACGATCGTTACGGTGCTCGTATAGTAGTTCTGCTGGTATCTCCGTCTCGGCTCTGACGTAACACCCTCTCGATATACGTTAAAACGACGTACATATATGTGCGTGTGCGTGTGTGTGTAATATGCGTTCCTCCCCGCATCGAGAACGCGGAGAAGTGAAAGTTCGAGCGGTAGTAGTAAGCGGCGCAGCGGTAGCGATCGGTGTGCATGAGGCCGAGTTATGAAAAAAAAAAGTATTTAAGGTTTTTTCTATGCTCGTGTGTGTGTACATGTAATGCGAGGCGAGTTATCGACAGCGAGCGATGTAATTACTTCTTATTTTTTTTCGATAGATCGATACGACTGCGCCCACGAGAGAAAGAAAGATTAGCGTAGACGGGTATCTATTGTCCCGTAAGAAAAAAAATTGTGGATGATGATGATGATTTGTACGACGGGAGTCTAGAGAAAAAAAAATTCGCGCGACTCGCAGACAACATTTCTCTAGATACGCTATTACTACTTTCACCCGCGTGAGTGTTACATTACGCGCGTCTGGATCGAGCGTCTCTTTGTACACACATAGACGTTTCGCGCGATCAGCACATCGGATCATATTATACACAACTTATACATTACGATTCGCCGATCTCGATTTTTGCGCTCACTCACACACACATACACCTGCTCTTTTCTTTCTCTCTTTTCTTTCGTCGGAATAGAAAGCCTATAAAAGCATAATACGAAAAAAATTTTGCAATAATCATCGCGCGCGCGCGCGCCCAAAAAAAAGAAAAGAAAAGAAATACATATACGCAGCGGGCGATATTCGCGTAACGCAACAGCGCGCGCGATATGTTTTTCGATACTTTCCTTCGTTATAAGGCACGTACATATATCAATAATTTACATTCACGTAATATAACGTATTTATCGATATTCGCGCGCGCGCGCACGAGCGCGTGTCAAAAAATTATACTTCATTTTTTCGGATGATTAGCCGTGCGCGCGCGCGAAAGAGAGAAAGATCGTAAATATGAATTTCTCTCTATATCTCGCGCGTAACGAAAAAATCATGTTTTTATACATCATACCGTTGGTCAACTCGAGTGGTGCTTTTTTTTTTGACTTTTCGCAATATATCGCGAACCTTATAAACTTGTACGCAATTACGCATCATCTTCACTTGTCTCGAAGAGCTGCTGCTGTACACACACCGTGTAATATAGTTCGTTTACCTCGGGTACGCGTCTAGTCATCGGCGCGATCTTCGCGCAAGGTCAAGTGGCCTTTCTCGCGCAGCGCCTAACGCTTCTTTTTTTTATTTTTTCTCAATCTCTATCACCTGTGCGCGTATATGAGCGCGACACGATTTCCACACACGCGCGTCCGAGGATTACGTAAGCGCGAGAGTACACACGCGCGCGTAAATGCCATGTACAAATGAAAATAATGACGATGATAATAATGATAATAAAAAATCGATGCGTTTTATTTTATTTTATTTTAATTTTTATTTTCAATCGTAAAAAATAACAAAGACGAGTCACTGGCGCGACCTTTGAACGAACGAGTGAGAATACCAGTCCGCGTGCATCACGATGCATAATGCATTTCGATGATTTTGACTGATTATCTCGTCTCGGTCTCGCATGCGTAATCGTCGCTTTGTTATTCAAATACGTAATATATCTCGCGCGCGTAATCCTCTTTTGCAAAGCTCGTGTATATGCGTAAGCTATTTTAACGATCCGAATGACATTTCCACGTCCTTATTGCAGGATATATACGACAACTTGACAAAGACATCAAAGCATCATCATCGTCATCATGGGCGGTCAACAGCAGGAGAGCAGCGACAGTCGGCAGCAGCAGCTGCGAAGCAGCGAGGTCTACCAGTGCGGCCTGAGCTCGCAGGCCCAGGCGGTGGCCAAGCAGCAGCTGCGCGAGGACGAGGCGACCCGCAAGCACGCCCTCGAGCAGTTCCGCGAGTGGATACGCCAGCATCCGCGCATCAAGCGCTGCCGCACCGACGCCGTCTTCCTGCTGCGCTTTCTGCGCACCAAGAAGTTCAGCCTGCCCCAGGCCCAGGAGATGCTCGAGCGCTACCTCACCATCAGGCAGACGTATCCGGACTGGTTTCAGAATCTCGACATCGAGGACCCGGGCATCGAGGCGATCATCGACGCGGGCTACCTCGTGCCGCTGCTGCTGCGCGACGAGCAGGGCCGACGCGTCATACTCAGCCAGGCGGGCCGCTTCGACCCGTACAAATTCACCTCGGCCCAGATGGTCCGGGTGCACAGTCTCGTGGTGGAGGCACTGATGGACGACGAGGACAGTCAGGTGCACGGCTACACGTATCTGAACGACGAGTCGGGCCTCACGATGGGCCACCTGTCGGCCTGGTCGGTCAGCGACATACGCAACATGCTCACCTGCATACAGAACAGCACGCCGATGCGACACAAGGAGACCCACCTGCTCAACGTGCCCGGCTGCGCCAACAAGATCATCGAGTTCGCCCTGGGCATGCTGAGCGACAAGCTGAGGTCGCGGGTGCTGCTGCACAAGAACGTGAAGGAGCTGCAGAAGAGGATAGACCCGAAGATACTGCCCAAGGAGTACGGCGGCGAGGTGCCGTTGGCCGACATGATCGGTAAGCGTTTCAGTTTAGAATATTAATTAATGCGTCAGTACTGGGTTATTATTTATTTTTTATATAAAAATTGCATTAAAATACAATTACATCCATGATTTTTAATGCAAAGTAAAATTCAATCATCGTTAAAACCAGCATTGACCCTTAGATGGCGAGTACCTTTATATCCGTAAATCTGCAAATGGCAAAGGCAAACTAATTGTATAAGTCAACTACTAGATACTACTAATGTATGAGTAGATTTTGAATGTTGTACAATACGTAAAAGAACGTAACAGTTTACGTGATATGGATAAATTTGAACAAAACTTCCTTCGCTCTCGCATTAATTTCGTTAGTAATATTTTTAAAAATTATTCAGGATGAGACTAATTTTCTTCTCTCTTTTTTTTCTCGCGCGCAGCCGAATTCAAGAGGAGCTTGCGAGCCAAGAGGGACGAGATCAAAGCGCTGGACGACATGCGCATCGAGATTCTGCCCAAAGAGAAATGCCAGTCCGCGGCCACTAGTAGTCTCGGCGGTCTGTCCGGCTCGTTCCGCAAATTGGAGGTCGATTGAGCCATACGAATCGTACACACGCGATATATAAATATTTATACACGAAGAGATCATTTTTGTTAATAATTTTTAAGTATATTTTAATTTTAGTTGAAGTTATTGCGATCAGTCTGTGCGTGGAGGGGGACTTAATTTCATTATGTATTTCTATTCAAAGTTGCGACGAGATTGTATCGTTTTAATTGTAATGTTGATTATGAATATTTAATGTATAGATTAGTGAAGAAAACAACAATAGCAGCAGCAACAAACGCAAACACGTGTGTGTGTCTGTGTTAAACGGGTGGTTTACAGTTACCTCATGATAAACGAAAATACAACTGCAACATTTTTTTTATCCGATCGTAATTGTGATCTCACGACTACGAGTGTTCGCGTCTCGTCGGATACGAGCGATAATTCATGGCTGTATCATATTATTATTTATTATTATAATTAAAAGTAACACATAAGTATAATTCATGTAAAAAAATAGCAGCATATGAAAACATTCCACGAATTAAATATAGCATTTGAACCAGATGCTTGATCGGCTCTTGGAAGATATACGGTTGTCTTGGTTTTTATTACGCCTGTTTGTCAATTTACAAAAACTGAAATTTTGTCATCGATTTGTAATGTGATTTTCAGCAAAGATAAAGGTGTTTAATTTACGCACTAATTTTTCATTATATTAGCAATCGTAATCAAGGTAGACTTTAATTTCTTTCAAAAAAAAAGAAAAAAATCTTACTGAGGCATGTGCCAGTCGAGTAACATAAGTAAATTTTTCAGAAAAGAGTACAAATGATTGAATTTATTACCAAGTTTAATCGATCTACCAATTATTACTTACTATTTTCCTGTTTTCTTGTTTGAAATTGATCCAATATTGTATTATAAAATTCACTGCAAAATTAAATCTTACTCAGAAATCAAAATGAAATTTTAAAAATTCGAATACAATAAATTTCATCTTGAAATAATATCTGCAGTCAATATCTTTAGATTAATAATTATACGATGTTTTTCGCATCCAGGAGGCTCGTAGATACTCCTTTCAGAGCTTTTATATCGACCATTGATGCTATTAAATCATAGCGTGCGCGAAAATCAGTTGCGGGGTCGGCATTCGAAGGTCAAGAATAATTCTAGTTTCGAGGCGAGAATGTTTTACCGACATATTTATTGAGAGAACGGCTTGAAAAAAGCTTTAATTAATAAATGGGATATTAAGATCGATTCACTATCGACAATTAGAAAAGCAAGTTGAGGACGATGTAATCGATGGGTCTGCATCAGAACGCATAAAAGATGAGAAAAAGGGTTTGTTTAGTAATAACGAATTATATTACAGTTTGATATACTTTATTGTTTGTTTACAAAAACGAAGGATGTTCAAGTGAAAAATGTAATTAATTTCGTAGAGTGAATGTGAAATTCTTCATGCATTCCTCATGCATTCTTCAGGACGAGTTTCATACGTCAAAGGTTTCCTACTTTCATGCACTGCATTTACGTGAGATTTGAGATTTCCCAGTTGTACAAATGATTTGTGACAAATCTCACAATCAAAAGGTTTGCTACGATCATGTACTGTATATTTATGTGATATTTGAGGTAGTCCTTGCGGCCATATGATTTGTGACAAATATCACATCCAAAAGGTTTGCTATGATCATGTAATGCATTTACGTGACTTTTCAGTACACTATGCTTACATAGTTTCAATCTCAAATTTATCATTAGAATTTAAAATTTGAAATTTGAAATTAAAATCAACTTTAATTTTATAACATGACCCGGCGCTCATTGAGCAGCACTGCGCGCCTGGAAGAGGGGGCCGAGAGCGCCTCCTTTTCTTTCAGTGTATGCAACTATAAGGTAGTGATAAAATAAAATATTGTCATGATGCTCATTGATATTTCGACTTTAATAATTGTGCTTGGGTATTAAAACAGAACATTTACATGATAATGATATGATTCCAATTTAAATATTTACTGTTTTAAAAAATAACAATTATTTTGACAAAGAAAATGATTAGAATGTTTTTTAATTGAAAAAATGAGGTTACAAGTTAAAACTAATATTGAGCTAAACGATGAAGATTACGATCATTTGAATTTTTTGTGAAATATCCGATTAATTTCTTATACAAGTAAAGTGCTAAGTAAGTAACCCACAGATATAACTTATTGAAGTTATTCTTAATTGATTGCCAAAGAGTATAATATTGAAGTTCATAAATTACAATGTATTCTTGAAATTCTTTTTGAAGTTTCTGGAAAATTATTAAAAAAAGAATCATTGTCTAACATAATAATTATAAACTAAAAATGAAAAATGATTTTTATCAATAGATATCTGTACCTGTTCTAGATGTTCTCTGTATCTATCACCATATGTATTACCGCCCATTCTTTTTGTACTAATAAAGTACTGTAATGTTGAACGGAAACAGTCCTCGTGTCCCTTTTTCAACTCATCTCTCCCAGCATAAGACTGGCCATTTTCAAAGCGCCCTCTCATGAGAGTCTTATATAGTTTCAATGATCTTTCTATTTCAATCAAGTTATTAGCTTGTACAGTAGCCTATAAATAATTGAAGTTTCTTATGTTGTTTCTTTTTTTGAATAATGTTTAATCTTACCTCAAACAGATTCTGTACAGAAGGAGAAGTTTGAAAATTGCTTGTGTAAGTTCTAAAACACTGAAGTAGCTCCCCAGCTGTAATCGCTGCCCCATTATATTCTTTAATAACAAGCTTGTCCTGCGCAAACAACATGCTAAAAAGTTGATTGAGATGCTTTTTGTAGACATCACGTAATGATCCAGTCTGACCATCAGATTCAATGATTTCTAAACCAGGATGTGGCATCAGATAACATGAAACATCCAAGATTTTCCTCATGTATTCTTTCAAACTTGGAATTGCATCTTCAAGTTGAGATTTTAAAAAATTATTTCCTCCAATTATACCAAAGTCAAACTCTTGCGAATCTTGCCAGTCACGTACATAAAAAAGCAACCTGATTCACCAAAAATTATATTATCCCTGATTATAACGCAAAATAATAAATACAGAATATTGAGATACAATCAAACAAATGCGGAAACATACTTTTGGAATACATTTTCATCACTTCCATTGAGCTTGGCAAACTCCGAGTAGAATTGTAAGTTCTGCAGGGTCCTTTTATCAATTTTCTGAGGCGTTAAGAAAATTTGCACCGAAGATAACAGCGAACTGAGTGAGAATATAGTTGTACATTTGGTATCCGAAGCATTCAAGGCGTCAATTCCCTCCGTGTCCATGAGTAAAATAGCGAGTTTGTCTCCAGTGTCCAGATCAAGTTTGAATACTTCCGACCATACAAGAATACCATTTGTGTCGGGTTTTGAACCATGCCTCCAAGAAAAACCTCGGAGAGATTCCGATTCGTTGTTTAGCCAATTTTCTTTCTCCTGCAGGCAGAGCAAACAAATCGAAGGAATTTCAGACTCACATTCATCGAGTTTTTATTATGAATATTTCAATACTAGCGACCCCGTCGTGGCTTCGCCCACGTTCAATTTTTTCAACAAATTCGACTGCTTAAAAGATCTTAAACAGGCCACGTCAAGTGCGTAGTAGGAAATGTATAAGTTGAGTCCACACACTTGTAAAACTCGAATAGCGATAATAACACATGTACACATCAAATACAATGTATTCCGATTCACCGCGTGTAAAAAAAACAACTGCTTTCGGTCTTTTTTATAACCATTAACCGGGCAAGGGGCGAGCGAGCGCGCAAAGTGGTAAAATACGAAAAAAATTCTGAACTCAAAAATAAATAAGCAAATAATGGTTTTAAAATGATAGAAACCTGCGCAGTGGTACAATGAATACGTGGTAAAAATTTCAAGCCGATTGGACAAATAGTTTTTGAGATCATAAAGGACAAACAGACACCAACTTCGCTTTATATATATAGATAACCGGGCAAGGGGCGAGCGAGCGCGCAAAGTGGTAAAATACGAAAAAAATTCTGAACTCAAAAATAAATAAGCAAATAATGGTTTTAAAATGATAGAAACCTGCGCAGTGGTACAATGAATACGTGGTAAAAATTTCAAGCCGATTGGACAAATAGTTTTTGAGATCATAAAGGACAAACAGACACCAACTTCGCTTTATATATATAGATAACCGGGCAAGGGGCGAGCGAGCGCGCAAAGTGGTAAAATACGAAAAAAATTCTGAACTCAAAAATAAATAAGCAAATAATGGTTTTAAAATGATAGAAACCTGCGCAGTGGTACAATGAATACGTGGTAAAAATTTCAAGCCGATTGGACAAATAGTTTTTGAGATCATAAAGGACAAACAGACACCAACTTCGCTTTATATATATAGATAACCGGGCAAGGGGCGAGCGAGCGCGCAAAGTGGTAAAATACGAAAAAAATTCTGAACTCAAAAATAAATAAGCAAATAATGGTTTTAAAATGATAGAAACCTGCGCAGTGGTACAATGAATACGTGGTAAAAATTTCAAGCCGATTGGACAAATAGTTTTTGAGATCATAAAGGACAAACAGACACCAACTTCGCTTTATATATATAGATAACCGGGCAAGGGGCGAGCGAGCGCGCAAAGTGGTAAAATACGAAAAAAATTCTGAACTCAAAAATAAATAAGCAAATAATGGTTTTAAAATGATAGAAACCTGCGCAGTGGTACAATGAATACGTGGTAAAAATTTCAAGCCGATTGGACAAATAGTTTTTGAGATCATAAAGGACAAACAGACACCAACTTCGCTTTATATATATAGATAACCGGGCAAGGGGCGAGCGAGCGCGCAAAGTGGTAAAATACGAAAAAAATTCTGAACTCAAAAATAAATAAGCAAATAATGGTTTTAAAATGATAGAAACCTGCGCAGTGGTACAATGAATACGTGGTAAAAATTTCAAGCCGATTGGACAAATAGTTTTTGAGATCATAAAGGACAAACAGACACCAACTTCGCTTTATATATATAGATATCAATTTGGTTTACCTCAGAATGCAAATAACGCAACATGTAGTTGAGAAGTGTGCTTTTGCCCAAACGGGTCTTCCCAGCGACAGATATAACGACGATTTTGCGATCACGTACATCTTCTTGGTTGAGGATTTTTTCAAGGGCTTTTTCGTTCAACTGGATTTTATCCTCTGACGAAAATTGAATTATTTCGATCGGCTTACCTTTGCTGCTTTTTTGCATGTTGTACAAAACTGATATCCAATACCTAGACGAGTTTATAACGAATTTATTAATTTCCTTGTTATGCTGTGGCATTTACAAATCGCAAAAAACTATTATTTATCTCAATAAATTAATAATAAATTTGCCATTGACTCGACTCGATCTTTATTGGAACAAATGACCAACACGCAAAAGTAAACACGCGTAATCGAGGTAAAATTAAAGACAATTTTAATCTAGTGTTTGGCAATGTTTGGAAGGTGACTCGAACATCGAAGAGTAACGATTCTTTGTTTTAACTCAAGTAGAACAATGGTATTGATAACTTTGAAAAACTGAGAATCTACATAACGTTTTAACGAACAGTGCTGAGATGCACTTCTCGAAACTATAGTATTTTTTGCGGATTTTGAACAGGATGTAAGAACACTTCATCGCAGTTTCAATTAACTTGAAATTTCTCACCATTCTTTGTAAGATTCAAGTCAGCTTCCTCAAGAAAAGGTAAACAGTTGTTTAAAATTTGAGAAGCTCATAACTTACGAGAGCCGAGCAAGTCTTTGAAATTAAATAAGTATATTCACTATACTTACGTGAATATAATATCAATATGGGCTGAAAAAGGTTCAACACCTATCAGGAGTTCGAATGAATATGACGAGCAAGTAGCTGTGAACTGTGGAGTGTGGACTGGGCGACATTTACAAATTTGGGACTCCCTGTGGTTAACGGCGCACCCGTCGTGAGAGGAAGTGGGAGAATAAGTAGCGTACATGAGTAATAAGATTGTAGTTCCCACTGGCAAGTGGCAACCCTCCCCCACTTTTTCAGTGGATTCTAGTGCTCTGGGAATCACGCACCCAATGAAGTTTCAACGTTCATGCTCGAACGTTACTCTTGCGTATTTACATTGACCTAATCGACGGCCGCGACGCATTTAGATTTTAGGCAATTCAAAAGTAACAAACTTGTGAGCAGGGACACGATTTAGGTACAGTCTCAAGTGTGTTTTTGAATATTCTAACTCTATCACACATTTTCGTGACACAAGTTTCTTCGACATGTACTTTTTTATACTTTAGGCACTTACTAGTTTTCTTGATAATTATCATACATTTCTAGATGTATTGAAGCTAGACTATGCTAGTGATTCAAAATGACCAATCTTTCTGTATATCTGTAATTTATTATTTACAAATTCAAGACGTTAAACCCTCGCAACGCTACTATGTGCATCTGAGCGATTAATATTACTATATTGAGTATGAGTAGAGTACAAATTAATAATTAATTCCTACTGATATTAATTCCTACTGATATTTACTATATCAAGATATTTATTATGATTCTGTAATCAAAAAATCATCCTTCATTGGCAGATGAATGGATACTTTGGAAAAGTAAAAGTTAAAGAGTCTCAAGGCGAAAACGAAGACGAATGAGCATTGTAAAAAGTTACGTTACTGATGTTGTATTGCAGATGTAGTAATGAGAATTTTTACATTGTTAATATAACTGTAGCATGGACGACTATAGTAGTGGCTCAAAACAGTTCATTCAGAAACTAAAAGTGCTAAGAAGGTATGTTGAATTTTTCTCGTGAAACTACTAATTAAGCACTGACCTCACAGCAAAATGAGTTTAATTACTTGTTTAAAAGTCAATTTCTGCTTAGGCTCGTATCTTCAAATATTAGATGACAAATCTTAATGGAAATTCAGTGAGAAACGTAAAAATATAAAAAATGACGATCCGAGTGGCTCACGCTAATGCTTCTCTGCAGCAGTATTTTTATAATAACTGTTGCGTAAAATTGCTTATTCTACTGACTGTTTGGACAAGGATGTAGTAAAATATTGTCAGGGTATTTATTAGTATTTCATTTCCAATTGTACTCAATTTATGTAATCGAACTTATTGTTGACAATTTTGCGTGTTTTAGATATTCAATATTTTATAAAAATCACAAAAAAAACGCCATCTTTTAAAATGTTAAAATAGTGATAAGAAACACAAGCTATGCAGCTTGTAGATAATTCACACAATATTGGAGTTTATATTTCAACAAAGTTCATTAAAATAAAATTTCAGCTAGCCATCATAAAAATATTCTCCTTCTTCTCCTCAAGTAGTTCTGAGCAAAATTTTTTATAATATGTTTTTTCCTAAAAATTCAGTGTAGTATAGAAGAAATTTCCCTCAAGGAAGAGTTGGATCATTTTCATTACATGTATTAATAACACGGTGAAAAATATCAACTTGGACTGGTGTCTGGAGCAAAGTTTCTCAATAAAATTAAAAATATATATTTTATTAAATCTGCGCACGGCATTTGAAAGGTAATGAAAATACCTTTAAAACGAGACCTTGCAAAAGTCAATACGTCAATCTAGTAGCTTTCTACATTAATTCAAAAAAATCTAAAAAACAACTTTTTTGCGATTTTTCATCCTCCTTCATTGCTCTTCCATAACCGGGGATGGGGTTATCGAGCTCTACATAATTTTTTATGAAAAGTGCATACCTCGACCTAAAAAAGGCGACCCAAAATAGGTAAAAACGGCTATTTTTGGACCTTCAAGGGGGCCGAAATTGGGGGCCTAAGGCCCCTAAAAGGCTAAAAATTTACCTGAAGCCTATTTTACGTACCCAAATAATATATTCAATTTTGGGGCAGATCCGAGAACCCCCCGCACAAAAGTTGTACATATATGAAAAAACTGCTCATATATGGTCAAATCTCAAAATAAAATATCGTTTCGTTAACAAAAAAAGGTGAAATTTTTTTTTGCGTGCCCAGCGGCCCGGACCCCTGCAAATTGTTCATAGGAACCCCAGGAGTAAAAAAAAAACGCGTGAACATGAAATTTGAAAATATTTAATTTTTTTGGGGCACTTTTGTGTTTTAGACGCCGAAAAGTCATCTTTTCACGCAAATACGACTTATTACTCGATTTCCAAGTCGTTGAAAAAGTATCCAAACTCATCTGAAAAATTTAACTGACTACTGTATTCGATAGGAAATTTCCTCAGCTTTCTGATGGTACTATTTGATTTTCCGAAGTATCCAATTTTCACCGCGAAAATCGCCATCAAACATTGAGGGCCAAATATCTCGAAAAACTCGGTACGGAAAAAGTGAAATTTTTGGATAATTGTTGATTTTTCCTTGTGAAAGTGAAATTTTTCGGAAAATCTTACTGCACCATGTGAAAGCTGAGAAAATATTATTAAAAAAGGATTTTACTGAGAGTACATTGCATTCTGATTCTGAAAAAAATAAAGCTCCAAGCCTCTTATTAACTTTGGATCGTAGTCGCCAAGCAAATATGATAAAAATCCTCGTTCGTGAATGATTCATCGATGATCATTATACCACAGCGCTCGAGCGTCAGCCGAGAGTGCGTCAGCTCCATGAAGCACTCGATCGCTCGGGCCCGGAAAAATCCTCTCGATAGCTTCACGCACAGATGCAAAAAGCAACGAATTTTAAGCCCGTGGTCCAAGTGCCACAAGTCGTTTCCGCGCGCGAACTCGAAGCAGTCCTTGGCCCGGACTCGTTTCGTCGCCTCTTCGGGTCGCAACCGAATCCAGTCGTAGAGCGACAGGCTCGAATTCATCATCGTCCTCTTGGCTTCGTTCGCGAACATCGCGTCGTCGTCGTACCAATTTTCTTTGACGTCCACGTTGAACGGTCTGCATCCGGCGATGAATTTCATTCTCGTCAGGGCATCGCTTCGCTGCGCGTCGTATCCTTTTGCCTCGAGACTCTCGACAGCTCCATTTTCAAACGACTCCTGTAACGACAGCTCATAATACCCTTCGAGTCGAAAAATTTGCCGAAGCAATTCTCGTGGAGGAAAACGAAGCTGGCGAGATCGGCCCTGTCTCGGAAAATATCTCGAAAATCGGGAAATTGTCTCTCCCAACTTCTGATCAAGTGGTAAAATCGACGTAGACATTCACGTTGCTCCTCTTCGATCGCCCAGTCGACGTTTTTGCGAAAAATCTTCAAAAGCTCGATTCTTTGTCAGTCGACTCGTCGTTTATTCGAATTTTAATTCTGCATACATTAATATATTTATTTAAAATATAGTCATAATTTAATTATTAAAGTGAACAAAAAACTCATTTCGAGACATTTGAAGGATATTTTGGGTGCAAAACTTACAACTTAACTATAGGTGCTAAACTTAACAAAACTCAATTGAATTTAATCCCGAAAAAGCTGAAAATCGAATGAAGAAGTCCACTATTCGGAATCCACAAACATTGTGTTTACAAATATGAAGATCGACACTATATAATTCAGGATGACGGAAAACATCTCCATGTTGACTATTATATTTGGCGTGAACTTTACTTTAAAACTAAGTTCGCATCGTGCTTTCATAATTTGAAGATCTTTCAAATACTTTCGATTTGACCTAAACTCGATGTAATTATCCAAAACGAGTCCATTGCCGATTTGAGATGACAAGTCTTGTAATAAATCACCGATGAAACACACCAAAAAAAGGGTAGTCGAACATACGACGAGCGTTAATATATTTTTTATAGCCAGAACTCCTTGAGTCTCCCAACTGATCTGAAAATATTTATTTCTGGTTAAAAAAGCGTATTAAAAAAAAAGTTATGAAATTATTAATTCATAATTTTGCTCATTCTGATTAAAATCGTTACCTCTTTTATAGAAATCGTTCCAAAGATCAAAAATGCGCCGTAAGAACAATTAATTACCAAAAAAGTAAAGCGCACGACCTTGCACGCCTCTTTGCCATATGTCAAAGCTCTATTGTGCCGCCAAATGATGGCATGTAAGGCAGCTCGATTCTTGCCCTGCAGATCTTGGGCTGCAGCGTGAACCAATTCGAACTCCTTACAGATTTGGCACAAAAAGGTGCACAAATAACAATCAAAAGAAAGCCAAGCCGGTAAGGCAAAAACGCTTGCTATGAACTGCAAGATGAACATTGCTACATACCTATGACAGAAAGTTCATCAAATTTACAAAAGGTATCAATCGATAGATTTTTATTTAGAATTTTTTTCGAAAAAGATTTTTTTTTTGAGAAATTTTTAGCTGATTTCATAAAAGATATTATTGCCTGCAAGAGTTTGCTTACACGCAAGCAAAGACTATTCTTATTACAATGATATTCAGACAAAAAAGCGTTCGAAAATCAATTCTAACGCCCTATTTTTGGTAGAAAAGTTCAAAATTGTACGCCTAGCTTTTATTCATCAAAAGTGTTACTTTTTTTTTAAATTGTATCGCGATAATACTATCGCCATAATACTCCACGTTTATTTTACTAATTATTGACCATTTTTTGACAGTATAATATTCTTGCAAAGAACCAATTCACATACTTCCAATAATTATTCTAAATTTTCTTCATTCGACTTACATATTGAGAGACATGAGACACTATTTTCGCTCTTTTGACTGATACAATTATTTTGGTTTTTTCACTTGCAGATTTATAGATAATGGTACTCGCCATCTAGTGGTGAATACTTAAAACGGTTTTATGGTATTTGAAACGCTTGAGAACTGGTCTGCATTTTTCGAAACAATAAAATTATCGTTTTCAGGTAATTTAAATTACACGTAATTTTTGTCTTACTATTCAATTAAAAAATTGAATAAAGGCAAGCCGATTAGAAAAAATGTACTTTAAAACATTTCAAATGGTAATTATTAGTCTTTAGGCTATCTTTTGATACATCGAATTTGATAATAATTAGCAAAAATAATCTTGTTCCTAAAAAAAGCAATTTTTTAAAGTTTTTTTCTATCCAAAGCAATGTTACCATCTGAAAAAAATGTAAAATAATTAATATTTCAATCAAAATAAATTTGTTTACTTTATAAGTGATTATTGAATCATTAGGTGGAAATCTCACTTTGTGTCAAGATGTTCTGTTTTATAACCAGGAATGGGTAGCTTCTTGAAAAAGATGGGAGGAATTAAGTAAAGCACCGCCCCCATTCCATAGCCAATAAGCAAAAGTTTCATCAGTAAATCACGAATGAATCGCCACTTTTTGATTATTGTGCATTCCTCCATGCTCAGTGATTGCATTGGAACTGTTTTTTCCAATGCGATTGTCTGATTTATCAAAGCGTAGATTTGTGGCCTTCAAATAATATTTTTAACACTGCGTGCGCGAAACACGGGTTTTCTAACCTTAAAGCGTCAGAAAACCCTAGTTTCTCGCAAGCAGAGTTAAAAAATATCGTTTGCAACTAGTCCGCGAGGAAGTTGACTCATCCAGGAGTCTTTGCACCCTCGCTACGCTCGGGTGAAAACAACTCCTGGATGAGTCAACTGCTTCGCGCACTTGTTACAAAATATACTATTTTTGGATTGACTTTCATTAGCTAAAGAATAAACGTTCAAAGTAATAGTTTCTGTAACATTCACCTACTTTCGAAATAATACATAATAAATTCTTGCCAATGCTGTTGATATGGCGGTGAGAAGACTGATGATTCTTTGAACATAATTTGCATGACTTCATTTTATCGAACTAATTTTCGATAAAAGTACCTCCTTAACAATGAAATATTAATAAATGTATATACTCTATTAAGTCCTCCGTAGATTTCGCCGATAAAAGTCCGCTAATTAAACAAAGAAAGTGGCCCGTTACACAAATGCTTGGCAGAAGGTGATGGATTTTTCTCGTCACATAATTCAAATAGTCTGATTTGTTGAAAGGCCAAGTTCCACCAAATATATGTACGAATTTGTACAAATGGAAAATATCATAATTTTCAAAATTATCGTAATCTTTTTCTGTAAACTTTTCAAGTAATCTTTCGATCATTATGACACCCTCAAGTGGAGACCGAAGTACAAACTGAATAATATTATATACGTTTTTATCGTTTACGTATATCCATGGTGATATGCTGTACAAAATAAATAATTAAAAATATAGCCGCGTGTAATACAATAGTTTAGTGAATCGAAATAAGAAACTAAGTTTCTTGATTCTAAAGCAATTTAATAACAAAAAAAGAAAATTAATTACTTTCATATTAATTACGTTCAACGTGTTATGGAAAATTTAGATATTTTTGTGTTCAACGATGGTTGAATATAATCTTTTACTTTATCAAGTATAAGATTAAGTACAAACTCCGAAGCTGGACAAAAAATGGCTCCCAAATATTATTTGTACCGAATTTGTGGAAAAATTTGCTCCTAAATATTACTTGCATCGAATTTGTGCAAAAAAAATTTTTTCGTAAATTTCTTCTACGGTCTCTTAAAAATTATGTCTACGTCCATATCACTTTGAAAACTATGGGAACCCCGCGTGACGTAGATACTCCTTTTGACTTTTTTTTTAATTATTTTTTTATTTTTGTTAATATTTGAAGCATTTTCGTCCCATTTCCTTATTTTTTTGCTTAAAATTGAGTCATGACATGAATAAAATGGTCATTCACTGCTTCAAAATCGCTCTACAAATTTCGCTCTTAAATATCACTTGTTCCTTATAAACACAAAGTGCTTTCAAATTCTATGATACAATTATTTAACGTTTCCGCTTATTATTCATTAATTTGTTGAGAGTTTTTTGGTAATAGATATTTATCATACATATGATACAGATAATATTATATTAAAACATAAGTAATTTACACTTCAGACTTGAAATTCTTATCTGCCGACGTCGTGTGAAGTTGCACGCGCGCGCGTGACCTAGTTTGACCAGTTTTTGATCAGTTATTCGACTTATGAATAGCGACAGATTTTTAACAATCTCATAATTTAATATTATGCCATTAATTCACAAATTTTATTGATAATTTGAGTAATAAAATGAATAAAAAACTAACGAACTGGACATATAGCCAAAAGAACTATTAAGCATGTAAACTTTTCTATAAGAGAAAGAAAAATATTCAACAATACTGCTTCATTAATTAAGCTGTCAGGGTCAAAAAAGTACAATACCGGTGGTATCGTATCGTTGATTCTTGTACGCTACAAAATTTGTTGCAATCGATCTTCAAGTTAGTTATGTATCGAATCAAAGTATACGGGCAAAGTTCAAACACTCGCCAGACTTATCGCCGAAGAAATCATTTATGTAGTATAAAAGTCCTACATAAGGCCCTAGACAAACATTCACGTACAATACAATTGCAAAAAAAAACTTACGACAGAAATCGTAAGGCTGTGACGTCACTAGCCTACTTTACGCTCCCTCGTACGCATAGATGCCTGTTAAGTGGGATGCGAATACGATTTCGTACCCACGTGTTTCGTATTACGCACCGATTCGAAACTTACGGGATGTGTCAACACGGAGAGCTGTCAAAAGTAAAAACGAATAGCTCCTCGTTAGTCGTGCGCTCCCGATGGGCTAGGGGTCATCTTTGTGACCGAGAAATAGGTCGAGGCTCAACGAACTCGTGTATCCCCCTCTTGTATTACCGGAGCGACTAATCGGAGCAGATGTTCAAAATAATAAACGACGATATTCGACGCGATCGAAATTTCGTGAACCTACTCGTTGATCATGCTTGCCTATTTAAAAGGGGCGCCGGACGGGGAATATGCTACTCGACTCGATGAATCGAGATAATAAGTAAAGTTTGACGATAGGTGCCGCCGTATGGACGAGGCTTCGCGCTTCGAATACAGTTGGAGATACGAAAATTTATCGGTTAGATTTCATTACTGCTGTAATAAAATCGTGTTTACGAGTAGCAGGAGGCTGTCGTAAAATACATTATGATGAACAGAATGTAAATTTTTCTGGTTCTTATTCATAAATAAAAGTAAAATTAATTATTTTTACAATTTTTAAATTTAATTTTTTTTAAAACATGTTGCAAATCCCCACGCTACTAACCGAGAAAAAAACCAATCTACTGATTGAACCGAATACACGCATGCATAAGCATTCAGATATTTGTCGATAAAATATTCTATTAATAAAAAAATGAAGAAACATTTTCAAAAGGTGTGACAAGTCGACCGATTTTCGACTCGACTTCAAGCGCGACGAACTACCATAGGAGAGTCTATATTAACTCAAGAATATAAATCAATAGTTCTTTATCGAAAAAAAATTGATTTGCTTTTATTTTTTGTTTAATTTGTGGACATTGTTTTTATCTTTCAGTACAGCTTTAGCGAAATAACACATAATATAGGAAGAACTTAAGATACATAATACATGAAGATTTTTTCAGCAGTCTTTTACAAAACACACTACGTCATAGATCAGAGTTTATGACACAAATCAACAGAAATTTTTTGCATTAATTTGATAATAATGCGTTAACGATGCGCTACATCGATGTGAGCTTTGAGACTTCTTTTTTGTCCAAATACTTTTCCGCAAGTCTCGCACGAAAGGATGTTAATATTATGCGACTTCTTGACATGTGCCTTGAGATCATGTGGAGATATATACTTCTTTTTGCATTTATCGCATGTATATGTGATACCATTATGCACTGCATCGATGTGAAATTTGAGATATGCCTTTTGAGTAAATGACTTATCACATTTATTACATGCGTGTTTAACACCAATATGCGACGATTGGATATGCCTTTTGAGATTCGTCTTGTGAACAAATGACTTGCCACATTCATCACATGTATGAGTGACACCAGTATGCACTGCACCGATGTGAATTTTGAGATATGACTTTGAAGTAAATGACTTATCACATTTATTACATGCATGTGTGACACCAATATGCGACGATTCGATATGCTTTTTGAGATTCAGCTTATTAACAAATGACTTGCCACATTCATCACATGTATGAGTAACACCATTATGCACTGCATCGATGTGAAATTTGAGATATGCCTTTTGAGTAAATGACTTATCACATTTATTACATGCATGTGTGACACCAATATGCGACGATTTGATATGCCTTTTGAGATGCCCCTTATGAGCAAATGACTTATCACATTGATCACATGCATGAGTAATTTTATTGTGCACTGAATTAACGTGATTTTTTAGAGAACTTTTTTGTTTATATATTTTTCCACACGTATCACATTTATAGTCTAACTTTTTCGTGACTCTTTTCTTGTTTTTCTCGCTCAATTCACGGTCTAAATTCAATTGTGCTACTTCATCGTTATAAATTTCTTCCTTTATCGTCTCTACAGGTTCTAACTTTATTTTGCTCTGAGTTTGATAATCATCGCTATATGTCACATTCTGCAAATAATTCTGAGGATAATCTTCTATTTTCTTCACTACTACTAATAAATCCTTGCTCTGCTTCATGTCTGAGCATTCGAACTCGATTTGCATGTCGTCACCTCCATAATCATGATTCTCATCGAATTTTTGAAGCACTCGAGCCTGTAATAAATATGGATTAACGTAAAATTTTTACGAAAAGCATCTTAAGTGTCAGTCTCTTATAATGATTGACGCTTACCTGATTTTCAGTATGAAGTGTCTCGTCAAAAATTTTTCGTCCATCTTCCTCAGTAAATGACACATCAGAAGGTTCGCTTTTAATTCTGCAACAATGCAACAAGATTTAGTTTTATGTTACAGAATTTTTTCTTACCAAGTAAAATTTACCTGACAGCACAGTTGAATTTATCACCCGATTCCATCTTTCTCATATCCGAGGTAATGGTACACATCGAACTAACTGACGTAATTGGAATAATATTTACCAATCACGGTACGAAAGTTCGAGTACTTGTAAACATCATATTTAATCGATCTACCTCGTGTCTAAACACAGATTGACAGATGAGAAACAACAATTACTTGAAAATCGAAATAAAAAATTATAGCTCCAACTAGCTAGCAACTCAAACAGCTTTCCCCAATAAAATCGAATCCTCATTACAAAGGGATGAATAAAAAAATTTGCTAGACCTTTGTTCAATAATAAACTTCAAATAACGGTGGTTGCTGAGAAAAAATTCAAATGTTTTTATTTTTGGGAAAAATTATTACACAGACTTAAATTTAATTGCAATCTAATCCTTATAAATTGTAAGTATAGAAAAATCCCGCTAAATTGTTTTATAAATAAAATTTTACGTATGTCAGGCACAGGCTACAAATATTCCAGACTCGGCGTCGATAAGGAAGAAATCTTCCCTACCGCCTACTAGAGTCGTTATCAGACACATTTATTAACGTCGGTCGTCGGCTTACCAACCGCCACCTGCACAACCCGCGCTCGATTCTATGAACATGGAAAATCACAGCACTCGAGCTGCAAGATATAATTCCCCTATATAATAACGCAGTGCCAAAGAGCTGCTGAAGAGTTCCATCGAACTGCGGTGGTGGTGGTGGTGGTGGTGGTGGCAGCGGCGGCGGGCGCCCCTTCTCCGTACTACTACAACTACTACCATAATACAACGTTTTCTGCAAAACGCGTCTTCGCGCACGACGCGCAATCGACGATCAGTCGAGTGTTTGGCTCGTCCCCCGTCGCTTCGCGCATCTATACACGAGTGTGCCACGGTGCATCTAGATAAATACAAAAATAATAATAATAAAACAACGGAGCCGTCGACGACGACGACGATTTTGCTGCCCTCGACGTGTTGCGAACTACGCTGTGCCGTTGCTGCGTTGTGTCGTATTATCGTCGTTGCTGTAGTTTCCCTCATTTTTAATAGAAAGAGAGAGAGAAGAGAGAAATAAGAGCGTCAACCCCGAGTCGTGCGTGTGCATCGGGTGACTCATTCTCTCGTATTATATATTCGCAAACCGTCGTGTACGTGTATAGATAAGTGCGTTTAATGTACATGCGCTGCTGCCCCGCGCGTAGTGCAATGTATTTTTCGGGGGGTAAGCAGAAATTTAATAAAAGACATGTTTCGAAGGCTGCACTGCCTGACATAATGTGAAACGAGAGGGAGAGAAGGAGAGAGTAGGAGAGAGCCAAGTCGCCAAGTGCCAAGTGTCAAGAATATATAATACACATATATAATATTATTATGCAGTGTATGGTGCGTTAGAACAAGTGTGTGTGTATCGTTCGATTTTCCCTGCCCGTCTGTGTTCTTATTTTTTACTTACACGGTAAAGGACACGACATAACCTACAATTGTGTGTGTGCATTTGTGTCGATTGTGCGTGTGCGTAAAGTGCAGAATTATCAATCGTGCGTGTTTCGAAATTCGAAAAAAAAAAAATTGAATATAAAAAAGTGCTGATTCGTCTGTGTGTGTCGACGAGTGTGTGTATAAAGGTGTGCGTCCGTGCGTGCGCGCTCAAACGCTCGCGTTGGCAGAGTTTCGTGACGAAACAACGACAACAACAACAACAACAAAACGAAAAGAGTCAGCCAGCCACCGGCTCCGTTTTTTTCTGTAGAAACATCAACGCAGTGGAGCTCTTCGTATTCTCGAGAAATATATAATGTAAGTGAAAATCTAGGAAACAATGAGAAACAACGATAACCGAATGAAAAAAATGCAATCGCTATCTCGTTTGTTTTTTTTTTTTTTTGTTTTTTTTATTCGATCTCGAGCATCATAACTGCTTCGCGTTACTGCACTTGCTACATGTAATAGATATTGTTGGGTACGAGGTGAGAGATAGGATAGAAAATGCACTTGTCTCTCTGCCACTGATGCCTTGGCTCGTGTATAAGATAGTAAGAGAAAGAGAGAGAGAGACGACGCGCTCCTCTGCGCCTCGTATACATATATACATCTCTACTCTGCGAAAGTGAAGATATATAATACCGTCTAACTGCAGGTGCACCGAGAGAGGCAGCGCGGCGACGCATTCACAGCTTACACACACGCATACACACATACAACACAGCTGTATACGATGCTATTGTGTATACGTGTGTGTATGTGTTTCGGGGTTTTCGCTCACAGCAAACTGCCATGGCATCGAAAAAGTTATCCTTTTCACGGGCTGCTGCTGCTGCTCTATGCTGGCGTTTCGAGATACACAACATAACGTATATATAATGACTTCTCCGAGTCGTAGAAGCTCGACGTGAACTATACACAGTATACATAGCGTTCTCTTGATTAGCGGAGTTTGATGGTGTTTCTTTGTGCGCGCCCTTTGTTAAACTGCCTGCCGCTGCCACTGCTGGGGGTTGATACGTATGTATAGATATATGTAGATACGGAGCTGCGTCGGCCGGAGCAAAGTTACGCGCTCGCTCGCTCGCGTCTGCGGGAAGAGAGGAATTGATGAAAAGGGACGAATCTTGATAAGGCTCAACCTTTAATGTATATATAGCCACTATTGTGTTGTCTCGGGAGCTTCTCGCTCTCTGTCTCTATCTCAGTCGCGCCGATACGCTCCTTTTCTTCTTTTCGTTCGTTCTCGAAGCCCGCGTTCAAGTTGTTTATTTACTTTTCAATGAAGGATTCCAATACGACTTGTTACTTACTGTGCTTCGAAAATTAAAGCTACGAACAGCAAAACTGAATTGAAATTAACGCGACTGCAGGGTCGACGGTGCGCGTGGTCGTATATATATCCTAGCGTCATTAAAAAAGGATCAACCGTGCGGCATATCCCACAGTGGACGGGTGCAAAATTTTCATTATTATTTCGCGATCTCTCGCTCGCTCGCTCGCTACATAGTAGGTGCTTTAAAGGCCTCTCGGCACTCGTTAGAGAGAGTGAGAGAGAGGGTCTTCGCAGCGCGGATAAGTATATTTGGAACAGCTGTTGTGTCGGAGTCTAAACTGTATACCACCGCCGCCACCGCATATATACGGAAAAGCAGCATTGGTGGTGGTGCACACACATGCAGCAGCGGCACGTTTCGCGGCTTTAGGTTCGAAATTAGAAAGTTCGGGGACAACGCGGAGTTGCAATAGCAGCGGCAGCGGCATGTGTGTGCTTATTTTGCCATATATATAGCTATATATACACCGACTGCCGTAAACGTCCTATACGTGCTTCCTCTCTTTATTCTTCTTCTTCTTTTTTTTTTTCTTTCTACTCCTCCCCCCGCCCAGTGCGATGCATATACGAGCGACCGTGCGCACGAAGGGATATACACGTATTATTTTTGAACTTCCGTTCGCTCGCTAGTATAGTCGATCCTTATCGCGCGCGGACAAGTAGTAACCCAAGTAATTAGAATGCTCGATGTTTTCTAGACTTCTTTACATGCGCGAGAGAGGGTTCGAGAAAGAAGTAGAAAAAAAATGCATAACGAGGGAAAAGAAGAATGTTATAGCAGAGAGAGAGAGAGAGAGAGAGAGAGAGAGAGAGAGAGAGAGAGATAGGGTAAAAAAAAAGGAGCGTAAGGTCTATCGATTTCCATTTGGCCTCGAAAAATGGAAAAAGAAAAAGAAGAGAAAAAAAAACGAGCGACGCGCGATACGAATCATGGGCGTTAAAAGAGCGAGAGAGGAAAAATTCAGTGGCATATAAAACTGCATCATTGAAAATACGGTTCTTTTATACACACAGAGAACACACTATATGGGATACCATGTATGTATCGTCGAGAAGAGAGAGAGAGAAATATTTAGCCGCTGTAAAATCTCTCCACTTACTTGGCCAATATTGCGCCTCGTAAAACGCATATATATCGTCTATATAAACACACATACATACACACACTCACAAAGTATATATATCTGTAACGCAATACAAAAGTGTGCCTCTGTTGCGAGCTTCGCTCGCGCTTCGAGCACTAACGTTCTTCTCTTTTTTTTTTTGCCCGCGTTCTATTTTCAAACGCTCGCGCGCGCGCGCACAGGCTCGTGGCGTAGTACATAGTGGAATGGCTAATAGATGCTTTTTTCGAGAGAAATACAGATACATAATAAATCAGCCTGTAAGATCTTTACACACACACATAGTGGCAAATTCGTCGATGTTTGCTTGCTTGCTTGCTCGCTCGCGCGCGCGGACGTGTTAATTTTTGCTCTTCGTTTATTTGCACTCGATGTTTATTCTTTCGTACTTCGACTTCTTCGCGATACAATACAACGACTGATAAGTCTGTTTGAGAACGTGGGTACTCGATCGTTACGTGCGTTCGGAGCTGCTACCGGATTGGATTTTGAAGAAGAAAAAAAAATTAATTATCGGCCACACAATGATAACGATCGGAGCGCATGCACGAATTCGAGCTTTTTTTCTCATTCACGCTCTAATAAGTGTGTATATTATTATATATGTATAAATCGGGTACAGTAGCGTGGGAGCTTTCGTCGTTAATAATAACCATAAATCTTCGATACACACGTATCGGCTGCTCTCTACTGCAATGAAGCACTGTGCATCGTTCATATTATTGCTCGAGTGCAAAAGCGCATTTCCTCGAATTCCGTACATACACACACACACACACGCACATGGATATATATAATGTGTAATATGCGCGAACGAGCTATACCAGCTAGCTAGCTGTGGCAGTACGCGAATTTCTCATCCATTAAGCGCACTTTAGCCGTCTGGCTATTTTCTAATTGATCAAGCTCGTGAAAAGAGAGCGAGAGAGAGCGAACCACGATGCACGATATGTATACAGCATGTGGAAAAAGGCAGAGAGAGAAAAAAATCGAGGATTATAAATCACGGATGCGGTATTCTTTTTTTTTCGAGCTTTATATATATAGTCGCGATCGATTGATTCGGTGCAATTATCCCATCGATGATATTTCCCCCCTTTTTTTTTATGTGTGGCCATGCGCAGGCACGAAAGACTGCAAGCATCGCACGAACCCCAAAAAAAAGAAAAAAAAAGAAGAGGGAAGAAGAAAACGCGCACGTGTGATAAAAAGGAGGTAGAAGAAGAGCGAACGATAAGAAAGAGGGTGGTGGTGGTGGTGGTGGCAGTAAGCTTTGTGTCTCGGGAGATCTGTGCGTATTACATATTATATGTACGTGTGCGCGTCTTTTGTCGCTCGTAATACCTACACGCGGCGGCCACGGCAGCAGGTTGTGCAACATAGGCGAAAATCCGAAGGCACTGCTCCTCCCTATATATGGTATATACACAAAAGAGGATTGAAAATTTGCATTAAGTCGTCGTAGTCGTCGTCGTCGTCGTCGTCGTCGGTGGCGCGCGAAAATGGGCTTCTTCATCGCTTGGCTCCTCTTCTTCCACCGCGTCCCTTTTTTTTTTCTTCTCTTTTTTATCGTATACGAGCGAGAACAAAAAACCGAGAGAGGGCTGCAAAGATGCGAGTCGCGCGCAGGAGGAGGAGGATGGAAAAAAAGTCGAGCGTCTGCGTATTTTTTTCCTCTACGCAACAGCGAGGTGACGTCGACGCGAGATGCACGCGCACAAGAGGGACGGATGAGTGATCTCGGCTCGTTGCGGATATCAATGTCTAGCCGAAAAGAAATAGTATAACTCATTAGCATGAATGGAAAAAAAATTACGTAAAATATCGTTCACGAGCTTCTTCGTTGCATCCGAGCTATCTATATTATAATGTATATTATACGTCTGCGTGCGTACGCGCGTAACGGCGCCACCACCACCACTACACCCGAGTGCCAATCATATAACAAAAGGGGAAGAGCAAAAAAAGAGATACAAAACAAGAACGTTGCGTGCGTATATCACATCCATATCCACACACACACACACAAGAGCCATGCAGAGTTCGTACGTCGAGATAGCTTGATCGGCGCGTCAATCACTCTCTCTGTATATATCCGAGAATCCGACTATCGCTCTCTGCGATTGAAATTCTCGAAAGCCCGCGTATTGCATTGATTTCCAAAAAAAAAAAGGAAAAAATGTATTGGGAAATTTTCGCGCGCCTGATTTATCATCGGCCGTATATATTGCATAAGCTCGAGCTCGCGCGCGAGCTTTTTTACGCGGAAGCTCTTTTTGTTTATATCGAGGCGCGCGATACATAATTGATGGTGATTAATAATAGACAAATCATCGCGCGCGGCAGCTCTCTCGGGCAGTTATATGACTTAATGGTCTTGCGAGCGCGAGCGCGAAGAATCGCCGATCGTTTTACGCCGCCGCATCATATTTATATTTATCACCGCGTCTGCCTACGTATAATAACGAAGCAATTGTGTATATATATATGTGTCCAGCGAAGTCGAGTTACTTCTCTCCGTGAGCTGTGTGCTGTTTCCTCGTATCGCATTCGCTTTTTTTTTCTTGAACTTGAAAAAAAAATTAATAATAATGAAAGAAGGAAGGAACGCGACGCCGAAATATCTCATATATCTCGCGCGCCTGAGCCGCACATATGCGTTCTGTTTCTTCTTCTTCCTCTTATTCGCTCCTTTTTTTATTCGACTGTAATCCGATGATGAGTCAGCGACGAGAATCAGGTGAAGTATCAAAAAAAAAAAAAGAAGAAGAGAATAAGAAGAATATTAACTCGACGTTTGTATTATGCACGTGCGCGACGATGTGGCATTGTATCTAATAATTCGACGCATCGTTTATTGTATACGCCATTGTAATTCGTATACCCTTGAACGTTTGAATCATATAATACAATGCATGCGAGAAAATCGATGTCGATTCAGTTAATATATTCGTTCATTTTTTTTCTTTTTTTTCTAATTATAAACGCAGAAATTGCTTTGTCACTATAACGTTGTTGTTGTTTTTGTTGTTGCAAAAGCGCAGTATAACACAGTCAAAGCCTGTGCCACGGCAATGATTAATGCGGGCGCATCAACCCCTTGACTAGTAGGATCCAGGGCAGCTGCTGCTGCTGCTGTACAAAGCTCACCAAAGCTAGGGAGAGGGAAAATAAATGCTTCCAATTAACCTCTCGCGGTGCGTGATTAAACTCGCGCTATATAGCCGTGGCAACACCACCCTCCGTTTTCTCTCTTTCTCTTTCTCTCTCTCTCTCTCTCTCTCTCTCTCTCTCTCTTGCCCCATCCGCCCCGCCGAATATCGAGGCTTCTGTATGTATATTCTTTTAGACAAGCTTCGTGCGGGTCAAATTTTTGCGAAAAAGTTGCTTGTTTTGAGACTTTGAGACTCGAGTCAAAAATAAAACGATAAAACGAATAAAACGTGTGAGACCTTCGTTAGCGTACGTAATTGATCATGTTCTGCATCATGTTCTTCATCATGTTCTTATATATCCAACTAACTTGATTGTTTTGATTTCGAGTTTACGTATTTCCGAGCCCTCGCCATCTCGCGTTAATCGTCGAAACTTACGACGAATCGACGGCGTTGCTCCATTGTGTTACGCTGTAAGCAATATGTCAATATTGACATGGTGGGATTTTGTAAAGATATGTTTTTTTTTCAGTACAAGAAAATGCCAAACGTTTCAAAGAATTTAAATCGTTTTCACTTTTTTCATAATACAAGATAAAAATAACCCAGATACAGGGGCTTCCATTTTAGGTCGATCATTACTCGATCGTTTATAGATTACGATACACGAACTTATTGTAGATCGCCGTCCAATCAGGTGCAACAACGCGAGCAGCAAAACTTACCATTACACACGAGCCCCGGCAAAATTGTATACGATTTATATATAGGGTACGGTAATCGCCCGCGCGCACCAGCCGAAAGAAACAATTTCGCAGCTCCTTGTGCATATATACTCGAGCGACTTCTTCAATTTATTCTTTGATTATAGCTCCGAGGCCCCCCGAGAGACTTTGCTCGCTCGCTTTTGCATTGTCTTGCTGCTCTAGCTCGAACTTTGTTTTTTTTTTATTTCTTGCGTGCGCGCGGCGCAGCACCAAGCTCCGATGCAATTAGGGACTTAATTTGCCTGCGCGAACGAACGAACGAGGCAAGCGCCTCTCTCCCTCTTCTCCGTCGTGTAATAACAAAACTTTGCTATAAACACTTGAAAAACGGCTGGTAGTTATATATGTATATCCCAAACGAGTGTACACGAGCCGCACGCTTTTCAACGCGGCGCGAGAAAAACGAAGAAGAAGAAGGCGAAAGAGAGAAAATTCCGTTAACGAGAGAGGGGAAAAAACTACACGAGCTCTCTGTCTCTCTCACCAATTATAATCTGTAATTTTCGGTCGTCGCTTGGATGAGGGGTGGACGATTTTCCTCATTTGCTAATGACGTTTTATCCCCGCGACGTGGAGGCCAATATTACTGTATACGAGCGATTGTATGTAAAATATTAAACGCGTAATTATGTACCCGCAGGTGATGGACCTCGGGTTGCCGAATTCCGATTTTTCCGATGAGTATCGCGAGAGAAATTTTTCGGTCGTAACGAGATTGGGTGTGCGGCAAGTTGAACTCGGCCAAATATTGGATTTTCATGATGAACAATGAGATTCGCGTTAGTATCGAGGAATATTTCGACGAGCTTACCGCGACCGACCGCTAGATGGCTTTATCCGAATTTTCAAGAAACTACCATACAGAATAATTTTATAGATGTATATAATAAGTTCGGAAATAGAATAAGTTCGGAAATAGATATTACAAAGGAATAGTTTTTCGATTAACTTTAAATTTTTTCTAATTCACGTCTATAAACTGCTTATAAAATCAGCGATGAGACCCCACAGTACCTAATTATCCGACGCTTATAATTACATCACTCATCGATTTTTTCTCTCTCTCCCTCTCGCTCTTACTCGCTGTCACCGCGAAAGCGCGCGAGACTTTCGCGCGCGAAGGGGCTCTCCGATAAATTGCCGCGTTTATCCTATATAATACAGGCTCTCTGCGATCGCTATATACCCGCTCGACGTTGATTAGTTTTCGGCCGCGTGTAATTTCATACACACAACCTCGTTATCGTTTACGTTTTCGTCGCGGCGCTACAGCTTCCATTATAATCGAGCGAAACAACAAAATAAAACACACACGAGATAAAGGATGGAAATTCAAACGCGATCATCGTGTCGCGCCGTACGTAGTCATAATTACAAAACAGAAATAAATAAATCAATATTTGCGCCCGCCACGGCTCTCTGCCGCTGCAGTCGCGTTTGTGTGTTTATGCATGCATGCGCGACCGACCACTGCTGCCACTGCTATGGTATACTATTCGCTCGACGTTTATATTATCGTGCGGTCGAAAAACGGAAATTCATCTAATCGAGCGCGCCTACGTTTTTTCTTCTATGTATAATCAATCGCGCGCGCGCTGGTTCTCGACCTGTCTGTCTGTATAATCGTTATACACTAGCCAATCGCGTGAAACGAAAGCCAACTAAAAAAAAAAAAAAAACAAAGGGAAAGAAGCGTTAAGGGATATCAGTCACGCGAATCGCGCGAATATAAAACTCACGCAGCTGTGCCCAGTGATACACGACGTCCGATCGCGTCGCGAGCTTTAATGTGCGCGCACCTTGTGTTAAAATCAGGCGGGGAGGGGAGCTCGCGACGATGACGCACTGTGCATATTATGTATAAGCTGCTGCTACTACTACCCGCGAGGCCAATGCAACGAGCCCTACCTCCTCCTCCTCCTCCTGCACTGTCGCTTCATCATCGAAACTCTCTCTCGCGACGACGACGACGACGAGTCGCTGCTCGCTGCAGTTGAGTGAACTCTCGACTGCTCTCTTGTGGCTCCTTTTTTTTTCGCATACAGATACGCCTCTCCTCGTTCTTTTTTTTCTCTCTCGCTCGCACTCCCGGCGAAATGAATTACGCCGATGAGTACTTGATCGATGTCGACGTCGTCGTTTGTCGTCGTCGTCGTCGTGTATCATATTGTATCCGAGAGCTGCCTGCCTGCTGTTATGCATTGTGTGCGACCCGAATTTTTTTTTTCTTTTTTTGTTGGAAAAGGAGCAAAAAAATCTCTGCCGATGTAACGAACCCGCTATTATAACTCCGTTAATTCGAGAATATTTCACGAAATCGATCTCGAGTCTCTACGTCGTTAAATCATTAAATTTTTTTTTGCGTCTCGTTTCGTTGCCATTCATTCTTTTTTTCTAAAATATACGATATGAAATACGTGTATGTATAATATCGTGCGTACGATGGCATTTTTTCTACGATACGTAAAGCAAAACAGAGAAAATAAGAGACGAAAAACTACACGCCTAGACACACAGGGTATACAAGCGACGAAAACCCATAGAAATTCCAACGTGCAGCGAGCGAGAGCCTAGACAGCGTCAGCAGCCAGCAGCAACAGCGGCGGCGCGCTCCGCTCGTCACATTGTTGCAGTGCGCCAGCGCACACAGACGCACACTTGTATACATATGTGCGTACAGCATTAATATATACAGAGAGAGAGTTCGGAGGGATCTCCCTCGCCGACAGCGCACAGACGAATATATATATAATACTCGGTGCGCGATGACGTAGTGTACAGGCTCGCACTCATATACATATTACACACGTAGACTACTGCGACTAAATGCGTGGGTGACGACGACGAGCGACGACGACGACGACGGTGGTGGTGGTGGCGACCGTCGAGAAGGCGCCAGCAGCAGCAGCAGCACATGCACTTGTACGTGCTTTTTCGGTGTGTGTTGGTATATGTATATAGGCGCGCATTAAAAGTCGCTGACTCCGGTGCACGCGTTATAAACAGGCGCTCGGTGCACGCTGTACACACATATACAAATATGATAAATCGAGTACAAATACGTGTGTGTGTATGTGATCAGATGGACGGTACAGCAAAAAAAAGGAAAAAAAACAACAACGACGATGACGACGACAAAACGTACACATAGGAGAGATAGAGAGCGACGACCGATGCATTATTATACGCGCAGCAATGCGCGACGAAGCGTGAGCGTGCCCGGCGCGTTGATTATTATTGCAGATAATGGATAATTAAACACGCTCCTCGGGCGCGCGCGCGCGTCTTCGCGCCTTCGAGCTTTACGCGCGCGATTCGTCGCGTGCGCACCATACATTGTACAATAAAGAACTTTTTTACGTGCTTACTTGCGCTCGAACTCTATTAGTTTTTCTTTACTCCTTTCCATTTTTTTCGTTTCGACAAAAGCGAAATACTTCGGACTGTGTAACGCGTACATCGAATAATATTGTGCACGATATTTGTATGTGTATCTGCGTGTGCTTAAGAGCTGGGACGGTGGAGGAGGTGGAGTTGTATATATGGAGCGCATTCCGCAGCCTCGGCAGCGATCACGCGCGCGTGTGCACATCGTATATCGTATATATCGCGCGTGGATGCGCGATATTCGAAATATTTGGACGCGTGCGCGCGTGCTGCGCCACACGAAATTCCCTAATAATAAGAGCGATGATATACGTCATTTAAACGACGTCGACGACGAGTTTCTCTGCTCGCGCCCAAAGTAAACACACAGTGCGAAATTATCTCGCAGGTATATTATGGTATACGCGTGCGTGACTCGCTACTTCGGTGTTTTCAATTTACCCGGGTATACGCTTAAATATATTTAACGTAGTGTGCACAGCGAGGTATGCTGTACGGTACGAACGAAATTCGTTCGTGTATAAACATCGGCTCGAGTTTCGCGTTTCTGCGGCTATTTTGTGAATGTTATATGTATGCGTATAATGGAGATTCGCGCGCGGAGCGAGTGTCCGCCTTTCGGACGTTTAATTAGAACCCACAGATATATAATACATATACACACGGACGAAAGCTCGACGTCGAGCTTTTATATTATCATTATCGCTGTATCGGGGGATATCGTGCGCGGGCACTTGCCTCGAGACAGACCGACAGACACAGAGAGAGATTCTCTTTCTGTCTCTTTTCGCTTCCGCTCGGATGCTGCGTTTATATATTGTATCGTATGTATAGCTGCGGACGGAGATGGACGATAAACGTACTGTACAATTTGCGGGAGTCGAATTTAAATGGACACTATGTACAAAAAAATATAGTAGTGGTACGCCATATCGATCGAGATGTATAAGGAAGCAAAAGCGAAGCCGACGTTGCCGCTGCTTTGATTAATTCTTATCAAAGAGAGAGGAGAGATAGATGAGAGAGATAGACCGTAGAGCTACTACTCTCGATTTATAGAAATATAAATCACTGCCCACAGGGATATCTCCATGATTCGGAGCTGCGGAGAATCGCTTTTGCATATCTCGATCCGAGGAGAGCATATAGCTCTTTGAGCGAGCTACATAAGATTCGGAGGTAGGAGGTAAAGGAGAAGAAACCCGATCGCTTTTCATACATACATTCCCATTAAGTACATATATGTAAGAGAGGGTGGCACAGGCGTGCAGTGGTGGTGCCAGGAAGGAAGGATCGATCCTTGAGAGCACACCACGAGAGATTCTCAGCTCTCGAGCTCCGAGGCTTCCTGCCATAATATAGCTGCAGTGGATGCAGCGGTAATACCCCCTGTATACACGTATAGCTGCTATAAGAGCTTTCGATCCTTCTGGATCACCGTGGTATATACCGCTTACATGCACATATACACGCGTATGTATAGGTGTAATGCGCGCACGTGACCTGGACGCGCAGGACGTGTCGCGACGAAAAAAAAAAAAAAAAATCAATCAATTTCCTTTACTTCCTCCCTCTCTCTCTCTCTCTCTCGTATATAGGTACACGCGCACTTACACGCATCATCGTCGTCCTCGTCCAACAACGACAACAACGACGACGAGTTGCAGCAGACCGACGAGAGAGAGAGAGAGAGAGAGAAAGACCATGCTATATAGAGCTATAGCTGTATAACGCTGGCACCAGAGCAGCAGCAACAGCAGCAGCAGCAGCAGCAGCAGCAGCGGAGAAAGCGATCGATAAAGTCCGACTATACTGCTACAACTACGTATATACATTGCGAGCACTGCATGCACACGAGAGCGAGCGAGAGAGAGAAAGAGAGCTGACTGCACTACTGTGTATAACATGTCTGTGTGCGAGTGTCTGTGCGTGGGTTGTGTGCGTGCCTCGCTCGCTCGCGGCTTGGCAACCCTCGTCTCTCTCCTCTCGCACATCGTATCGCGTATAGATATATTACTCTGTATAACCGACGCAGCGCAGCGTGTACAGAGCTGCAGACCGACCTACCGACGCCACTTGCTCCAGAAGCAGCAGCAGCAGCTCTTCGTGCGGCGGCGGCGACGCGCACATGTGAGAGCGTGGGTATTATACCCTTCTCTCTTTCGTCCACGATTTTTTTTTTTTTTTTGCTTTTACTTCGAGCTCTCTTTCGTTTACGAATGAATGTGTGTGTGTGTGTGTGTGTGTGTGTGTGTGTGTGTCTGTGTGGGTGGGTGCACAAGTGCAGCTGCTGTACGCGCTCGATTATTATATATACACGTATGTATAGACAGACTCCTCGCCTGCAGCGAAAAAAGATCTTAATATTCCTTCGAAAGATCGCGGCACACACGGTACGTGTATGTGCTCTCTTCTACTTTTTTTTTTATTTTTCGTACATACATCTCTTTCTCCCTCTACTTTTTTCCTCGAGACTTCTGGATATATTTTTCGTGCTGCTCTCTGCGGATGATCGATGATGTTATTTTCAACTTGCTACTACGGCGGCAGCGGCGGCGTCGGTGGCCTTTTACCTCTCTCTCTTACTTGTATTTTTACCCGTGCAAAAGCTCAGGTATATAGTGATCGAATCGACCAAAGGACAGAGCCCACTTTGTGTATCTATAGCACGACGCTTGATTTTTGCTCTCTCAACGATATACATTATGTATACACAACAGCAGGCTTTGGCCGCCGAGGGGGCTACCAATACTACCACTACTACATACTCGAATCGGTCGTAGTCCGGGTCAGTTGCGATGCGAAAATACACACATCGGGAGAGCTGATTTATCGATTATATCGTGTATATAGCGAGAGAGCAGTTCCTTCTGCTGCTGTTTCTGCCACTACTGCCGATCCGCAGTCAACGACATTTCGATGATGATTTTTTAAACTCTATATATTATACATTCTCTCTCTCTGCACAAAAATATATATTTACTCTCTATATGAATGCTGCAACGCCGACGACGAGGCGCGTCTACTACTACCACCACTATATACTACTACTACTGCGATATCGGGTGTATGGCGTTTGCATAAATCACTCGTGCGCGCGAGCGAATAATCATCGGCCGATTACGCCTGCTGCACGCAGAAGTGGAAAAAAATTGATGCTCGACCGTGGTGTGTGTAGCGCGAGAGCTGCTGTGCCAGGGAGAAGCGTTGCAAAATAATAATAAAAGTATGAAGAAAAAGAAGTAAGCATTTGATTCCCGCGACGTCTCGAGTACTTTTGCTGCACAGTCGATATCGTTTCGAGAGAGAGAGAGAAGAAGGAGTCACCGTATCAAATAATACGCATATACTACTACTTGTATACCGATATACGCGTATATAAGACGATTTTCGCATTACGCAAACGGCTTTGCCAATTGTATATTTATTATTATAAAATAATTCCACTCTTTGAGGGAATCGTGCGTCGCGTTATTTTTTTCCATGACTTTGATTCATCCATCCGAGTAATTACTCGCTCGCTGTGTAACGATATACATTACAGTCCATTGAATTATATTATAATGTAATAAATAGCGAAGCACGCAGCAGCAGCAGCACACGCATTTCGATACGCTACTATGCGTTCGCGCACACACACAGACGAGAGGCAGAGTAGAGATACGCGCGTGACATTGTTCGCCATTATCATTATCGCTCCTGTATTATAGCAGCGAAAGAGATACATTTCAGTGAGAGACTACTGCGTCCCATTAATTTCCTTCCTGCACGAGTGTGTGTATGTGTATATGTGTATGTGTGTTTGTGCTCGGCGCATATCCGCCACTCCTATGCTTTATCAAAATTTCGACCGATAGAGAGAGAGTGGCCCGCTGTACAGCGAGAGAGAGAGAGGAAGATAGATGCGAGAAAGAGGAAAAAAATCAAGCAGAGGAAGAAGAAATGACGATCGTTACGGAGAATTATTATCATATCGCGTATAGCAGAGATATTCGGTCCAAAGCGAATCTCGACTCCTTTTCTTTTTTAACTTATTTTCCCGATCGAAGTATCTATACACGATATTAGCCCTCCCCGGTATAATACGTCGAGGAAAAATAAAAAGAGAGATAAGCTACTTAAAGTCAAGTAAGGCTCTCGATAGCTTTTAAAAAATACGCGCGCAGCTATTATAAGCTCGCTGTTGATGATCGAGGAGACGCGCGCGGCGCCGAGCACAATCCGTACTTGTGTGTGTGCCTGTGTGTACCTACATACCCCCCGCGCGCGCATTACATTGCGTACGTACGTAAAAATAAAAAAAAAAAAAAAGAAAAAAAAAAGAAAACTCGCGGCGTTATGTAGCCTTATATCCACTGCTACTGCTAACTTTTGAGTGCCCTTGGAATTGCAGCGGTGCTGCCGCTGGATGCCCGCGAGTGGGAAAAGTTTTTCTTTCTCTCTGTTACATGGCTGTGTGTATACGTTATATGTATGTATATAATACACGTGCACCTCGTTTACTCCTATCTTCTTTTTTTTTTACTTCTTTCCTTTTCCTTACCTCCTCCTCTTCTTCCTTCTCTTTTTTTCCTTTTTGCTTTTTTGCGATTGTGCTGCTGCCGCTGCTGCTGCTGCTGCGGAGCTTTCCTGTGTGTGCAGCCTGTCTCTCTTTCTCTCTCTCGCGGTAACGGCGCATCGTCGATTTTCCTTTATTACTACTACTACTACTACTACCGCTATACACAGCACAGCTTATGTACAACTATACAGCAGCACAGCTTTATGGTATATACGCTGCCACGCCGAGAGAGAGAGAGAGAGAGAGTTGGTTTTATCGGAGTCCTTTGTTACGCCGTCTGGGCAGAAGTGCACTTTATCAGCAAAGAGATAAAGAGAGCGAGAGCAAGGAATATAAGGGCTGCTTTATGTTATTTTCGCTCTCTCTCTCACACACACTTTTTTTCGTCAGCGAGTACGTATAATAGGAATTAAAAAAAAAATCGGTGGAACTTCGCGACTCAACTGCTCTTCTAATTAACAACTTATAATACTACTTTAGCCCTGTCTCTCTCTTGAGAGAGAGGATGAGATCGATGCGTCTCGCTTTATATAGTAAACAAAGTTTTGTGTACGTATTTATATAAAATATATACGTCACCGCGTCGCCGCCGCGCCGAGGATGAGATTTCAGCCATTTTACATTAAAGTGACTCTCCGTCGCTGTATTATGTGCACGTAATTCCGTCAGACCGTCGGCGGCAACAGGATCTCGGCGCATGGCGTCTCGGGGATATATCCATTTGGTCGGAAAACGTACGCCGCAAACACGTCCCCGCCATGCCTCTACCATGAGGAAGTAAGAACGAGGCATATATCCCCGCGCCGGAGTTATGAAAGTTGGAAAGCTCATCTCTCTCTCTCTCTCTCTCTCTCTCTCTTGGCACCCTGACTAGTAAAGTAGGAGTTTTCTAGCTCGAGCTTTCGCGCGCGTTATAAGATGCGACGGCGTCCCGGCTCGAGCGCCCAAAACTTGTATAATGAGATAATAGTTTTTTTTTTCTCCGAGGAATGGAAATTTTCGTAATTTGTCCTATAAAACGTTGTTATCTCGTCGTCTCTCCTATACTTCATCGTCGGTGACATCATATCTTAGATAAAAAAAAAAAAAAATGAAAGTAGAAACTCCGGTAGCCGTATATAATATTTACACTGATATATTATAAGTAAACTGATTTATATTTACGATCGGCTGCTGCTGTAAGTAAACTATGCGATGGCGCTGCACTTAGCCATATATGCTTTTATCGTATACCCGTAAACCAATACCCGTGACTTATTATCGGACGTATATGTACTCAGAGTTGCATAATTTCTAATTTGTCGATTGAAAAATTAAATCGTTATTTGAAAAGTGTTAAACTGAAATTAATTTGAATTTGTAATTTATGATTTTTCAAATTAAAATTCAATCGAATTTTTAATTGTTGATTTATGAATAATTTACAATTAAATTATATAGGGGCTATATCATGTCAACTGTCCCTCCCTCTCGTATCAGAGTTGGAATTTGAATTTTCATATTTTATTAATTATTTTATTATTAATTTTTCATCCAAAATCATATTCATAACCTCGAAATCCCTAAATTATCAAAAAATAGTCCAAAGGCCAAAAATAAACATGTTCCTATCCAACGATTAAGCCAATATTGTAATATCTTTATCGACACATCAAACTGCAACTTCCGATAAATTTTGGTCATCGGCAGACAAACAGACTTCATTATTGGGCATCATATGAGTCAAGAATCAAGGAAAATGAATGAAAAACAATGTTTTATTTTATCATCGGCGATTGTCGCCATTGATCTTCGCAAAATCGATCTAGTTAATCACGAGATATAGATTACGCAACAAGGATATATCACTTCAATCCCTTCCCGAGGGTTTTTCAAATCGAGTTCTCGCGTTCGTCGTGCAAACTATTTCCTGCGGAGCCCGACGATCTTAAAGGCCACTAGGCTAGGCGTGGGATGAGCAGACAAAAATTTTAAGAACATATGCGCATCTTCGATTCGGGGAAAAAATGTAGTTCGAGCAGCCGAACTACATTTTATCTTTTTTCCGGGCGAACGAAATCTATACTGGTATTCACGAACTACAACTTGGCTTTCTCTTTCTCTAATGATTCGACCATGTGTTTTTTACTCTCTGAATGTGGAGATCAGTATACGTTCGAACGTAGCAGTGTGAACAACGAGAAAGTAACGCAACGATTGAGCCTCGAGTGACTTTTGTGAAAAAAAGAAATATATTTTGTTATGTCGCGAGCGTCTAATAATCGTGTGCGAGTGCGAAAAATGGCCAAGTACGTTGATTTAGAAACAATAAGGTGCTTACGAGAGAAGGTTCATTGGGAGGTCAAGACAGAGCGACGTGATTTTCTCCAGCAACTTCACATTTTGATTGAAAAGTGGAACGGCCCACTTCCCAACTTTTGGAAGGTATTTCGACCCGAAGAAATCAAGTGTCTCATCTCGTATTCGGCAAAATACATTCTCTGCGACAGGGTCTACCCTCGCGTCGATGGATTTCTACGATTAATCGAGTTCGTGATTCGAGCCGACGGTAATGAAGGCAACCTCGAATTGGATGAGGTCGCACTGCTGCAACAGTTAACCGATTTATATTACGAGCATGTCCTCCATATTTACGACCCCTGTGTTTCTCGTTGTCTTTTCGACGTATGTGTCAAATTCGATGCGAATTACTTCGACGAAGAGACCCGTCCGGAGCATTTCCACATGGCCTGCAAATTCGCCAGTCACGACGTGGTGGAGAAATTCCTCGAACTCGGCATGGATCCCAATCTCCTACAGAGAGAAACGGGCGACTCGCCGCTACTCTCGGCTTCGTGGATCCAAGACATCTACGCACGAACGATCGAGCTGCTGCTGAGAAACGGCGCCGATCCGAAAGTAGCAAATCGGGTGGGAAGGACGCCTCTTCACGAATTGTCCGTGCACGGCAGACTCGAAGATGTCAACACGATCGAGAGGTTCTTGTCGGTCTGCGACGAAGTCGGGCAGCGGGTTCACGTCGACGCTCGGGACAATGAGGGTCGGACACCACTGCATCTGGCCGCGGAGTTCCGCCGAAAGGAGGTGTTTAAAACCCTACTGAGACAGGGCTCAGATCCGAATCTGGCCAACAAGTACGGCATGACGCCTCTTCACGCTGTTTGCTGCGGAATCCGCTACGACGGATTCGTCCAGATCTTGTTTGAGATCTGTGATAAAAGGCAGCTGGCGGTGCAGGTTGACGCCCGTGACAGCGACGGTAACACACCGCTGCAGTTGGCCGTCGCGAATCTATTGCCAAACGCCGTCGATGTGCTCTTGAATCGTGGTGCAGTTATAACCAACGGCATTTTCCCAACTTCAATCGATATGGAACTCTTAATCGATTCATCGTTGACCTGTAAAATGAGAGTAGCGTCCGGTGCTTTGGCCGTCGCCGAACAGCTCGAGGAAAGAGGATATAGCTTCAGCCGAAGCGACGCCCTTTCGATCATGAAACTCTTTGCTAAACACGATTTGTTTGAAAAGTCATCGGATCTTGAAAAATCTCTGCGCGATGATCAGATGTTCACAAACAAAGCCAAAGAGATAATGATCGTTCCGAGTCTGTCGCTCTACGATCTCATCCACTTAGGATACGAAGAGGAGGAAAAGCTACTCACGTACAGGGACTACTTCGTGTTCGCGGGTCAGTATTATAAAGCGATGAAGATCCCGAAACGGCTTGAAAAGAATTGTCTTTTGCATTTGTGCGAAAAACTATCGAGAGGATTTTTTCGACGCTGGGCACTGGATCCGTTTTACGAGTTGATCCACAACCGATTGCCGATTCTCTGCTGCGAACAGATCTTGGAGAAGCTGGACAACCAAGATTTGTGCAATATCTGCTTGGCGTTTGCAGACCAAGCCTCGTAATAACGATAAATGTATTTCCAGTACTTTATTTATGTTCTTGTATTATTCATTGTTCCATAAAGCATAACAGAGAACTATTTTCCGAAAATACTCCAGTGTTATATTATTTGAATGTAAATTTAGCAAAAAATAAATTAAACGACTTGAAAAAAAATGTTAAGAAGAAAATTTAACCTACATATCCTTTAGATCCTGCTAACTCAAGATGTAAAAGTAGATATTAAGGGGAGTCATACACCAATTCACTACTCTTTGTTATAATCATGAGTTTTGTGGAATTTTGATTAGAGTTATAAAAAATTTTGTATGCAAATAGATGTGAAAAAAACAAGAAATAAAAAAAATTTATTATTGTTTTTGAGCACACATTGAATAATAAGAACTGATATGAAGGTCTGATTCAACATTCCACAAAACTCAACCCGTAAAGGATACTTTTCTGACAACTTTGATACCTATAAGGGACTCCCACCTCAATAACTCGGATCTGAATCTTGCGATCGAAAGTTTTGAAAATTTTCAAAGAATCTGTCTGAATATTTTTCAGAATTTTTCGAATCGTCCATTACCCTTCTTCAGAGACCCTAATTTGATGCTTTTCTTGCAAAATTCAGAAACCTCTAAAAAATATATTATGTACACACTACACACATATATATCGTATAATTCCCTATTCCAAATACCTATGCGCAGAGCACACACATGTAGGCATAGAGAGAGACGGAAAAATCAATAATAAGCGCCTATATTACGTTACATAGCACTTGGCGCGACGGCCAAGTGCAGTGTGTGTTTTTGCGCCCATATTATACATACATACATCGAGGAGCTTATTTAACACCCAAGGCGTGCGTATACACACACACACACAGACACGCGCGCATGAACAAATACCGACACACAAGTGCGTCATGCCCTGCGCGCGCGTTATATATTATACATTATAAACAGAGAGAAAGCTCGCGCGTACCTGTGTATATATTGTACATTCTGCAATTTAATCCGTTGTGTATCGGCGCAGGCTGCCTCATGGTTATTCGAGCGCACGGCGCGCCTATACTATATTTACTGCAGCTTTAATATACTGCCTAAAGCTCGTGTGTCTCGCGACGACGACGACGACGCCGACAGAGAGAGAGAGAGAGAGAGAGAGAGAGAACGCTTATAATTAAAAACACCGACGTATTCAATTTTGCGCAATTTTCTTTCCGTGCAGCTTTTTTTTCGCAGCAAGTGCGTATGCTTTTTAGTAAAAGTAGCAGCAGCAGCAGCTGTTTGGTGGAAAATGCTTTTTAAAATTTATTCTTTTCCTTTTTTTTTTTAATGAAGCCCGAGGGCGAAAGCGCGTGATGTAACGTTAATTCGTCGTTCGCGTTGTAATAAACGCACACGACGGTTGTAGTTTACAACAGCGGTAGTAGTTGTAGTAGTAGTACCTACATATAGTACAATTGTAGTTAGGGAGTCGCGCGCCGCGTAATTGATATACTCTAATTACCGTCAATTGACACTGTGTGCCCGTGTGTCCTCTATCTCTCTCTCTCTCTCTTCCATACTCTCGTTGTGCATAAAGTCACCTCGCGGCGGCGGCGAATGCGAAAATTACTCGGGAGCGAGTAGCGGCAGTCGAGAAAATTGTCAACTTTAACGAGCCGAAAGGAAAAGCTACGATATATACGTGTGTGTGTGTACGTATGTGTACATGTGGTAGATATAATACACACCGGAGAACTGCAACCGTTGCAATTAAGGTCTTAAGCTTTCTCTCTTCGTGTTTGTATTAGCCACGCTCGTGTATGTGTGTGCACACTTGTAGTACCGTACAACGGCGCGCTACAACGTTTACCGCCTCTGGGAGGATAAATCGCCGGCTGTAGCCTGTATGCGCGGCTCAAGCTTGTACCGACTCGCCGGCGTATTTACACATGCATACGAAGCTTGGCTACACTAGTCCTCTGTGTGTGTGTGTGTGTATGTTGTAGAGCTATATACGCAAAGATAAGAGAGGAAAATTTCACGTACTAACTAGGTATGTTCACTGTTATAGGCCAGTAGCAGCAGCGGCAGCTGCAGTACGCGAGCTTTAAGCTTTACGCTAAAGGGAATACGTATATATTTCAAAAATTCATTTTCATTGCTGCTGCTGCTACTGGGGCTAAAGAGTATAAATACGCGTACGAGTGATAAACGTCGTCTAGTTGATAAACCGGCTGCTGCCGGTGCTGGTGGGATGTATGCTTATTCCGTGATGTCGCGCGCGCGAGCGAGCGGAAAAAAAGAGGGCAAAAAAATGTGGAGAGGAAAAAAATTATAACCGACGCTGAAGTCGCTTGTGCCACCGTTAAACTTTTTTTTTCCAAGATGGAATGAGAGAGAGAGTAGACGCGAGCGAGAGAGAGAAAAAGGGTAATTTCTAAGTTTTTTATTTGAAAACAGCAGAGGCGCCCAGAGTCGCGACGAGTCAGTAACCTGTGCCAACCTCTAGCTGCACGCGCGAGTTTAGTTAAACTTTTTTTCTATATATATATAAGTGCACACGGAGCAGCAGCGCAGAATTACAGTGGGCGCGATAGTAATAGTCCAGGTAGTAGTTGTGCGCTATACAGCCGGAGATGGCAACAAAAAAGTTGCCAGCTTCTTTATACTTTTTATCGCGACCGTGTCTACCACTGACCCAGCGGAACGAGATGAACGATTTTTTCTTTTTCTTCTACTTCTTCGACGATCGGGCCCCAGAGTGCGAGTTTTCTTCGTATATACTTTTGTTTCGTCGTCGTCGTCGCGAGAGATTTTCTGCGTGCGTATATGAAAATGAAAAAGAAAAGAAGAAGAAAACACATCGTTGGGAAATGTTTCTTGTCAAAAGAGCGACTTGGCTTTGCGATATATACGTATACCTTTTTTTCTCTCTCTCCTTTCTCCATAAATGTTACAACTTTTCTAGTGTCTGGACTCTGCGCGATATATACAGTTTTGCAACTGTTATATGTGTATAACGTCTCTTTCTTTCTCCTGCGCGATGAAAAGCCGGCGTATATAAACCATATACTCTTTCTGCTGGATTTTCTCTCTCTCTCTCTTTCTTCCTTTTTTTTGCACGAGGGAAAAATTCTGTATCACTGCCGTATAGTTATACTCGCGGGCATATACACAGAAAAAAAGCTCGAAGGTCGAGAAGAAAGGAATACACTCCTCGAGCTTACACACCCTGTGCAAGCTCCCATAAATACATACATACATACATATATAATTTTTTTTTTTTTTCATACACTTGCACGTTGCTGTTTTGCACGACTGCTGCTGTATTCTGTATACGGTTACACGCACAGAGCCGGTGCGAAATACGAGAACGGACGAGTAAATTTGCGCGCAAAAAGCTCTCCGCGCCGCGACCATGAGCTCTTTTCAATTGCGCGCGATGCGTGTCGCGTCTCTTCTCTCTGATTTAACCGATCCGTAAATGCGTGTGACATCGTACGTCTCGTCGTGTATAAATTGCAATAATGATAATTTTTTGTTTTCTCATCTCTTTTCAGTTGAAGAAATGCCACGCGCACATGCATAGCTCTCGCTTTTCCCGCAGCCATGCAGCTTTCGCTGTATGAGTTTTCGCGTTTTTCGAGCGACAAATATTTTTTTTTGCTGGTTCTTTTTCTTTCTCTTCGTCGCAACGTATTGTGTGTCGATTTCTGCGAGAACAAAAAAAAAGCAAACGATCGTCACGTCGCGTGACGTTGTACATGTACCGCGTACGGTAACCGCGCGCCAAGCGAAAATAATAAACGCATATACGGACGGCGAGTGTTTGTGTTTCATTCAAATACGTATGGAGCGCGTCAAGAGCGATTTTTCCAATACGTATACAGGTATTATTTTTTTGACGCCGCGCTCGTACACGCTTGAATCTCAATTAGCCCGCGTGAAACCGTTACACATCGATCGTTTCGCTTTTTCGGCGCGCAATCACCGCGCCGTTATATACGTGTGTAATAATAAAATATTGTAACGTGCCAATCAGCGAACCAGTTAATCGAAGCGCGTTGTGTATGTACACGAAAAGTAGCCCTCGCGCGGCTTGTCATCGCGTCGATTATATCACTCTTCATCTTTTTTTTATGTGATATTTTTTTCCTCTCTCTCTCTCTCTCTCTCTCTCTGGATGGCCCCAGCATCAACATTTTTACATCGTACAAGTACGCTATAAAACGTATACACGACAGCGATCGTATAAATATTTTATATCTACATACGTGCACATAGATATATATTTTACATCCACTCCCTTCCCACGGGGCAATAATCATGCATAAACATAGGCTGTGCTGCTGCTGTACTCGGCGAAATCGCTGTTGCATATATGCAGCTGCGCGGAGTATACGTATAAACATTTTTTTTCTCTCTCTCTCTCTCTAGCTTTCTGCGGCAATATGTATATTACGTGATATCGCGTTGCCTATATATTTTTTTTTATTTATTCGTCGTGGACAATTTATTAAAAATGATTTTTCCTGACGCGTAACGTCATTTGCAATCTAGCAGCCTCTAAAACGTACCACTACCTTTATCTCGTGTAAAAGCGCCTATTTTTTCATCCACGCACACACACACTCGTATGGAGTTTATACATGCATGTGTGGGTATACGACGCCGCTACACTTGTATCAGTACGACGGTATATATACTGGATGCACGTCGGCGTGTATAACTTGATTACTCCTCATCAAAAGCGAGGCTCTAGTTATACGTGTATGTGTGTGTGTGCACTGTGCACAGTGTGCACCTCCCACTGCGAGTTCTCTCCTTCTCTCTTGACTCGCTCTTTGTGCCCTGGCATTTTACTCTTTCTCTATCTTCTGCCATTCTGCGCTTACGTCTACTTTGATATTTTTCTTTTCTAAAATTACATACACTCACACATCTATACAGTCACAAAAAAAACGTAGCAGTTCTTAATTGCGAAAATACTTGGCTACCTCTCGCCGCTTCACAGTGTATCTTTTTACTTTTTAGTTATTTTATTTAATTTCTCTCTTTTTTCTCTCCGTATATCTGCCGAGCCATGTAGCAGTAGTAGCAGTGTGGCGGCGTTTTAAAAACGCTTGAAAAATTTCATCTCTTATACTTCCTCGCGCGTCTTGATCTATTTAGTCGGATGCACGAAATGGAGCGAATGAATTAAAGAGAAGAAAAAGGAATTTATCGCGAATCAGCTTTGATCATTTATGCCTTGATCCTTTATTCAAAAAAAAAAATAAAAAAATAAAAATGAGAAAAGAGAGATAACACACACATACTAATCGATACAAGCTTTAGATAAATTAGTGCGGGGCTTTTCACTTGCCTGTATAATCATGCCCTATTCTCAAAATCAACATCAAGTGCCACTTGGCAGTTCATTAACGCAGGCATCGACGTTATATAGCCATGTGTACTGAAAGTCAAAGTTCTATATACCATTAGCGACGCTACGTACAGCTAGTCTATGCGTGCAAGTATATGTTATACGTATCTGTACACTATCAAAGCGATCGCGAGCGATGCTTGAATATGTATAATAATCTATACATCTGCGCATGTGATCCTCCATTAGAGCGGAGCAAAGGATTATTTTAGGTCAAATTGCGAGTCGAGAGCAGCAGCAGCATCAGCAGCAGCTATTAATAACGTTATTATTATTCGACTCGAGGATCACGGCTCGTGCGCTCGCTCGCTTTATTATTGAATTATAACGTGTCCTATCGCCCTCGTATTCCGGGATTATACTACACCCTGCAATGTTTACCTAGCATACGTACTATAACGTAATTTTGACTTTTAGAGCGCGCGAAATTTACCCGCGTATACTCACACACACATGCACAGACGGCGCGCGTGCTGGATTCGACACGATGGCCCGATTTTCACGCGCGAAACGCGAAAATCTCGTGGGTAAACAGAATTAGAAAAGTTGCACCATTCCCCCCGGAGTCGAGTCGAGCGCGTGGATGTGTGTGCGCGTGTGCGTTATCTACACGACAGACGCAGCATCGCGCGCTACGACGATTTGCAAACAAAATTTTTTTTTACCCATATACCCCTGTGTATATAGATATATAGTACGTGTGTGTGTGTGTGTATAAAATGTGTACGAGCTTGCGAACGATCGATAAGATATATAATAATAAACTCATACGGTATACGGAGCTGCGAATATCGCAAGCTCGAGTAAAAAGAAGAAGAGGAAGAAATCGTGCCGACGTTTCCACGACTGCGAAATTCTCTCTCTCTCTCTCTCTTTCTTACATCTTACTTTTTTTTCTTTACTTTCTTTCTTTCTTACTCTTTTCGCAGCCATAAGGTATACACACACGTACTCGTGCATGTGGCACGCGCGGCTGCTGCTAGATATGTAAGAGCCTCGTTCGAGCTTTCGGGACCTTCTCCCTCCGCCCCCCCCCCCTCTCAAAAAAGCAGCAGTGGCAGCAGCCCCGACGTTGAATAAAAAATAAACCGCAAGAAGATAAACCTGCAGAAACGTCGCGCTGTTATACTCCGTACGTGGAGTTGAGCTATATTTTTTTCTTGCCTACTTTTTCTTCTTCTTCTGCGTCTTCTCGCTCATCTTCGTCTTCTTTTCATGTCTTCTCTCTCTGTGTGTGTATGTATATGGTGGTACTTTCATAGAAACTGACGACGACCGCCGCGCGCACAAGTGTATATGTACAGCAAGTGTACACGTGTACAGCGCAGTATATGGAACGACGAGAGAGAGGAAAAGAGAAGGAGGAAAAAAAGACGAGGAAGATGCGGCGTGTGTATGCATCTATCTCTTTTGCGCGCTCTCCGAAAGACGATAAAAAAAAAGGTCAAGCGAAATATGGATGCGGTGGACCCACTTCCGCGTGGTTGTATGCATGTAGATATAAACCCGCGGCGACGGACACTCTGGCATCTCTCAATTTTCTTTATGCGCGCAGCAGCGCACCGTCGATGTAATATCTAGGTCCGAGCGAAACGACGTGTACTTTTTTTTCGAATCGGTACAAAAAGACACAGAAAGATCGTCTCGAGCTGCGAGCGAAATAGTATAAAATACACCAAAATCGACTGCGTATAATTCCGAGTGCCGAGAGAGGGAAAATTCGAATCGTACTGCGCCCTGGGAAAAGTTCGATCGCTTTTCGGAATTCATGCAAATTGGTCGAGTCGCACAGAAGCGGCAGCAGCACTGCACTTCTCTTTCTTTCTTTTTTCTATCGGGTGCGCCCGCTGCAGTTATATCCAGCAGCAGCTCCTTTCTCTATCGCGCGCAATTTCTATAATTGACTTATTTAATCGTGTGGCGCGCTCTATTTCCGTTTCTCTCTCTCTCTCTCTCTCTCTTTTGCGAATCGTTAGCTAATTGAGATACTCGAGTGCCCAAAAAAAAAGAAAAAAAAAAGAAAGAGGCACACAGTTCGAGTCTCGCATGATAATTGAAGCCACCCGCCCGAGCGCTCGCAGCTTTTAATTCGGCAAAAAGCAACGAACCAAGAGTCGTGAACACACACACACACACACACACACACACACACACACACACACACACACACACACAGAGGAGTGCAGTGACCCAATGCAACAAAAAAAAACTATATCGATCCGTCGTCGACTTTTATATCGATATAAAAGCTGACAGCCCCGAGTATACGTATACACGCTCGACTTACGTATTCTTTTCTTCGTCTCTTTTATATACGTATGTATATATAGGAGCGGCTGGTGCTGCACGAGACTATACACGGAAAACCCTTTTAATTAACCGTCAAACCGGATTTTCCGCGGCGTGTATTATGTGTACCTGGTAAATGCTTATACAGCGGTTGCGTCTGCATCGTTGTGTCAAGAATAAGAGAGCTAAATTAAAAGTACACACTCTTTCTCATTTCTACTGCTGCTGCTGCTACTGCGGCTACTGTGTGTACTGTTTACCGTAAAATAAAAAAAAAAATAAAAGAGAGAGAGACAGATAAAGAAAAAAAAAAGAAAACCTCTCCTACCCTCGCGGCGCGCAATCGGCGAGTCGTCGCTAGCTACACTACAGCTAGCTAGCTCTCTTCTCTATTTCTGCAGTTTCGTTTTCGACTCTCATTCTTTTCCTCTTTATACGATGCACGCGTGTGTGCTTGAGCGCGCCCGCGCGTGCACACGCGAGATAGCGAGAGAAAAAGAGAGAGAGAGAATCGACAAAAGAAGCTAATTTCTTTCCTCGTCTTTCCTTCTTTTCTTTTTTCTTCTATTTTTTTTTCTATTTTCTCTCTTTTCATCCGCAACCTGTATATCCGCAATTTGCAGCTCGATTGTCTTTGAGCTGCGAGCTCGCGTACATACAGAGACATGTGCGCAGCTGTAAAGCAAATAAATAATTCATCCCGCGAGGAAGTCGTCCAATACACATGCGGTTTTACATACATGTGGTACTCGTCGAAGATACCCCCCCGTCCGGATGCTTGTGCTCTGTGGTGGTGCATCGTTGGATGTGTATGTGATGTACGCGTATAATTATACATGTATGTATAGGAGCTGCTAGGCTCCTTGACGCACGCATGCGATATTTCCGCTGTTTTTGCATCGCGCGGCTTTAAAGGATCTCTTTTTCTCTATACGTATATAACAGCAGCAACAGCGACAGATGTGTCGTGTATACATGTCTCTCTCGCAGCAGCACGTGTGTGAATTTTTACGTGACCTATTTGCCATTGGAGGATGAAAAAAAAAAAAAATGAAAACAGATTTACCGCGCGCGGACGTGGAAATCGTGTTATATCCTAGTTAGCGCGCGCGAGGCGAATTTTCGTACATGCATACAGCAGCAGCTCTGCTCTGCAAAGCGCTTGAAACGACGGAAATTTCGCGTAATTAAAATTTGACCTCGTTCGTTAGATATTCTCCTCGTCTCGTTTCTCTTGCTCTTCTCTTACTGCTCTGTTATCGCTGCAGAAGAAAAAAGATAGAAACAACTCGACTAATGAAAATTTTGGCTCGCTCAAAAAAAAAAAAAATTATCAAATTGTATCTGTCTCGATTTGGGTCGCGTAATAAATAATTATTTGATCAACTGTAACTCGTCGTGAGTGTATATATTTGTATGTATACATACGATTAGTTTACTGGGTTACACACCCGATGATTTATCATTTCAGAAAAGTAAATAATCTTTTCTCGCATTACGCTATATCTCTCTTGGGTTTCGCAATGTTTTTTTCGATAATCTAGCAAAGTGCCCGAGCGAAATAAATAATAATAAAGAAGAAAAAAATATTCGTACATCTCTCTCTCTGTCTAGATGATTAACCGCTCGGTCCATTAACGATTGTTACAGATATATATATGTACGCCCACGCGAGGAACATCGGCAGCAGCACCAGAGACGACGACGTTATAGCCGCTGGAGTGGTATTAGCGAGTCAACGACGACGACTACGACGACAAACATCGGCGAGGCGGAGGGAGGATCGCCTCTTCTGTCTCGGCTACTATGGCGAATCGCAGTAGCCAAATCATCATCGTCAGTAACAGCAGCAGCAGTAGAGAAGCAGCCGAAGAGGAGGAGGAGGTGGTGGTGGTGGTTGTCGAACAGCAACGGCCCTGCTCGGAAGCTTCGATTGGCCCAGCGCCACCCGAGTGAATATATTCGCAGAAATATACGGTATATATATACGCTCGAGAGACATACAGACGAAATACTGCAGCAGAAGAGAGAAATTTCTAACTGCGTCTTTTATTCATAAGGTAAGGATAGATCATTGCTGCTAGTTTGTATGATTCATATACGGAACAATGCGCGCCGCCGATGCAGCTCGCGAGGATCGAAGAGAGATGTGTTGAACATATTTCCCTTCCTCCTCCTTCTTGTTTTTTTTTTAAACCTACACACAATTGGCGTGTATCAGCGTCGCGGAATGTCGCGCATAATGTTTAGCAAAGCAATGTATTCTCCCGCATTCATACACCGCGAAGATCGAGAGATAAGCGCGTGTCGCCTCGCACGCAACGCATCGATCGATCGCTCGCTCGGCTCGTATATACGGAGGGGGGGAGGGCTCGTAATAGACAAAATCTGATTCACTCTCTGTCTCTCTGTCTCGCGGGGGCGACGACGACGACGACAGAATCGCGTGTCTGCGTGTGGGTAGGTTTGCGCCCAATATTATATCATATTATACAAAAGCAGCACGACGATGACGAAGAGAGAGAGAGAGAGAGACGTCGCGGCGCCGGCTTATGCGGAAATAACGTTTTCGACGATGTAGATATATAGCGGCGATGCGCATCCCTGTATATCTCTTGACGTCATCTTACGTTTTATTGTGAACGACGTTTACATCTCGAGTTTTTACTTAAGTCATACATAAATACAAAATTTCATCGTTAACTAATTTGAGGTAATAATTGGAAAAAACATTGCGCGTTGCTTTTATTTTATCTAATCAACGACGAGTTAGATGAATGCTTATACTATTCGAAAGTGTGATTGGATTGATCGATTGGATTTTAATAGTGTATATCGAGAGTATTCGGCGTTGCATGAATATCTAATCGAGATCGACGTTAATGACTTTTAATTAATTTTCACCTGCATTTAATTCTCACATTATTCTCCGTTTCTTTTTCATTAATAGGTCGATCGAATGCGCTGCATAAACGAGATCGATATTTTGAGACAGAAGTTTTTAGGACACTTGCGATAGGCAATAATTTCGATACGCGATAAATGTTCAAGAATAAAAATTACTTTTTCATGCGTCTTAGTACGCTACAATCAATGTCAACATTAACTTATTAAAGAAGCAGATCTATCTCATTTTTTATAAACACTTTACTTTGTGGACGCAACTTTGCTTAAAAAATGATTCGAAAAATCTGTGAGAACTCCCTAAGTTACTTCTACAACAATGATTATCATTGATCGTATTGAATTTTATACTGCAACACTTCGAAAATAAATTCTCAAAGTTGATGTTATAACCGTAATTTCGTATCTAAGTTTCAAATCTTAAATCTGAGCTCGGATTACGGCATTAAATTTTACGTCAAATTACGCATGTGCAAAGTTTTTTAAAGACCCATAACACGTTGAAAAAATTACAGAAAAAGTCACTGAGCGTAAAAAAAATAGATTGAAGATAATAGGCTTTTACTTTATTCGAATTATATCCACTTAGTTTTACTTTTCCGCTTGCAGATTCATTACAGAAAAGTACTAGCCATCTAGCGTTGAATGCTGGCTTTAATAATAAGCGAATTTTGATCGAGTACAGAACTGAGTCCTTTTCGTTCATTTCTGTCTTGAAAATAATATAATGCTTTGTACAAGCAATGTAATATTATATTACCTCGAATGAAATTCATCAATCGTTTACGTCAAATTTCAACACTCGATCTCGCACTAAAACCTGCCCATAAATTTCCAGGTTTAATCAACGAGCATCGACATGGCAGCGCCCGTGATCGAGAAGAAACGCTTCTACTGCCGCGAGTGGGCCTTCCTCAAGCTCGCCCACCTGCTGGAGCAGCGTCCGGCCTCCAAAGCCTGCGGCGCCCTCGTCGTCGGCGGCCCGGGCAGCGGCAAGACAGCCCTCTGTGCCGAGCTCGCCTGGCCTTCCAGCGGACCCGGGGCGCGTCATCAGCGCGCCCTCAATCGACGCGTGTTGGCCCGTCACTTTTGTCAGGCGCGGAGCGAGGTCAGTCTCGCGCCGGCCCAGTTCGTGCGCAGTCTCGTGGCTCAGCTGCTGCGAGCCACCCCGGACACGCGAAGCCGTACCAGATCGTCGCCGACGCAGACGACGCAGACGAGTCCGAAAAATGACAAAGCAGCGGCGGAAAACGGAGGGACGACGACGCAGCAGACGCATCATTCTTCGCGGGTGTCGTCGCGCGAAGCCGTGGCCGAGGCCTACGCGGAGAAGCTGCGCAACGAGCCGGAGATCCAGGCGGCCCTGCAGCCCGAGGTGCTGGATCGGAATCCCGACGAGGCGCTGCGCAAGGCCGTGCTGCTGCCCCTGCTGGAGATAGCGCCGCCCAAGGACTGCCTGATGCTGGTGGTCGACTCGATCGACGAGGCGCCGCTGCCGGGAGCGACCCCGCTATTCGTGAGTCATTTTGTCGTTTTGTAGAATAATTGAACCAAAATATTTGAACTGTGAACGTCATAGTCAAAGCACTGTAATGAAGTCACAGTCTTAGCTTTTACTTATATACAATTATATTGACTTTGCCACTTGCGGATAAAGGCCCTCGCCATCTAGCGGCAATTTCTTTTATGATAATTGAATTTTCTTGGATTTGTTGCATAATTAAAGTAAAAAAATAATAAACAAACACGGTGAAATTAATTTTCAACGAAGTTCTCATGCAAAACACTTTTAGAAGAAACCGATGACTTTCGGTATACTTAAACTGAAGATTTTCTTAAAAATGCAATAATTTTTCTTATAAAAAGTATAATTTTTAATTAAATAAAAGATGTGCTAAATATTTATATAATTTTTATTTCAAAAAAATTTCAGTGATATGTGAATCTAGTCTTGATATATCTTCTGATGATGTCGTGACAATCGTTTCATTAAAGTTTTAGAACTCACGCCTACCGTACAATGTTTCAATATTTCATAATTTCTTTTTTCTGTCGAAAACAGTCAGCCGCCAGCGTCTTGGCTCTGTCCGCCCTCAACAACAACAACAACAATAACAACAGCATCAACGGCTCGAAACGCGAATCCGAGACCGAAGAGGACCGAGATCAGCAGTCGCAACAGCAGCAGCAGCAACAAGCACCTCTCGAGGAGGCGTCCAAGACCATAGCCGAGCTGCTGGCCAGTCATCACCATCTGTTCCCGCAGTGGCTGCTGCTCGTCTGCAGCGCCCGGCGCCAGAGCAAGCAGGTCTCGCGGCTCTTCACGGGCTTCAAGAAGATCGCCCTGGACGATCTGCGCAAGCCCCAGGTGATACGCGACGTGCAGCAGTACATCCTGGCGAGGCTCGACCAGGAGGACGCCTTGAGGCAGCACATATCGCGCGACACCGCCGAGATGCTCAATCATCTGCACATCAAGAGCAACGGCTGCTTCCTGTACCTGGAGAAGGTGCTGGACGGCGTGGCGGAGAGCTTCATCGTGCTGCGCGAGGTGCGCGAGATACCGGGCACGCTCAACGGCCTGTATCTCTGGCTGTGCCAGCGGCTCTTCAGTCGCAAGCAGTTCCTGCGCGTCCAGCCGCTGCTCAACGTCGTGCTCGCGGCCAAGCTGCCCGTGACGCATCGGGTGCTGTACGAGGCGGTGCGCTGCTGCCCCGGTCAGCCGACGACGACCCTCGGACCCGACGAGTTCAAGCAGCTGCTGCACCTGTTGCGCCGCGTGATCTCGGTGTCGCGCGACGGCGCCCTCATGTTCTTCCATCACAGCTTCGCCGAGTGGCTGGTGGACGTCAAGCACTGCACCCAGAAGTACCTGTGCTCGGCGAGCGAGGGTCACGCCCGGCTGGCGGTGCACTACGCACAGCGCGGCCCCGGCCTCGACCCGGCCGAGTGCTGCGCCCTGGCCCAGCACGCGCAGGCGGGCTTCGCGCGTCAGCCCCGCGACCGTCAGCAGCAGCACCAGCAGCACCAGCTGAGGATCAAGTCCCTGGTGACGGCGAGCTCGGTGACGACGAGCAGCTGCGCCACCACGACGGCGGCGGCGGCGGCGACCGATGAGCCGGCGGCAGCGATCGCGACGACGACGACGAGTTTGAAGCCAACGACGGCGACGACGTTGGACAATTATACGCTTCAGCTGCTGTGGCTGATCGACAGCGGCGCGCCGTTCGAGACCTGCTACCTGGACAGCAGCGACTGCGTGGCCTGGCCCAAGCACGACGCCAAGCTCATGAAGCTGCTGGTGGACGCGGGCGCCAAGCCCGCGGAAAAGTCCCCGGACGAGCTCGACCATCCCGAGCAGGACGACGACGACGAGTACGATCACTTGGCACCTTCTAGTCACGTGAGTAGTAGTTCTAAAACTCGTTGTTTTTATAATTATTGGGCGCTAACTCGTGAACGAAATTGCTTGCAGATCTCCCGAAACTCGAGCCCGACGGACGAGTCGCCGTTGGGCCCGCTGGCCGAGTTCTTGGGCGAGAACGGCGACATCAACGCCACGGACTCGTGCGGCCGCACGATCTTGCACAATCTGGCCTCGGACGGGAACGCGACGCTTCTGGCTTTGGCTATCGCAGCCTGCCCACAGGTATATATACCTACATCTAGACGTTGTACCATATACATAATTCTGTCGATTTGAATATTTGCAAGTAGAAGTGAAATAACTCGTTGGAATATTAGTATACATTTTTATGATTGTACTACAAGCACACTAATGTTATACAAAGTAATAGGGTGAAATAGTCAGTTATAGGCCACCGTGAGATATTATTTAAGTAAATGAAAATAAAAATTACAATCTCAAGCAATAAAAATTTATATCTCCGCTCAGTAAACGTTAAATCATTAATATAATATGATTTATAACCCTATACCGGCGCATAACTGGAATAGCCGGTAAAATTGTCAATTTAGTTCTGAGCCCCGTGTAATAATCTTGAAAAGTATTCAAACGTTTTAATTCAATTTTCAACAATGTCAAAAGGTTCCTCATATATTTCGAAACACGTCTAAATAGTTTAGTGCTCAAAAAATGTAACTGATTTCTAAGCTCAGTTTCTAATTAGTTAGTTCAAATTTTTCTTCTTTAATCATTTCTTGAGAGATATTATTAGCCATAATTTTATCTCGTACAAGTACTCATTCAAAAGGTAACATTTTTTCTACCAAAATGTATTTTCAGACAATTTTTTTAATCTTGCGCAAAATTTCGATAAGTGAGAAAAGTCAAAAATTGTCCTAATTAGTCATTTTACCCGGTATAAGCTCACTATTATAACTAATAAAGTAATTCAAAATTATGTGAATTCTTCTTGTTCGAAAAAAGTATAGGAGCAAGTATGTTAGTCTGACCGGAGCAAGTAGGTTGATTCTGTCATTGAAATATTTTTCTAAACTTTTTCATGTAGTAATCTCATTTATAGCAAAAGAATTTTGCTTCCTCATAGAGGAAGCTTTGTGATGGGCTCCATTTCGGCTTTTTTATAGAGTAATCGTAGGGTATATTTAATGATATTTCTATATACTAGATCGAATTTTTGACACATTTTGGAATGTATGTGGGTGTATGCGGCTGTATGGCTGTGTAGAGTGATTCCTTGATAACGGTAGCACGTATCGTGACGGGGGAGGGCTCATTTTTTTCGTTATGACATAGGGACGAAGCCAGAAAAATTCATTTATCGATAAACGTAACGTTTTCTATTTAAGAAAAAAATTTTTTTTTTTTTGCATTGTTTGTTTGAGAAACCCGATAAAGCTGAGAGGCGCTTTCGTTTCGCTTTCGTAATTAGAAAGATGATATTAATATTTTCAAATTATTTTTAAGTTAAAAAAAAGTATGAGGAAGCTACTTGCCAATACATTGGCAGCGGTTTTTTTCATAATTAAGACTGTAAGCCCTTAGCCAAAACGTTTACAATAGAACAATTTTCTTTATTCACACTGCCCTATTAACTACACTGAAAAGTTCGTTAGAGAACAATTAATTAATCAACTATCAACTTCATTATCAGGCCAAGCTCGAGGCGACAGATCGCCACGGCCAGACGGCCCTGAACCTCGCCGCTCGCCACGGCTACGCGGACGTGGTGAAGGTGCTGCTCGGGGCCGGCGCCAACGTCGATCACGCCGACTGCGACGGCTGGACGGCGCTGCGGGCGGCCGCCTGGGGCGGTCACACGCGCGTCGTCGAGCTGCTGCTGGGCCACGGCGCCATGGTCGACTGCGCCGACTGGGACCAGAGGACGGCGCTGCGCGCCGCCGCCTGGGGCGGCCACGAGGAGATCGTGCGCGCCCTGCTGCAGGGCGGCGCCGACGTCAATCGCACGGACGACGAGGGCCGCACCGCCCTGATCGCCGCGGCCTACATGGGCCACAGCGAGATCGTCGAGCACCTGCTGGACTTCGGCGCCGAGATCGATCACGCAGACAGCGACGGGCGCACGGCACTGAGCGTGGCGGCCCTCTGCGTGCCCTCGAATCACGGATACACCAAGGTGAGATATATGTTTGCGAGGGATAAAAAAATGTCCAATGGTTTTAGTCAATTTATTCAATGATAATTAATTATCATAAGTAAAAAAAAACAAACGAAAACTCTCTTCTATATTGAACGTTACTATACATTACTTATGATATGTACATTTTTACATTCTTATTAGTAGTTCATTATCTATCATTTATTATTGGATATCCTTATACCTAGACGTATAAGTATTTAAGTAAATATATTTTTAGTAATATTTTAATGATGAATTTATAATTGTTAATTATTTTACAACTTTATAAAAAGAGAGTTAATTTTACGTTATAATTTTAAATTTTATTCGATTTAGATTTTATAATTATTTCATGCGCAAGTTTTCGTACTTATATTAATTGTAAAAGTCATCATAATAAAATCGGTATACAAAGTAGTTATTGTAATCCACTAACTAAATATCTTTGTATACTAAATAAATCGGCATTCTTGTATGTTGATGTTATCATAAAATCTCTGAATATTAATAACACAAGACATCCCCGAACGTCAATAAGTAAAGTATCTTTGCATACTAAAATTTAAGATATCTCTGTATACCATCTTGTAAGATATCTTTGAATATCAATTATGCATAATTAATTTTATCGGACTCAGCGGACTTTTTACAAACGAAAAAGATTTACGTATGCTAATTACTTTTTACTGAATCAGGTGGTTAGTCTGCTGCTCGAGCGCGGCGCCGACGTGAATCATCAGGACAAGGATGGCATGACGCCGCTACTGGTCGCCGCGTTCGAGGGCCATCGCGACGTCTGCGAGCTCCTCCTCGAGTTCGGCGCCGACGTCGATCACTGCGACGGCACCGGGCGCACCCCGCTCTGGGCCGCCGCCAGCATGGGCCACGGCGCCGTCGTGGCGCTGCTTCTGTTCTGGGGCTGCTACGTCGACAGCATCGACAACGAGGGCCGCACCGTGCTGAGCGTCGCCGCCGCCCAGGGTGGCTGCGACGTCGTCGAGCAGCTGCTCGACCGGGGCCTGGACGAGCAGCACCGCGACAACTCGGGCTGGACGCCGCTACATTACGCCGCGTTCGAGGGCCACCAGGACGTGTGCGAGGCCCTGGTGGAGAGCGGCGCCAAGCTCGACGAGGCGGACAACGACGGCAAGGGCGCCCTCATGCTCGCCTCGCAGGAGGGCCACACGCAGCTCGTCGAGCTGCTGATCAAGGAGTACGAGGCGCCGATCGATCAGCGCGCGCACGACGGCAAGACGGCACTGAGGCTCGCCGCCCTCGAGGGCCACTACGACACGGTGAAGGTGCTGCTGCAGCACCGGGCCGACATCGACGCCAAGGACGCAGACGGGCGCAGCATACTGTACATCCTGGCGCTGGAGAATCGACTGGCGATGGCGAGATTTCTGCTGGAGCACGCGAGGCCCGACGTGGAGAGCCGAGATTCCGAGGTGAGTTGAGCTTTCATCTCATTTTAACTTCCGATTTCCGTATAAACTCTATAAACATGTAATACTACCTATACGTAAATGAAGTGGTGAAGGTAAAAAGATGGTAAAAAAATTCGAAGCTCCTTTTAAGAGTCAAAAGAGAAAAGGAAAAATGATTGTCCTAAAAATTAGCTGTATAAATCTTATGATCGATTCTAAGAACATTCTAAGAAATTTTTGTTCTATAATGTTTTATTTTAAACTTCATAGGTAGTTTTTGATTTGCGTTGACATGAAAAAAACTGTTACCATATGAGAAAAGTTTATCGAACAAAGATGTCATAGAATGGATCAAACAACATCCTCAAAATTTTTTCGAATATTTCACGATGATATCGAAATCTAAAATTTTTCCCTCTCTTACTCGTTTTGCGCATGGTAATCGTTTACATTTCTTCATCGTCGTTATCTCATTCACAGGGAAGAACGGCGCTGCACGTGAGCTCGTGGCAGGGCCACGTGGAGATGGTCTCGCTGCTGCTGCAGGAGGGCGCGGCCTGCGTCGACGCCCGCGACACGGAGAATCGCACGCCGCTGCACTCGGCCGCCTGGCAGGGCCACGCCGCCGTGGTGAGGCTGCTACTGGAGCACGGCGCTACGGTCGATCACACCTGCAATCAGGGCGCCACGGCGCTGGGCATCGCCGCGCAGGAGGGCCACGAGAGCTGCGTGCAGGCGCTGCTGCGACACGGCGCCGACCCCAGCCACTCGGATCACTGCGGCCGCAACGCCATCAAGGTCGCGGCGAAGAGCGGCCACGACACCGTGGTGAGGCTGCTGGAGGAGCATGCGGCGCTGGCCAATCATCAGCGCAGATCCTCGAGACCGGGTACGTGCGCGCGTACACCGATAGAGAAATAACAAATCTAATGCCAAGAGTTATCTTGATCTTGCGGCAAGAATCGAGTCTCCACACAAAGTCTTATGAATTTTTAAAAACTCTTATCAACTCTTCAAAATCATTAATCAGGTGTACGAAATCCGAACATTCGTAAGATTTTTAAGGCTTTTTTAGACTTTACAAAACTTCCTGATGAAAAAAATTTCCGTCAGGGAATTAAGATAATTGTCGGCATTAGATTTTCATTTCTATCACTGTGGCTAACGAATAGTAGAGGAGCGAAAAAATAAAATACCGATTTTATAATTATTTATCGCTGCACAGGTGGTAGCAGTAGCGCAACGTCGGTCACGTCCAACTCGACGACCGAGACGAAGCCCTCCTCGGCCGTGCTGAATCCTCTGTCATCGCAGCAACATCAGCATCAGCAGCAGCAGTACAGCCCGGCCGAGTCGCCCGAGTCCACGAAGCGACGCAGCTGCGTCTCGCTCGGCAACAACTCCAGCAACAGCAAGTCCAGCAGCAATCTCACCGGCAGCACCAAGAGCGATCGCAGCAAAATCAATCAGCAGCAGCAGCAGCAGCATCATCAACAACAACAGATGATCGGTGGTGCAGCAAGTGCCTCCGCCGCCGCTCAAGCGACGGCTCATCAAGGATCGAGTCGCGTAAGCTGGGCCATTATTTTTATTTACGCGATCGAATATAGAATGTCGAAAAATCCTGAAACGACTTGGCGGGTGCACTATTTGCTATTTTACACGTCGACTCTTATCCAATGCCGAGTTACTGAGTTGTGTGCACGGAAGGCGGCTTACCATGAATAATAGAAATGTATTCAATTTCAATATCGAAATCATGCAGCCATATGGCAAAACGGAGCGTCCATTGTTTTAGGAACTATAGTAATGTTACGAATTAAATTTTTCGAAAGTATTTTGATGGATTGTGAAAAAATTGTACAGTATATTACGTCGACGCATATTTCATTCGAGATAAGCTCGATTATAGTAGCTACAGTGTTTGTATATCGAAAGTAATACGACACCCATTACATAGATGACCATAACAATATGTCAACGACCGCTTAAATTACGGCCTTGTCCGATTCATTTCACGCGTAAAAATCTAGTCTCGGTATTAAATAATAGAACCGCGTGAAAAAGCAAATAAAGGTCAACACATGTGTCAACGAGCCCACACCACTTGATCGAATTTCCCAAAAAATTCTCGACCGTCTACAATGACAAAGCCACCGATACGATCTGTTCTTACGGCTTTACCGACACCTTAAAATTGACACCTTTCTCTAATCACACTTCTTTCTTTTTTTCTTCCGTCTAGCAGACATCAGCGGCCAGCAGCAGCGGCATGTCGTTCACGCAGCAGCTGCAGCAGTGCTCGCGGGGCGTGAAATCGTCGCGGCCGCTGAGCAAGCTGCTGTCGCCGCTCAAGAGCGAGCCTCAGAGCCCGATTTACGCGTCGCCGCCGCGCTCGCCGTCCTCGTCCGACAACGGCCTCATACCCCTGTACTCGCCGACGTCCAAGAAGACGACGACGACGCGGGGCTGCTCGTCGTCGTCGTCGCCGCCACCCTCGGCCCAGACGGCGGCGAGCATCATACAGACGCAGCTGGGCGTGTCGCTGCTCCAGGGCGATCGCAGCACGAGGTACAGACTGGCCACGGCGGCGGCCTACGATAGGACCGGCGCCCTCTACGACGCCATCTGCATCAAGAAGAATCAGGAGGCCAATAACAAACCCTTCGAGCTGACCAACGAGATGCTGGGCCTGACGACGACGACGACCACGACGACGAGCGGCGATAATAACAAGCAGAGCAACAACGAAACCTGCACCGAGAGAAAATTGCCCGAGTCGCACTTCTCGCGCGACACCCACATGCGCATCATACTCGGTAACAAGAGCTCTTCGGTGGCTGCGCGCAAGTCCACCGCGGACAACTCATCCGGCGGAAATTCCGCCGGGTCCGGAGCCAACAACAAGCCCAAGAGGAACGGCTTCGTCTCGGTCTCGAATCCGGCGATGCGCCTCGTCGCCGGCGTGCGCAACGGCATCGAGAACGCGACCAATCGCAACAAGCCCGTGACGACGCGCGTCAACGGATTCCAATGGAGGGCCGAGCCCAGAAGGGAGACACCCTTATAGGAGCAGGTACTGCGTCTGATCTATTTTTCTATGTAACGTTCGTTAATTTTTTTGTTTATTTTTTTCTCGGCAGGATTTATTGTTGGCCAAGTGCACGCACGAGACGTCTATATACGGTGGCCAGGGCACGAGCAACAACAACAACAACAACAACAACAACAATAATAATAACAACAACTCATCCCACGACTGGCGTAGCTACTTGAGCAAGAAACGCAAGTCCATCAGACGACTCTTCTCGTTTCCGTTTATGAGCAGAATCAAACAAGCGCCAAAGATGCATAATGCAACGACTAGCAAGAGTAAACTCAGTAACAATAATTATCACTGTGGTAGTTGTAATCGTAGCGTTAGCGGTAATAATAATAATAATTACAGTAGTGGCAAGCGCAGGAGGCGAAGCGACGCAAAAGTGATGAAAGATGATAAATAAAATGTGATTTTAAGTTCGTAGGGAGGTTGCACTCATACCCCCGCACACGCACACGTGTGTGGTTTTGGACGTTTACAATTAACCAAATAAAAAACAATAATCATCCCCCTCGAAAAACGAGATACCAAATCTTTTGATCGATTAAACGATTTAAATTAATTTAATAATTATGTAATAATTATATAAGAACCATGATTATGAATCTGAAGTGAATTAGTAGATAATAAGTCGAACAGAAAATTTTAAAAATTTAAGATATTCATCGTCGTGATGATAGTATATATATATATATAAAGTTGAAAACGTAGATCATAAATTTGGAATGTATAATCTTCGACATTATGATTACGTGTGTATAAAAGTGTAATGTTTAGATGAACAAGAAAAAAAAACCTATTTAACACATTGATCTCACAGAGGCTCACTGACCGTAAGGCAGAGCATCTCGATTGGACACTTTTTATTTCAGAGATTGCGTGTGATTCATGTTGACATATTTCAAAAAAAGTAAAGATAAAAAAATTATTATGTACCGATCGTGTATACCGTTGCTGATGATGCGAAGTTAAGACTGAGGCACGCCGAGTGTATAAGTGCTAATTTTTTGACAAAAATAAAAACATAATGAAAAAGAAAGCATATAGGACTACTTGTGTTGACAAACAAAGTATGATTTATCGATACGAATTTCAAAGATTAAAGTGAATGCATATATTAGATTTAATTATAAAAACAAAAATGAGTATTTATAAGATAGTTAATTTTTATTTTTAGACCATTAAGACGAGTAGCGATCATCATCACAATTAATGTATCATAATCATTAGTGACAAATTTCGTTCTGTTATTAAAAATGCGAAAGACAGTAGAGGATTCAATAAATTGAAAAACAAAACAAAACATTGCAAAGAAATTAATTTAGTATTCTTTCCACCCCACTAATCGGAATTCATAGCTCACTTGCTCGATTTTCCGCAAGGAAAAAATGATATTTGATGCGAGAACGAGAGAGTCAAATGTCTCGCGTGTAACTTTTGGATTTTCTGGAATTTTTGTCGTACGGTCATAAAAATCGCTATGATATACGACCACAGCTTCCTACCATCGCTTTTAATTTTTCTTCCCCCCTCACATAAATACCGGGCAACATTCGATCTCTCGTCAGTTTTCTTTCCGCTCCCGAAGAGAGCAGAGCAGTTCGAATTTTCTCTACAGGCCTCGGTGCGAGTTCGGTGCGCGAGGATCGCGCAAACACTTTCGATCGAGAATTAAAATAAAGCAAAAACGCGCGCATCATCATGGTGCTGATGACACTGACCTTCATGAATCTGGAAGCGGACGTCCACGAGAGAGACAGCGAGGGACGCACCACCCTCATATACGCGGCGCAGATCGGCGATTTCAGCCTCGTGCACAGCTGCTACCTCAAGGGCGCGGACATAAACGCCACCGATTGCACCGGTAGGACGGCCCTGGCGATCGCGGCCAATCGCTGGAAGGACCCGGAATACGAAAAGGTAAAACGTGTCGCGTATTTTCATACTCTCGCAAATACGTAAAATCAGATTTTAAATTTAAAAGTAATGAAAGTAATTTTGTGTTAATTCTTCGTTGAAAATTAATCCATCGGTGTACTGATTTGTTTGTTTACGTGAAACGATGAACGAAAACGATTCGATTCTCTGCTCAAATTTGGACGATTTTATTGAAAGTTAATGTTTTCGTACAGATATAATATTTGCGTAAATTGTACGACAAAAAATTATGAAAATTCAGTCAAAATTAAAGCTAGTCAAAATAAAAATAATTGCACGAGTTCAAGCGCTAATTAAAATTAGGGTGGTAATCTTAACTTGGTTAATCTAGAAACAAAAAGATAATAGTTTGAAAGTTTCCTTTCCTCAAAAATTCAAAAAAGTGATTTTTACAGGTATCGACGTCTTGTGAAGTTATATTTTTGCAGTTAAAAAATCGGGGTGACAATAAAATATTGGAAAATTAGTCTTTCAATGCACAGAATGATGTTATTAGTTTTAGCCTCATAAATAACTTTCAACGATGTAATTGCCCATATTTAAAGTATTTTGAATGTGAAAATATAGAAAAGTGAGTCTTTTGACAATGAGAAAATATCCCCAATGGTTTCATAAGCATTTCAATTTGTAAATTGTTAGGAGTTTATTCGTAGATTCGAATGGTGTTGTTAGTTTTAATGCGAGTGGATTTTAAATTAAAAAATTCGATTGGCTTCTACGTAAAAATACAACAAAAAAATGTATTCGCAAAATCGATTTTCCCCTCTTATAAAATCTAAGCAACATTATTGTTGCACTCATTTTTGAATGTCAAAACTTCAAAAATCTCTTTTCTACTAAAAATTCAAATTTATCAAGGGAGAAAACTTACTTTCAAACTATTATCTTTCTTATTTCAAAAGACCTCTTATGCTTTGATATCATTATCAGACATGATTTCTAAACCATAATTAAACTTTTAAAGCATTGATTTTTTCTTTTTTAAAGTTTTTAGATGCAATGTCACTAAAAACTTAGTGTGCCATAACTGGATTTATTTCTATTAACGATGAAATTTTCAATTTTGATGCTTTTAAATTCATGTAAATTTGTTTATTTTTAATTTCAAGGGGACGTACTCGAGTTAAGAGATTAAATTCAAAAATAGCTATATAAATGGAAATTTTCTTTTTGTGATAGCACAATATGTCATTCTACACCTGATTGACAAAAAAAACTTCTAGACAAGCTCTGGAGAACCAATTGGATCACTTCTTTCAAGTAACTAAATATTGTGTTATAAGTCACTTGCCCTATGATCGTGAAAAAAGTTTTTCATCAATATTGATCTGTGGGGTACCTTCATCCACTTGAGCAGAATTCGAAAAAAAAGTTTGCTTCTCTTTCAAGAGCTTAAATGCGGCATTTAGTGTTAATTAAACATTGATTTTCTTAAAAATTGTCAAATTTTCGTAGTCGTACATAATTTTTCTAAATTCTGCTCCGCTCAAGTGAATGAGGGTATTTTTCTGAAGATTTTCACACCCCATAGATGAATATTGATGAAAAACTATTTTCACGATCATAGGGCCACTGATTTTATAGCACAATATTTCGTTAAATGAAAGAAGTGATCCAATTGGTTCTCCAGAGCTTGGGTAGAAGATCTTTTGTCAATCAGGTATAGAACATGAACATATTTTACTAATACGAAAAAAATTTCCTTTTTATCTTAAAATCGAAAAAATTTTTATTTCATTTTCGAATAGGATTTTTTGTCCCCTTTCCATTGCCTTTTTCGAAACTTCAAAATTTTGATCATTCTGTGAGATACAGCTGTTTCCGTGAGCCATTTTCGTATACTTTGCGTGTTAAATTTTTTCTTCTTTTGCGTTTTCTGACGTTTTACGTTTTTACGAAGTGCAGGTCACTTGTCGTAATATTCAGAGCGTACCGATTGAGTTACAGCACCAGGGTCGCGAACACTTCTTCAGAACATCAATGGTTACGGTCACAACCTCGGGCGTGCCGATCCAACCCTTGGGTTACCCTGCACAAACACTGAAGCACAATTTTTTTTTCATTTTAAAAATCCTATTCGAAAATGAAATAAAAATTTTTTCGATTTTAAGCTACCTTTGAGCCCTTAAGCTTTTGACACAGGTCGATCCCCTCGATGTAAATATTTCCAAGTAATGCATAATTCCAACGAATTTCGATCCTTCGCAGGTGGTGCAGTATCTGCTACTGCGCGGAGCCGACCCGAATCGCGAGGACCGCGACGGCATGACGCCGCTGCTCAACGCCGCCTACGCCAACTACGACGATCTGTGCCTGATGCTGATCGGCTGCCGGGCCGATATCCAGCACAAGGACCGGCAGGGTCGCAACGCCCTGGTCCTCGCCACTGTACGCGGTCGCTGCGAGTGCGCCGCCACTCTGCTGCGCCACGGCTGCAAGCACGACTATCTGGACGAGACGGGCGGCAGTCTCCTGAGCATCGCCGCGCGCACCGGCAGCCTCGGCCTCGTGCGTCTGTTTCTCGATCGCTGCGCTGCGACGGGCCTCGACCCGGAGCATCTCGATCAGGACGGCAGGACGCCGCTGCATCTAGCCGCGCTCAAGGGCTACGCGACGATCTGCGAGACTCTGTTGGCGCGCGGCAAGGCCGACGTCGACAGGTGCGACAAGGAGGGCAAATCGGCCCTGATACTCGCCGCTCAGGCCGGCCATGTGAACGTCGTCAAGGCGCTGCTCAAGAGGAACGCCTGCGTCAACTACGAGCCCTTCGGTGGATTCAACGCGTTCAGGTGAATATTTGTTTTTTTTCCATCTCGATGCCCCGCGAGACACAACGATTGGTTCGAGGGCTAATTTTTTTTTCATTTGCTTCTTGCAGCACGGCTATGCGCGCGGGACACTCCGACGTCGCGCGAGTAATCGCGGATCACCTGGAGAAACTTCGGAAGGGTCGAACGTGTACATTCTTTGGAATAAGAATAAAATAGATGGGATGGAGAAGGAACAGAAGGAAAGAAAAGAAAGAAATAATGTTCCGGAACGCGTCTGCTCTTGTAAATATTGTAAGTATGTCTAGTGATACTAGGCATGTCCAGCGTCTATTGTAAATATGTCAATAAACTTAAGTCATGTTAATAAACTTAAGTTGTAAAGTATGTCAATAAACTTAATCGATAAAAAATCTGTATTAAAGTTTTTTTCTCATCCGCAGTACAGCATTGATAGAATTTTCCAAAGAATTGTATATAATATGAGTGTTTATAATTTGACTTGCAAAGTGTGTTTCGAATTATCCATAATGAAGAACGAAGAAAAAATTTTTCTCGAATCATATTTACCCAAGTTCGAAATTTTATAGGTAATAATTAGTTTTTCTTCATCCCATGCTCGAAAGTACGTACTTTCATCTTCAAATTCGGGGACGAAAGTAACACTTTTGCTTCCTGTCAATATCGCGCGAAAGTTATATCCATGACTACGGCAACCTACATTTTAATTATCGTTTGGTTTCGACTATGCAATAGATGAATTGGATTGATTTATTTTATGACGTGCATATGCCAGATTGATTAACTATCGTAGTACCATAATTTGATGTACACATTTCATTACATTTTTATAATATATTTTAATAAATTCTTTCAATTTTAAATGTTATTCTTGGTCACTCAAGTTTCTACTCGTCTACTCAGATTGAGTAAATTACTTAATTCAAATTTTCAAAATTTTACAAAATAAATATTTAATACAACTTTAAATCGAGTAATACTCTCAATTTAATTAAAAATATATAGGTGGGACACAAGAAGAAAACATATGGTACTAATATTTTCATGCTTATACTTTACGGGATCGTTTGTACTTTATTAACGCGATAGTTATCTATCTTTTACAATTATTTACTAATAATTTTAGTTATGTACTAATAAACATTATTATTGATGATATTTGTTGTTTGTCCCGAGTTGCGTATACGATTTTTCTTTATCCCCGCTCGAAAGTAAAATCGTATAAAGAAAAATCGTATACGCGACTCGGGATAAAAGTCAAACGCCCGTCTCTGCGAGCTTGCACCCTCGGCTTCGCTTCGGGTGCATAACCTCGCAGGGACGGAAGTTCGACTTTCGCCCCTTGTCAAGTAATATACTATAAATTATCTTAATTCGAAGATTTCAATACTGCAAAGTTCACGATTGGGCAAATATTTTAGTCAGAATTATACCGAACGATGAAAATTTAAAAATCATAATTAAATTTGCAATAATTTATACAAAAGTTTGTTTTTTAATAACATACTCCGTGTATCTTTTTTAAGTTTTACGATTGAAAGAAAATACTCTTTTAAGCGACGTCTTTCGATTACGACTTCAAAATTTGGTTGATTTCGAATTTTCGTAGTAAACCCATTATACACGCGAGTGTAATTAGCTCGAAACTAGATAAGAAAACTCGGAGGCATTACTATGAACGACTAAGACGCAATTGGATGTATTAAAAATCTCACGGGCTGCCGGGGTTCACTTCGAGCAGTGATGAATAAATTGTCAGCTTATTAATCAATAATTAAATGTCGTAAATTAAATTACTCGTTGATCGACTAATTTATCGTAATTAAAATTTACGTGAAGATAAGAGCGTAATGTTATGTCATGGTAGCCATAATAGTCATAATAGCTGAGATAAAATGATGCAGCATTGCTATAATGTTTTCAAACCCAGGCATTAATGTACAATTATTTTTCCTTTATCACTTGCAGATAAAGACGCTCACCATTGAGTGACGGAGACTGTATAATTAATTATGATTGAAAACGTAATTTTTTGTACAAATAACGCAAATACTAAATCAGTATATTGAAACATTAGTATTTTGAATCGAAATGTTCAAATTTAATAGTATTGAATCATATTTGTCATTTTTTGCATTTGATAATGTTCAATATTTGTTACTTTAATTTCATCGTCTTACTTTGAATTGAACATTAATTATGAGATTTCTTTCCAGAACGTATTTTCTTCAAAAAATTGTATCGAGTCACTTCGTGTGGGAAGATACTTTTTTATCTGAAATTACATAAAGGCTTATCCATTAGGAGACGATGCATAATGGCTTTTCAACGAGCGGCTTTACCTAATCATATCTAATTCATGCAGATGAATTAAATCCTAAGGTTTTGGGGAACTGCGAGGCCAGATAACGTTAAAAAATTCAAAGCACAGCCTATAAATGCACCGATATTCTTCATTCCTCGTCAGTTTTTCGTTCGATTTTCGTTGAGCATCGTGTCCACGCGATTTCAGTCTCTCGAGTCAATTTCTTCCAATCCTCTCTATCTCTCTCTCTACGTCGTGCAATCATCAGTGCGGGTGCGACATGCGCTGCACTCTTTGCCCAATCGCCGGAGCCACGACGAGCACGAGGAGTCGGCAGAGGATGATCGCGTTCGAGCACGAGCTGCCGAATCGCCACCTGGGCATGGCCTGCCTGAGCAGGGCCTGCCGACTCGGCCAGACCGAGGTGGCCAAGTTCCTGCTGCGAGACAGCGGCCTGTTCGATCTGAATCTGTACACGCGCGAGGACGGCGCGAGGCTGGTGCGTCTCGCTGCCGCCGCGGGCGACCTCGAGATCGTCCGGGCGCTGGTGGCGCGCTGGCACGGCGTCGACGTGGTCGATTACGGCCGCGACGAGGACGAGGGTCGCACGGCCCTCATGTACGCGGCCGAGAACGGCGACAGGACGATGCTGGACTACTTTCTTGCGCGCGGCGCGGCGATCGACGCCGTCGACAAGGCCGGCAGGACGGCCCTCGCCATAGCTGCCAGACACTGGAAAAATAAGAAATGCGCCAAGGTAAGGAGATTTCTTTTTTTGTCTCGAAGTGCCCTCGTGGCTTAGTGATTGAAAAATTGACATTTATAACGTTTCGAGATGTATGAACATCTATTCGCTTGTTTTTATTTTAAAAATAACTCAGAAGCTGACATTAGTATGAAATCGTTTAGCAAGTCTTTATGGGGGTAGGCCTATTGCAATCAACTATACCCCAATCATGTCTGGCTGTACGATAATTGAGTTGATCAAGAGTAAAGAAATTTTTTTTATATAATGCTAGACAATAGGTCACGCATGAAACTTTGATAAAAGTTACATGTTAATTTTCCTAAATAACTTTTCTGTATCCTACGGCCGAAAATATAGACTTTCATGCGCGTTTTTGCGAACGAAAGTTCGACTTTTACGGCCTCTTTCAAATGTTTACTTGTTTTGCTCTGCGCTCGCAGCGCACTCTTGTATTCATCTTATGTATTTATAGATGCATATATGATATGAAAAATGAAAACAATCAATGAATTTGTTTATTTTTTCAAAAACAATCAATCATTGTTTATTATTTATAGAAATAATATACATGAATAAACTACAATAATTATTGATATTAAACATTTATAACTGTTCCCTACACATGAATTGATATAAAATACAATAAAATTAAAAAAAATAAAAATCTTCATTTTATATTTGCGATATATTTTTGATAGTTTTATTTGCAATAGGAGCTTAATTTATTTGCACAGCCAGCAGTTAAAGTCAAATTTAATCTAGCGAATGAGCATAACATTCCTGCAAAAAAAACGAAGCTTGATAATCAAGAAATCAACATAAATGCAGGCGATACTAATCCGTTAGAAAAAATTTTTGTTAATTGTACATTTAATAATTGCGTTTTTAATTTTTCTGTCAACAAATCAAGAGATGACAACTGATTTTTTATTGTGAAATTAAATTATTACCTGTTCTCATCTATTTTCTATTACACCATTGATTGTATTATTTTTCATTAGCCCCGACCAGTAAAAACTCGGCTTCTCCTCGTTTTTGCAAATGTCGGGCTTCCCTGTTCATTCTTTTATTATCATTAATGGTAACTTCAACTCGTCAGCATAGTCGTTTTACTTAAAATGAAAAATTCAGACTACACGAATTCTATAATAGACAACTGTTACCTGTCCAAGTTGCAAGCTTGCCTCGAATGCAAACATAAACAAGCAGACAACGTAAATAAATAGATCGCACGCACTTAATATTAATGATAATATGATGGTTGTAAGAGGGCGGTGCAAGCGCATGACCCGAAAGTTTAAAGCGCTACGCGACAGCAGAATTAAGTTGCATTTTCTTGTCTGATATATCGTTAATAATCAATTTATTATTTTTTTCTTTCGGCGCAAGATACAGAAAAATTGTATACATCACGTGGCACAAAAGTTGAATTTCCGTGCGTGCGGGTTATGACGCCGAGGCGAAGCCGTGGTGATCATGTGATGTAATCGACTATTTCCTAATGGATGATTGACCTATTAACAATTGAAATTTTCATAACGTGAAATTCCTAATAAATATTTCCTAAACTTATTCTATTAGTCCTAAATCCAAAAATGGTTTATAATTCCAAATAATTTGTTATTTTTATAATCGATATCAGTCAAGAGTTATGGTGTTGCCTAATAATTTTAAATACCTTGCGACATTATCATTGTTTTTGTAACAAGCAGGATAACAGGGCGTTATAATTTTCGACTGGAAAAAGCTTCGTTTATTCAACTCAATGTGCTCTAATGCCTATTTTGAAAATTTATGCTGTCAAAAATGATTTTATACATTGCAACGCACACCTCTTACCGTTTCAAAAACTTTGCACCGTGTTCTAATCGCTCGCATCTCTAAATTCCCGCAGACCGTCAAACTTCTGCTGGCGCGAGGAGCCAATGTCGACCTGGCGGACCGCAACGGCATGACACCGCTGCTGAACGCGGCCCACGCCGACCAATCGGACCTCTGCGAACTGCTGCTGAGCTACGGCGCCGATGCAAATCACTGCGACGTCGTGGGCCGCGACGCCCTCTGGTACGCCACCGTCAGAGGCCACGCGACGAGCGTCGGCCTGCTGCTGCGCCACGGCGCCCACCCTGACGGCTATCTCGACGGCTGCGGCGGCAGTTTGCTGAGCATCGCCGCGAAACGAGGCGACTCCGCACTGACCCGGCTCTACCTGATCTCGGGCCTCGACTGGGAGCAGCGCGATCAGGCGGGAATGACGCCGCTTCATCACGCCGCCCGCGGCGGCTACCTCGAGATCTGCGAGATACTGCTGGACTGGGGCGCCGAGATCGAGGAGGTCGACAGGAAGGGCAAGACGGCCCTTATATACGCCGCCGAGGAGGGTCACAAGAGCATCGTCAAGGCCCTGATAAAGCGAGGAGCCAAGATAGAGGTCGAGCCGGCTGGAGGCTACAACGCCATCAGGTAAATTGCTTTGGGTCTTCTCGCTAAATTCGCGCGACGATAATTTTGACACTTTTCGTTTGCTTGCAGTACTGCCTTACAAGAGGGTCACTTCCGCGTCGCACGTATGCTTCTGGATCTTCACGAAAAACATCTTCGCCAGCTCGCCCAGACAACAGCCAGTGAAGGCTCTTCCGCGGAGAGCGAAACTTCTGTGGGGATCATGCAAGGATTTTGCGGATTTTTCACCCGGCGTTGGTGTTGAAAGGCTCTCAACGTTATTAACCAAAAATTTTATCGATGTACATATTTAAAATTAAGAACTCGAAAGAGGACTAAAATTGTTTGATTTTTAGGTCTAGAGTTTACTTCGTAAAAGCCATAAGTATAAGTTTAAAGTTGGGCGTAATGGCCTATTAGATGCATAGAATTACAGTAGTTTTTTAACGTTAAAATGAATCAAAAATGTCGACAGAAATGTTTTCTACATAAAAACATATCATTTCCATGTTATTATTTATTTATTAAGGACTGTTGTATGGAAATATTTAATTTTAAAACAAAAATGTAGAGCGACACTTTACACGTTACGGGGGATGAAGATAAAGACGGAGCTATAACGAAAAAGTGTGCGTCCCTTTCACGTTTTAACTATATATCTAAGTAAGATATTGAATCAAACACAGCGTGAAGTCAGATGACTCTTACGTCGTATACGTATACGTTCATTTCGACATTTTGCGTTGATTCAAGTAATTGATATAATAATTTTAATTTTGTAAATAATGAGTGTTCAATAAAATTCACTCTTATATTACTGCAACAAAACTCAAGTCGAGTGATTTAAAATATCCCCCAATTATCAATCTCATTTCTCAAAAGATCGCATAGTATCGTATATCGAGTCAGTAAACGTTACGCAGCGTCAACGACGAAGAAATATCGCGTATCGATCATCAACGAGTCATATACGCGAAGAGAAACAAAAAATATCTCGATTTGCAGTTTGCACGCGAGTCCGTGTTTTGCACGCACTTTGACTCACTTTGACTAACTTTGACTCACTTACAGCGCTTTTTCCATTAAAATTGTGTTTCAAGTATCGAGCAAATTTGAAACTACTCGTAAATAACGATTCAACTGCATAAAAAAATTTAAACCAATTTTCAACGACTTTAAATACTATAATATTACTTTGAGCATCCACCGCTAGATGGCGAGTAAATTTAGTTTCATTTGGTTTATTTTATTTATTCATTTTCTTAAATTTTTTACCTTTAAATGTGACTTTAGTTACACATCTTGCAGTGCTTTTTTTTCTATAGTAAATTAATTTACTTGAATTTTTTAAATCGAATTACTCGAATTTTAGATCGAATTACTTAAATTGTTTAATGTTAAATTCTATTTTTAATGTTCACAAAGACGTTACACATTTTACAGCTGTTCTTATATAGCTGACTTTGTTTTCTATGTAATTTTAATCGATTTTAATAAAACTGATTTTTCGATTTATTCTGTAGTCAATACTTTCCGATTCATTGTGATTTCGTTTAATAAGTGCCGAGGGCTGCTTGCGCTACGTTTCTGTCGCTCAGTCTCTGCGAGACGCTCAGGCAGATGTACAATCCCGTGATCGGAGTGCTCGTGCTGATATCATCGGTCGAGATTTGCTTCAACATCTTCGAGATGAGTCAGGTACGTATCGTATTGTTCGGAAGAGTCGATGAGTTTAGATTTTCCGCTATCGCATAATCGTATTTTATGTGAAAGAATGAATGAATAAATCTATTTAATATCACATTTTTTGGAAAAAATTAATTCAAATAATTGTGTCACTTATTAATTTATCATATCTCTAATGGATTTTTGTTGAGAAACGAAGAGTCATGAGAAACGCAAATTATCTGTTATACTTACTATTCGACGTGATCAATAAAGAAAAATAATTCAACAGATTTTTTACGTGTAATTATTTATTAATGTGTCTTACATTTGGTAAAAAAATATATACGAGTACATTTATTTTTAATTTTTAATAGCTATATACATTGGAAATAAACTCTATTGTTTGCATGATACAAATAAATTATATACTCGGAATTAGTCTACTGGCATGTCATAAAAGACTCTCACATCGCAGCCTCCATCATTTTTGTGAACTTCAAATCCGACACCCGGTGGTAAAAAGTGGGTCAAGTCATTGATTAAATTCAGATGTTCATGAAATAAGTAATAAATCATGGTGATAACTCCTGGAAAATCCATGTCTCCAGACTTAAACTCGTTCATAATTCTTAAGAAATAGTTGTAAACCTGTGGCTGATCCTGTAATTGATGTTTAACTTTATCAAGATATGATTGGGCATCTGCAACTCTAACCCTCATGTCTGATGTCCTTGAACTTGAAAACTGGACAAAATTACTGGATTGAGACATAACTTCTTCATTCGAACCTGACACAACTTTTTTATCCGAACTTGATACAACTTTTTTATCCGAACTTGACACAGCTTCTTCATCCGAACCTGATACAGTTTCTTCATCCGAACCAAACACCGTTTCTTCATCCGAACTTGACATAACACTAGTTGACATTTCTTCGTCTTCCACTGTAAAAGAAAAAATATATAGTCAGATCATAAAAGAGGAGAAGATGTCGAGGAAATTGCTCCAGTTTTTTTAAAACATAACTAAAAGCTGTTCATAATTCGACGGTTTGAATCGTACGCGCCATATCGTATCTGAAGTGAAGGCGGGGCTATGGCGTTTTATCTTGCTCGACAATGTTAAAATCTGGCCCGTGACGTCATAGCCCCGCCTTCAGATCCCAATACTATGTATCTTCTTTCACGGCTCTCGGTGGGATAAGTCACTTTCTAATCTGGGAATCGAATGTAACGTGTGTTTTAACGATATTTTCCACGAATATAAGCCTAGTTACGTTTATATGTGGAAAAGCAAATTGAGAAGAATTTCCGGTAAATATTCAATGCAACACATGGCATTTCATCTAGTAAATGAAATTGTATTTCGCGCCTCTTCCGAAATGATCAAACATGTAGTACCCCCGCTTCTGCCGATGTCGCCACAATATTCAAAGTATAAAACAAAAGTTAGGCCCCTTGGCCGCACGTTGGCGCTCCCGCGCTGGTGTCCGTCTACCGGCCCTTCTTTCGTCATTCTTTCGCTTTGTGCCGACAAAGCCACATCGAGAACAATCAAGTGTTTAAGTAAAAATTAATTATGAGTCGGAAAAGACGTCGTGAGCAGAGTCAATCGAGCGATGACGATTATTCGGAGGTAGAAGAATTGAAGAAACGTTTGAAACGTCTCAAACGTAAAAGCTACAGAGATAAGAAGAAACGCATCAAGAGGCGAAGACGCCATTACAGCAGCGAGTCTAGCAGCTCAACGGCATCAGAGATTACTGCACGTAAGCAATGGCTTTTTTGTTTCTCAAACATGCAAAATGGTGAGTTGGCTCTAACCAACTCCCAAGACGGTTGCATATAGCGATGAGCGAGTGCATAAGAATCTCATACAGGCTCTAACCTGTATAGATTTCGTGTAATGGCGAATGTGTATATTACACACATATGCCAAGTATACCGAAAAATCTTTGTACAGGCCCTAACCTGTAACAAAGTGGTATCAATGCACACACATACGCCAAGTATGCTAAAAATCTTTGCACAGGCTCTAACCTGTAACAAAGTGGTGTAATACACACGCATACGCGAGTAACCTGCTAGCGCATTTTATGTTCGAAGGTCTAACCTGAAAACATTCTTTTTCGTATATTTACGAAAACGCATGCAACTATGACGCGACTGATGCGCACACAAGGCATCATATCAATCAATGTTATTAGAAGGCGCTAACCTCTAATATAATCATATGATTAACATTAAATAGTTACACAATAAATTATTTTTGAGCTCTAACTCAAAATAACTAATTGTGCCCTGATTGAACAGGAAAAAGTCGCAGTCGCAGTCGCAGTCGGAATCGCAGTCGAAATCGCAGTCAGAGCTGCAGGCATCGTCGCAGTCGTAGTGCCAGTCGCAGTCGCAGTGGCAGTCGCAGTCGCAGCCATGACGAAAGCGAAGATAGTCGCAGTCGAAGCGCATCTCGTTCAAGGCACGATAATCGGACGCCTTTAAAAGACTCCACCAATACCAAGGATGCCGAGAAAGATCAAGATTTCTTAAACGCAATTGGAAAGCGTTTAAATCAAGAACGAGTTTTTGCGGCACCACTGCGCGAAGAAATAGTTTCGCGGTGGAAGGATGTTATTGACGAGGGCCTACCTGACAAGGAAAAAGAGGATATAATGAAAAAATATAACCTCCCAGAGAACTGCAAGTTCAGTGACCCACCAAAAATTAATGCCGAAATTAAAACGGTGGTTCCTCAAACGATTATCAGCAGAGATACCCGTATTGTGGTCAAACAGCATAAAATAGTAGCCTGTTTATCAGCAATTTCAAAACTGTTCGGCCTTTTAACCAAAGATGGCAGAGACCTCCAGGATCTTCCCGCTATTGAGTGTTTGAGTGATACTTTAAAACTTCTTGCTGATACACTCAGAGATGAATCAATGATTCGTCGTTCGCTAATAATAGCAAACATAAATACCTCTCTGCGAGACACAATCACAAACACAAAATGCGGCGAATTTTTATTTGGTGAAAAACTGGACGAGATCATTAAAACTGCAAAGGCTGTAGAGGCAACGGTCAAGGACTTACGTATGCCAAAGAAAATTACACCAAAACCAAAAAACTTGAACAACCCGCCCCGTCAGCCTCCGAGGAGAAATTACCCGACGTCGGGCGGGCAGAAATCACGGAAACCGTCGAACCGGAACGACAAGAAGAAGGATGCAGAGAATCGACACCATCGGCGCTAAAAGAAAATGTAAGTTTTATCGCTGGTCGATTAAGTTTTTTTTCCGAAAAATGGAAAAGAATTACGACTGATTCGACGATCCACTCTTGGATTAAAGGATACAAAATATCATTTATAAACAATCCAGTACAAACATCTACTCCAAAGGAGAGACATTGGAGTGAACACGAGCTGACTGAAATTCCTACTCTAATAAATGATCTCTTAATTAAAGGGGCAATTGAAAAATGCAATCACTCTAGAGATCAATTTATCTCTGATATTTTTCTAATTCCCAAACCAAACGGATCTAGTAGGCTTATTCTGAACTTAAAAGAATTAAATAAATTCATAAATGCTAATCATTTCAAATTGGAGGATGGAAGGACAGTTGTAAAACTCATGACAAAAAACTGTTTCATGTCAACGGTAGATCTAAAAGATGCTTATTATCTAGTACCTATACATGAACAATCTCGAAAATATCTTCGATTTCTCTTCAATGGAGACATGTTTCAGTTCGCGTGTCTCCCCTTTGGATTAAACACTGCACCACTAATTTTTACAAAAATTTTGAAGCCAGTCATGTGTTATTTGCGCAAAACAGGTTTACTTTCAGTAATCTATTTGGATGATCTCCTACTGTTTGGAGATACACAAAGATGTTGCATGATCAACACAGAGACAACAATATCTTTGCTGGAAGACTTAGGCTTTATTATCAACTATGAAAAAAGCAAATTAATTCCAAGTCAAAGGCAGCTTTACTTGGGAATGATTTATGATTCGTCAAAAATGAAAGTTGAATTGCCTATAGAAAAGAAGGAAAAACTAAAACAGATTATTAATTTTAAACCTAAACAATCTATTAAGATAAGACAATTTGCAAAAATACTAGGCTTTATAGTATCCTGTTGTGCAGCAGTTAACTATGGCTGGCTTTATACAAAGATCTCGGAAAGAGAAAAGTTTTTAGCTCTCTTAGCCAACAATGATGATTACAATAAAAATATGTTACTATCTGAAGAGGTCATAAATGAACTGAACTGGTGGAAGCAAATCGATAAACGAGCTGCACTACCAATAAGAAATACTTCTTACTGCTTAGAAATATTTAGTGACGCTTCGAAAAGTGGCTGGGGAGCTTACTCGAATGGAAAATCCGTAAACGGGCACTGGAAACAATGCGAAAAATCGTACTCTATTAATCATCTAGAACTCACTGCAGCATTTTTCGGTTTAAAAATATTTGCCAACGACCTGCAAAATTGCCAAATCCTTCTTCACATTGACAACACCACTGCCATCTCATACATAAATCGTATGGGGGGTGTTCAATATAAGAACTTAAATGAAATTGCCAGACAAATATGGCAGTGGTGCGAACAACGAGAGATTTGGATTTTTGCCACATATATACCCTCGAAGGAAAACGTGATGGCTGATAAAGAATCACGCCGATTGGAACCAAATACCGAAATAGAGCTACAAGAGTCGATTTTTACAAAAATTTGCCAGATCTTTGGAAGTCCAGAGATAGACTTATTTGCGAGTAGAAAAAACTCGAAATGTGAAAAGTATATCTCATGGAAAAGAGATCCAAACTCGATAGCAATCGACGCATTTACAGTTCGTTGGGATTCATTCTATTTCTATGCCTTCCCACCATGTTCAGTCATTTTAAAAACCTTACAAAAAATAAAAAATGAGCAAGCCAAAGGAATCATGGTTGTACCTAAATGGCCATCACAACCATGGTATCCTTTATTTACAAGCCTTATAAGATCAGAAACATTTGAATTTGAGGCTAAAAATGGTATTATTTTTTGCAGCAACAAAACAGACCTGGTATGGAGCAAAACTACCCTGGTGGCCGCGATCTTATCGCCAAAGCTCTAAGTAATCGAGGAGTCCCAGAAGAATGTATAGAAGTCTCATTGTCCTCGCTATGCAGCTCATCGCTCAAACAGTACAACACATGCTTCAAGAAATGGTGGAGGTACTGTTTAAGCAATAATCAAGACCCATTCGAAAAGTCGATTAGCCATGTTTTAAAACATTTGAACGACTTATACAACGAAGGAGCGGCATATAGTTCTTTAAATTGTCACCGGTCTGCAATTGCGTTGCTTATTGGATCAGAACTAGGCGAGGATGACAACATCAAACGATTTTTTAAAGGCGTATCAAAACTAAGACCGCCAAGACCGAAATACAATTCAACATGGGACCCCAAGATAGTTTTGGACTATTTTTCATCATTGCCAAAAAATGAAGAATTATCTATCAAGCAATTGGCGATAAAGCTAATAACACTACTAGCTTTGACCACGGGCCACAGAATGCAAACTTTTTCAAAAATAAATGTGAAGAACATAAAATACAAAAAATCAGGAATAGAAATAAAAATTCCAGAACAGATCAAAACGTCAGCTCCAGGACGGACTCAGCCAGTCCTTGTTTTGCCCTATTTTAAGAAAAATAAAAAGATTTGTGCAGCTTCAACTCTATGCTGCTATCTTAATCAAACAAAAAATATTCGCTTGGAAATACTCCAACTTTTTATATCTTTAAAACAACCATACCGCGCCGTAACGTCGCAGACATTGGGACGTTGGGTCAAAGAATCGCTCCATAACAGTGGAATTGACACTAATATTTTTAGTGCACACTCCACACGTCACGCATCGACATCGACAGCAAACCGAAACGGTGTCGATATTGACACTTTGCGCCAGACGGCAGGTTGGTCAAAAAATTCGGAAGTATTTGCCAAATTCTATAACTTAAAACTAAAAGATCAAAGAGAATCATTTGCCAAAGCTGTAATTAAATAAAAATCAAAATGTATCAATCTGTAATGACAGTTTAAAAAATAAATGTCACTTAATTGTTCTCTCTTTACGTTTAATAATAAATAGATCTACAAAAAATTCGATTATTTATTAACGTAACATAATTAACTTTGAACATCTACATGTTTGATCATAAAGGAAGAGGCGCGAAATACAATTAAACGATTAAACGAACTTACTTGTAAGTGAAGTTCTATCGTGATTGTATAAGCGCCTCTTCTGAAATGATCAATCCCACCCTAATTCTCCCATTTTCAATTGAAACCCTATGAGTATTAAATTATGTTACGACGATACTTCAAATAAATGACGAAAGAAGGGCCGGTAGACGGACACCAGCGCGAGAGCGCCAACGTGCGGCCAAGGGGCCTAACTTTTGTTTTATACTTTGAATATTGTGGCGACATCGGCAGAAGCGGGGGTACTACATGTTTGATCATTTCGGAAGAGGCGCTTATACAATCACGATAGAACTTCACTTACAAGTAAGTTCGTTTAATCGTTTAATTGTATTTCGCGCCTCTTCCTTTATGATCAAACATGTAGATGTTCAAAGTTAATTATGTTACGTTAATAAATAATCGAATTTTTTGTAGATCTATTTATTATTAAACGTAGAGAGAGAACAATTAANGGACTCACAAGGCTGGCAATAGATGGAGCACACCACTCCCATGATGAAGTCGGAAGCGAGAACCACACACACAAGAGGGCGCCGGATGTGAGAGCCAAGGCTCTGCTGGAGCACAGATGGCGCCTGAAGCGTGAACCACACTCACAAGACGACAACAGAAAAAGGAGGAGCACTCACAGGGTAGCGCCGGAAAGCGAGAACCACACTCACAAGAAGGGCGCCGGATGTGAGAGCCAAGGCTCTGCTGGAGCACAGATGGCGCCTGAAGCGTGAACCACACTCACAAGACGACAACAGAAAAGGAGGAGTTCAAAAACTCACGGAGACACACAAGGATAGCGCCGGAAAGCGAGAACCACACTCACAAGATGTAGCCGACAGAGCAAAGCGGCGGACTTGCCATCGGCTGCAGAAGCGAGAACCACACTCACGAGATGGCACTTGACAGCGAGTTCTAAGAAGAGAGGCCCAACTCAGGAGGAGATGCCAGCAATGCGTGACCACGCAGACGGCTCTGAAAAAGGGGATACGACAATCGACGATGGCAGCGTGCGGGATCGGAGGTTCACCAAGAAGATAAAGATGAGTCCCTGAACCCCTAATCGTCGCATATCACTATGCGACGGATGGGGGATGTATGGAAAACAACGACTAACAGGAGTAGCAGAAATGCTCAACTAACCCCGGCCTCACCGAAGCAATGCCTAACGGCGGATACCGGTGAGTGTCCGAATGGGGTGGAGTAGAAAAAAAAAAAAAAAAAAAAAAAAAAAAAAAAAAAAAAAAAAAAAAAAAAAAAAAAAAAAAAAAAAAAAAAAAAAAAAAAAAAAAAAAAAAAAAAAAAAAAAAAAAAAAAAAAAAAAAAAAAAAAAAAAAAAAAAAAAAAAAAAAAAAAAAAAAAAAAAAAAAAAAAAAAAAAAAAAAAAAAAAAAAAAAAAAAAAAAAAAAAAAAAAAAAAAAAAAAAAAAAAAAAAAAAAAAAAAAAAAAAAAAAAAAAAAAAAAAAAAAAAAAAAAAAAAAAAAAAAAAAAAAAAAAAAAAAAAAAAAAAAAAAAAAAAAAAAAAAAAAAAAAAAAAAAAAAAAAAAAAAAAAAAAAAAAAAAAAAAAAAAAAAAAAAAAAAAAAAAAAAAAAAAAAAAAAAAAAAAAAAAAAAAAAAAAAAAAAAAAAAAAAAAAAAAAAAAAAAAAAAAAAAAAAAAAAAAAAAAAAAAAAAAAAAAAAAAAAAAAAAAAAAAAAAAAAAAAAAAAAAAAAAAAAAAAAAAAAAAAAAAAAAAAAAAAAAAAAAAAAAAAAAAAAAAAAAAAAAAAAAAAAAAAAAAAAAAAAAAAAAAAAAAAAAAAAAAAAAAAAAAAAAAAAAAAAAAAAAAAAAAAAAAAAAAAAAAAAAAAAAAAAAAAAAAAAAAAAAAAAAAAAAAAAAAAAAAAAAAAAAAAAAAAAAAAAAAAAAAAAAAAAAAAAAAAAAAAAAAAAAAAAAAAAAAAAACACACACACACACACATACATACAGACATTTGTTGGTAATTCAATGTAGTTTCCAAATATATAAACCAAATTGTCCTACGAGGTCTGGTTCAAAATCTCGTTTTCGAGCCTATCACAGAGCTCCCTCTACGAGGAAGCAAAACGTCTGCCATGTAAGACTTGTTTCGCTTGCGGTCAATAAATTTCACCCCCTCGTCTTATCAACAGTTTGGTATAGGCGTATACATTTCATAGATGTAAAGGAAGTATGCAATGTTGATCTAAAATTTATTACTTGTGCTTAAATCGTCGGTCTCAATTTATTCAAGTCGTATTATAATGAGTTATTGGTACAGTACTGCGTATTAATAGATCCATTAATGTTCATTATCGATTTCAATTGCTAAATTGTGCTCATTCGATGATAATAGTAATATTTTTGCCGCAGCGATATCCAGCCGATCGATTTTTTATTGACTCTATTATAACGATTATTTATGGACAAGACGTAGCGCCACCGAGCGAGCAACACCGAGTGTGTGCAGCTCCGTGAAAATACTAAATATTTTTGCAATTTTAAGAGAGTATCTTGAAGAAAGAGAAAGGAAGCTTAGGATAGAAAGGTAAAAAGAAAGCAGAAAAGTATAGAAAAGAAAGAGTACGAAAGGAAGTCTGAGAAGTGGAAAGAAAAGCGAAGAGAAAAGAAAGTAAAAAAGCAAGAGGTTAGGTCGGATGGCGGGCAGAGGCGGTTTGAGGTCGGGAAACGCATGGAACAAGGAAGACTTAGAAAGAGAAGAAAAGGAGAGAAGGACGAAACAAGGCATATTGGTCGATCAAAGGAAGAAGGACCTGAAGAAACAACCGCTGATCTATATACTTGTGCGAAGCAACAGTTGCAGTCGCGTCAGGCGCTCCGTAAGCTCTGCTCCGTCTCTAATGAAAGCGCAGAACTAAGAATCGTACGCACTGCCTCGCGCGCGGACTCAATTCGATTCGTTGCGAGCAGGTTACACGCGCAAATAGAGAAGCACACAGAGGCGAGGTAAAAATGAAAAAAAGAAGCAGTATTTCATCGTATGGGAAGCAAACTCGGTTAAGCTTCAATTAAAGAGGACCTCTCGTAGTGGTACTTCATCTTCTAACGTACTAAACACTGCCACAGTGCAGTACACACACACACATATAAGAGAGAGAAAGATCTTCAATAAGAGCAGTAAAAAAAGAGCGGCCTCTCCTGCCGAAGATTGAATTACACTTCGAATAACAAAATTCGATTCGGTCGGTCGCGCGCAGCAGCGGCAACGGCACAGCAGCAGCAGCGGCAGCACACGCGAGCATCATCACATGTATTATAATATAATCGAAGACGAAAAATAAAATCAAAATGAAAAAAGTAAGAGCAGGCAGAAACAATGCTGCGCGTAAAAAAGACGAGAGCGAGCGTGTGTCGAGTGACGTGTGCAGTCCGCGACTCACCGGATCGCCCTGAGAAAGAGCATGGGATGGAGCAGAGCAGCAGCGGCAACGCCAGCCTCGAACTACTATATATATTGCACGAGCACAGCACTCATGGATATACGTAGATGCCGAAGGGCCGTCGCGACGATTCGTGGAAGCCGATTCAATTCGGCGCCTTATAAAGTACACCAGCACTGCTGCTGCGTTAAAGCGCGCGCGGCAAGAGCTTATTCAGTCTTTGGCTCGCGCGGGGGGTGGGATTCCGTCTTATTGCGTGCGCGTATACGTGTGAGTGCGTATTAAACGCAACGTATAATCGTGCATGTGTTTCGGCCAACGCGATCGTCATCGAGGCCGTCGCGGTTATAAATTATATGCACTACGTAGCTTCATTCATCCCCGCATGGGCCGCGACCCGAGGCCGTGGCCAGACACACGCGGAAATCTCTCCTATACATGCATACTAGACTGTCCGTTATTTCCCGAATTGCTCCAATCCTCGCTCTCACCCCTTGAAAGTTCATCATTTGGCTCACAATGAAAGAAAATCACTGTCCGACCGCGATTAATTAACTCTAGATAGTGCCACTCGCGTCAGCTTTTTTCCCATTTAAATAACATGGGAAAATTTAAAAAAAATGTAAATTGAAGTTTTAAACCACTTAAAATCGCTAAACCTTGGGCTTAGCGACGGTTTTCACTTCCTGGTACACCCATAATAAGTAACCAATACTTACGGGAACCCTCCGAAAAGAATTTTGGATTTTGCACACACGATATACTCAAAAAATGAAGAAAAACAGCATGTTGGCGTGGTTTTTCGATATTTTACAGCAAAACTAAGCATGAACGATCATTTTAAATATATTCACGTCAAAGTTGAGATCAAGACCTTTAATTTGAGGGTAATAAAACCTATTTACGTTCATTAGAACCAAAGTTACAGGCGTTTGAAGTTTCATTGAAAAATCAGGTATCGATTCTCGTCCGGCCGCCCAAACGCGCGACTCGCGGCTCGCTGTAATCGCAACTCGTACAAATGACCATGTAATTAAACTAGAAAAATAATTAAAAATATGATTTTTATGCGTTTTTTTCTCAGCTTTCACGTGGTGTAGTCGGATTTTTCGATAATTTACTCGTTCACTAGGAAAAATAGGAAATAAATGTTCAAGTCCATTTTTTCGTACGAAAATGAAAATTATCGAAAAATCCGACTACACCACGTGAAAGCTGAGAAAAAAACGCATAAAAATCATATTTTTAATTATTTTTCTAGTTTAATTACATGGTCATTTGTACGAGTTGCGATTACAGCGAGCCGCGAGTCGCGCGTTTGGGCGGCCGGACGAGAATCGATACCTGATTTTTCAATGAAACTTCAAACGCCTGTAACTTTGGTTCTAATGAACGTAAATAGGTTTTATTACCCTCAAATTAAAGGTCTTGATCTCAACTTTGACGTGAATATATTTAAAATGATCGTTCATGCTTAGTTTTGCTGTAAAATATCGAAAAACCACGCCAACATGCTGTTTTTCTTCATTTTTTGAGTATATCGTGTGTGCAAAATCCAAAATTCTTTTCGGAGGGTTCCCGTAAGTATTGGTTACTCATTATGGGTGTACCAGGAAGTGAAAACCGTCGCTAAACCCAAGGTTTAGCGATTTTAAGTGGTTTAAAACTTCAATTTACATTTTTTTTAAATTTTCCCATGTTATTTAAATGGGAAAAAAGCTGACGCGAGTGGCACTATCTAGAGTTAATTAATCGCGGTCGGACAGTGATTTTCTTTCATTGTGAGCCAAATGATGAACTTTCAAGGGGTGAGAGCGAGGATTGGAGCAATTCGGGAAATAACGGACAGTCTAATGCATACGCAAACGAGCGATGAGAAAGAGAATCTTTCCTCTCCCATGTACATACATCATATGTGTGTGTACCGAAGAAAAGAGAAGACTCGCCAATGAGGAGCAAAATAAAAAAAAAGTAAAGAAGAGAATGAGAAAAGATCGGTGAACCTGCAGCACATACAGCCCCGCTTCTGTTCAATGGATTTAAAGGTATTGCCACATATTATGTACGAATGGGTAGGTGGTACTTACCGTTACTCTACCGAGAATTAAAAGTGCCATATTCCTTTTAAATGGTTCGCTTCATTCAAGCTTCGAGCTGCTCTTCGGCCCAGTGCCATATTATATGCGCCCTGTCCGACCCCGTGCGACCAGTTAAGTAAAATTGAAGCGAAGAAAAAAAAATTGGCCTAGGAACATCTCAACCGTCGCTGCATATCTTCGACTCAGGGGGCCTCGGACGTTTATCTTCGTTCGTAAATACAATACAATGTAATATTAAAAGGCGGCGATTGAGCTGTCGTCGATTATTATTCAATCGCTGAGGGACCTTCGCTACCGGAAATTCGATAGTAGCTCGTCTCGTGACTTGACTAGCATATTATTACAATACACTTTGCAGCAGCAGCAGCAGCTCTTCATCGAAAAGAGTCAAACTCGAGACGCTTGTCAAGATGCCCCGAGTACCGCCACTATGTCGTCCTCGTTGATCATCATAGGTATATGATACACTCGCTATATATAGACTTTCAATCGATTTGATTGCGGCTTTTCGCGCCTCTCGCAGGGCGAGTTACATCACAAACTTCTCGTATCGCGAAATCGTCGAATAGAAAGAGACGAAGAGAGACAGGACGATCAGTCGAGCTGCTGTGGCCCGAAATTCTCGTATTACTCGGTCCGCCCGGGGGTAGCCTCGATGTCGCGGAGTCTCAAAAACGCCGGCTCGAATCGACATGTATATTACACACACAGACACACAGGTACTCGCGCAACTATAAGTAATAGCTCGCATGTAAAAATTTGCGCTGCGCGGTCCGAAGCGAAGAAGAGAAAGAGACCGAAGCCATCCGAGCGGAAAACTTCGAGCGGCCGAAGTTTTGTAAGTTCGTGTGTGCGTTTTAATATATGTTAAAAAACTTCAAGCTTCGGGGACCCGATCCCACGCGGACGAGCGAAGTAAAAGAAAACGGCGCGCGCGCGAACCTACATATTATATATAGAGCACAGAAGACAAAAAACGAACTTCGTAATTCGAATAGGGCCCTCTTTTAAATTCACGAGACTATGTGCGCCGATTCGCGGTAAACGCGCGCCTTCTTCTTTCTTTCTCTGTCGTACATATACGTAAGATCGACGCGCGCGCGTGCTAGAGGTTTATTAAGCTCGCCCGAGACCTATATATGCACGCAGAACACAACGGGCAATCGCCGCGAAAGAAGTTTTGTCAAATTATAAAATGCAGGTGTATTCTGTCGTCTCGAGCGTGTGTTGCAAAAAAGAAAAAAAAAACATAATAAAACCGGGTGGTGAACAACTCGTGCTGCTGCTGCAGTCCAAAACTTCGCTTTCTCGAGTTTCGCTTATACTTCACAGCTATTGCACACGCGCATGACGTCTCTCGTTCGATCGGTACATTATATATGAAAATAGAAGCTCCGACATGCAAAGTGCTGATATCGGACGATTCTTCTTAAAATATTTACTATTAGCGTATACGGCGTGCGTGCAGTGCAGTGCAGCAGCTGCACACAGCCTAGCTGCAATCGAATTACTATCGTAAGGAGTAAAAAAAGGATAATAATAACGTAGTACTATATGACCACACACGGCACGAGTCGTAGTAGCAGCGATAGTAGTACGGGGCAGGTTATTATAGTAAACGAGTTGTAAGCCTCGTATCGTAATCTGCGCCGCGCTGCAAAAACACACGTATCGTATGATGGCTCGCTCGCCTGCGCACACCTTGAATTGCATTCCGCGAACTTACTACGAGCCGTACGATATAACTCCCGCGCGCTCGAGCTCGAGCCCTGCTGCTGCACCGGCACTGCGCCGCGCAACGATCGGTATATAGTATATAGTATCTTTGCCGCTGCACGACGCGAGCAGATATACGCCAATGGAGCAATAACAAAAGTTGCTTCCTCGCGCGTAAAGCGATATGTGACGTAATCGAGAACGTATATTTAAAACAAAACAAAATAACTTCCGTAATCGTAGTTATCGTACGTACTTGTACGTGTGTCGATGGAAGAGAAAAAAATTGATTTCCACCTTATAAGATTGCGTAGCGCAGCGGCGAGTCGATTTTTAACGCGACACCCTATGTCGAACAATTATTGCGTGCACATGCACGCACACTCACGCGAGAGCTCGAGGCTCGATCGGCTGCGAGTCATAACTGCATTCGCACACTTGCATGTGTTTTACCTCTATATGGTTGGCGTATCGCGTATCAACGCCACGCACGGCGCAAAGACTCAATTATCCGTGCGATAAGCACGCAGCTCGTGAAATTGAATGAAAGGAAAAATCAGTCGAACTAAGCAGATTTATCGATTGGGTAGTAGGTGACTCTAGAAATTCCAAAAAAATAGGTCGTCTTCGAAAGAGTGAAAATTCATCACGAAATAGGCGTCATCCGGAAACGTTCGATTTTAATGGCCAATGAATGAAAGAAAGAAACTTTTATAAAGGAAACATAATGCAATATCGATTGGGTATAATTAAGATCCCCTCCTCGAAAGCAGCATCAGCATAGATCTAATGTCAAATAAATCAAAAATCACGCGCTCGCGCGCTATATTACATGAGTATACCGATCGCGTGGCCAGATTAAAAAGGAGCTGCAAACATCAGATCCTTATCGCATTAAACAAAACTTCCAATTACACAAATCTCGAGTAAACAATCTGAGCTGCTGCTCATGCTGCGAATACGACGATACGTACATTTTTATAGTATATCCTCGTGCGCGGTGCACACCCCACTATATACATATCGCGCAGTAACGGCGCAATAAAAGACATAGCTGTGTGCGCGATAAGCATCACCCTCTCGGGCTGCTCAAATCAGTGAGCTGTGCAGCAGCAAAAAGTGCGTAATGAAGACGACTGCATACGAGGTACATCATAATGAATATCGCTAATATATACGCGCGCGTCACGCCGAGCTTGGCACGCGCGCAACAAATTTTCTCCGCATAAAGCGCACACGAATATATCGCGAAAAGAACAGAAGAAGACGGGAGAAGCTCGAGATTCGCGAGTCAGGCACGCGTTAGTATAATTAATATGCTCTCGGCTTTTTGCCATCGAGCCTTTTAATTAATACCGACCTGTCGACGAGGCGTCCGTGTACCTACTCTGAGCGATGCGGCGGGCTTCTTCTCCTTCTTGTTTTTTACCCCTTCTTACCTTGGGACTTGGTGTCCATAAAAATATCTCGTGCGAGCTCGGTTGATAGCCGCAAGTTTTCTCCGTGTGGGGTGGAAAAGTATCTTTTCCAAGAAAATGTACACCAGACATGTCTTCGCCGCGTGACTGAGCTTGATTTATTTTATCTTCGTAAGATTTTCAGATTGGAGGATTTAATTTTTAATTTACGTATAAAATAACACAAGATTTTTGATTGTTATGTTACATACATAATTTTATGTAAATTTATTCGTTTATCGACATCAATAATAATAGCTTATTATCTATATAATATATTATTCACATAATATTAAAAAGTAGTCATTTCTAATTCATAGAATGTAAAATTATACAAAAAATAGTTCAATGCAATTCTAAAATATTCCTCGTACTTTTTCAAACGTTTTTCTTCGGTTCATCTTGACCGTTCTCATCCGCGGTGTCAGTTTTGCTATCATCCGACTCGCTATCATTCAAGTTGGTTTCCGATTTATACACATGGAACATATATTTGACTTTTTGTCCTCTTTTAGAATCTCGAATTAAAATCTTTTTGCACGGGATGAATCTTTCCCCCTCGAAAGATTCATAAAGTGGAAATGAGGATGGTACCGACGCGTGTCGCATTTTCATCTGTTTCTTCGGTAACTCTCCAGAACTATCATCCGTGCTTGAAGAAGCTCGAGGTTTGTCCATTGGCTTCTTCAAGCTTGATTGTTCTCTCGGTTCTTTTGGACGGACACCTGTCGAGGTCCCAGGTATATTCAAGCTTGATTGTTCTCTCGGTAATTTTGGACGGTCACCAGCCGAGATCCAAGGTATATCCCAACTTGATTCTTGTCTCATTTCTTGTGGACGGGCACCAGCCGAAGCCCCAAGTATGTTCTCTTGCGCCAAGCCTCCGCGAGACGAGTCTGCTGCGGCACTTTCGGACGCCGATCGCCTACATGCTTTTCGCGCCTTTTCTTTTTTCGAGCCTTTTGGCTTCTCGCGATGTTCGTCTCGTCGAGCGGTCGCAGTCTCGCCGTTATCAAAGACATTGTCCACCCATTCGCTGTCGCCTCTTGGGTAGTTGCTCGCCTGCAGAACCAAGCTGTGCCGAGACAAGTGCAAGACGTCACGGACTGTTAGCTTCACCAACTTTTTGAGCTTCATTTTTTCGCAGTTTTCCACGGACACTTGGATGTCTTCCTCTCGCACAAAAACGTTTTGCGACAAATCGATGACCGCCTTGCGGCTTTTTGGCGATAGTTGTCCTATTTTGCTTACCCCTTTTTCCTGGTTTCGTTTTATGTTGATATTCGAGACCTTTCTGAGGACTTTTTTCAGCGCGTCACCGAACACTTTGTTTTTATGCTCTTTTCTTTTTTCCACCGTTGCTTCGTCGTCGATGGGATATTCGGCACGCCTATGGTCTTTATAATGCGCATATTTTAAAGTTTTCGGATCGTATTCTATAATACTAACGTCAAAACTTTCATCTTGAGCTGGTTCTTCTTCTTCCTGGGACGGCTCATCTCCATCCAGTGATCTTAATTGTCTTTCGCGCTTAGACATGGGTATTTTAAATTCCGGCCATTTGGGATTTTTGGGGTCCCTTGGATTGTAATATTTACCCAATGGCATCGAATCCGGTGGCCTATAATCATTTCTAGGCAACATTTGACTAATATCTCGAGCATCTTCTCTCCTGTTGAACTCTTCTAAGAGACGCTTTTTTTCTTCCATTAACTCATCGATTTTTTTAAGAATTTCAGGATTCGCTCTCATTTTTGGCGGTAAACTACTCACGCGCTCTCGAATTTCTGGCCCCCTGTTTCTTGGTGGCCTAGCGGCTGGACTCTCTCCGCTCGAATGTTCATCGGACGAAGCTTTGGCGGAACCGTCGGGAGTGTCGGGCAATTGATAAGGGTTCCGTATGGCTGGCGTTATATCTACAAAATCACAAAGATTGGCGGGCGAATCTCTGCGCGCAGGCGGTGCATCTTCCTTGGAGGATTTCGAGCTATATTGAGGCGCAGAAATTCCGCCACTCATACTCGTATCAAATTTTTTTCGTGAATGTTCAATGAAAAATCTTTCCTCTTCTTCTTCGCTTCTGCCCGAAGACGTTCCAGTGTGATCCGACCCCCCTTTCAAGACATGCTCTTCCAATATAGAAGCTGGAAGTACACTTTCTCCACCTGGAACAGTACTCGCGGCATTTTTAATGGCTCCGAACACATCGAAGATGTTGGCTTTCCGGCCGGCGTTTTCTTGCAGCTTGCGCTTTTCGACTTCGACCTTCTCGAGAAAAGCTTGCCTCAATTCTTCGGGAGTCATATTTTTACGACGTTGTTCTTCCTTGTATTCCGGAGTATCCTCGTACGCTTGCTCTTGAGCTCGACGTGGCTCTTGAGCCCGACGTTGCGGCCGTGGCAGAGTAGGCCGACGATTGAGGTTCGGACTCGTACCGGGTGACAATTTTACTTTTTTGAGTACGGACTGACCGGGTAGTGGTATCTTATCGACCATTTTCATCAAATTTTCTAGCGAAGACTTGTGCGTAATTTCCGGACTTGTCTCGGGTGTGAGTCCCGTCGGGCTTGATAGTTGGTATCCACGTCTTCGAGCCGGAAGACCTTGATTTCCAGGAGTGCTATCGATTTCCGGACTCGTAGTGGACGAGACTACCGGAGGAGTTGTTTCGATTGCGGAGTCCGGGCTGATTTTGGGTCTGACTGCTTGGCCTTGAGCCGGGCTAGGAGTTTTAATTACCGAACGCCGGCCAGTAGTAGTAGCCGCACTATCGACCCCAAGTAATAAGTCTCTGAGCCTGGACTCACCGAGTTGCGCCCGACGTTTTGACTCGGCATACCTCTGAACTGCCCCGCTCTTATCGGCCGGTGTATGTCCGCTCCTCGTGTCGAGACCGTAGTATGCGCTCGACCTCGGGCTCAGGGGAAACAAGTCATCTTCGATCAGTACGTACGTGATCGAGCCAGGGTGTGGGTAAGCTTCCAGCGGGCGCATATCGGCCGATGCCGGGCGTCCGACCGGTGGCTCTGGAGCCGGACGACTCGGTTCCGCCGCCGCAGCAGCAGCTCGCCGCAGAATAACCGGACTCTGAGTCGGCGTAAGTAGCATCGGTGGATTTTCAGCCGGACGATTCGGCTCCGCCGATGCGGCAGCAGCTCGATGAGAAACCGGACTCTGAGTAGGCGTGAGAACCATCGGTATACTTCGAGCTTGATCGGCTTTACCCGGAGTGGACCGCGACGAACGAGCTGGCGAGCTTTTGGTGGGTGTGACTTTGAGCGCTTGGCTCTGAGCTCGATTGATCAATTCTGCGGCGGATAGACCCGTCGTTGGCCCAGCCGGGCTCGTTACAGGAGGTTTCTGCGGTGGAGCCAATTTGTCTTGATTCTGAATGAGAAATTCCGCGGCACGGTAACCGCCTACCGGAATCGTACTCATGGTATCTTTGAGCGGCGACTGATTGTCTGGCGGAATTATATCGAGCGCATTTTTACTCGAGCTTGTACTGTCCGGTCCCGAGGAACTGTGGGTTCGTTTTCTCCGCATTTTTCCGAAAAGGTTGGTTAATCCCACGTAGTCCAATACTTTCTTTGTTTTCGATTTACCTGGATCCTCTTTCTTTTGTTGTTCTTCTTCTTCATCTTCTTCTTCGTCGGTGTCGTCGTCCTCTGTCTCCTCCTCGCTTTTGAACAGAGTCTTGGGAGCAAAATGTTTAACGAGCCGCTTGCTGGCCCTTCGTTTTTCGCTTCTCGTCAAGTCTTCGGCCTTTCTGAATTTTCCTTTGCCGCTTCCCTTGACCTTGTGCTTGTAGGGGTCCTTGGACCTCCTGTCCGCCTGGATGATGAGGTGGCAGCCGGCGCAGAAGAACTTGTGCAAGCCGTGAACCGAGTCGAGGTGCGCGAGATAGGCGGCCTCGCACGTGAACTTTTGCTTGCAACCGGCCGAGACGCAGACTATGGTCGAGGGTCCGGGCTTGCAAGGCCTCGACGCTCCGGGGTGGGACAGCTTCATGTGCGCGATCATGCACTCTTTCTCGGGGAATACCGCGCGGCAGCTGTCGATGATCAGGCACTGGAACAGTCCGGTGCGCCGGGCGATCTCTCCGCACCTCCGGCATCTCAGCAGAAGATCTTGCGTCGCGAAACGCGGAATTTGCGATCCTTCTTCTCCGGCCTCGGGCTGATCCTGTCTTTGCGGAGTGTTGTCACCCATCCTTGTATAAGTATTTCAATGAATCTTTTTACTTTGAATTATACAGATGCTGCAGTGTCTGGCGGACGATGTATTTTTATGAAAGTTTACAACTTTCGGATAGTCGATAGGTTGTTTTTATAAAAATTCATCACCCGCTTTACGAGGGCGTGCGCGCGAAATATTCATTCAACCGCTTGCGATCGACGATCGAAGACTATGGCGATATTTTGGTAACGTGAATGTGCGAGCTTACGCGCTCTGTTTACATTCGGAGAGTAGAATAGAAAGCCGACGACTGCCAACGACGATACGCGCTACGTTTAATTTGTAAATAATTTACGTCGGTGAGCAAAATTTTGAATTAGTTTGAAAATTTTATACAGGTAATAACGATCGATCAATAATATTAGCGCGAATTAACAATAGAGCGAGAGCTGATTTCTCAGCTCGATCGCCGATGAAGATTTTACGCATCGAAGCCGTGTACACACAGAAATGAAAACAATGACCAGAAAAATATAAAGAGAAAAAAATGGCGCGGTGTATTGGCAATCGAAGAGCGCGAGAAACGCCTCGCTCGATCGAGGCTCGGATATTCCTGCACCCTTTGGGCCGCAGCTATAGCATTAATGTATACATAATCGAAAATACACTTACACCCGAGATAATGCCCGGGTTCGGGGAGTCCGTATTATAATATAACGAGGCGGGCGAAGAAGAAGAAGACTAGCCGAGAGATGCGATCGGCCCAATTTCCTGTCCAACCGTACCTTTGGCCACGACTTCTATTGCTGCATACCTACCACTATTACATGCTGCACCTATACGCACGCATAGGGTGCATTTGCTTTTATTTGTCTCGCTTCTCTTTCTTTTGCAAATTTGGCGACTTATTTTTTTTGCATTTTCATATAGCGGCCGATCACGGGGGTCTCTCTCACTTTTCTCTTTTATTCTTTTTTACTTGTCGAATTGTCGCGCCGGCACCTCCGACTCCACCCGCACTCTACACTTACGCCTATAAACAACGCCTTCTTACGAATCATTCGACACTCGGACGAGTTTCCTTTTTTACCACTCCATTTTATTTTATTATTTTTCATTTTATTAGAAATTACTATTGGTCGATTACTTTCTTCTCGTTACCTATGTACGCACGATGCGAGTCGCTGATATAGAAAATAGTTTCGACCGTCTTTTATTTATACCTTTAAAATATACGACGCGCGTGCATTATCATTGCGACTCGTACACGCAGGTATACATATAAAATGCAGAATGCGGCCGGGGCCGTCCCTCGTCGTAATTTCACTCGACTTCCCGAGAAGAAGTTTCCTCGGAGGTCTGTACATATACACGCGCATAAGGGCAGGATGTTTTGGTGAAGGCAGTATTCGCGCGGCTGCACGTAAGAAATCACGCATCGTTGATCCGCGCTGCACGATATATATATCGTATACGGAATACGTTCTGTCGCGCGATCGTAGCTCGATGACTCGCGAGAATAGCCGTGCAGCTGCTGAAGAAATAATTTGCCTAAAAGCCACCAACGGTCCAGCGTAGAATGGCGTTCGAGGATTATCGCCGTTTCATCGAGGAAAATTATATTTGCATCCATTCGAACACGACGAAACGTGCCTCGAACTTTTCGACTAGGATATAACAACGATAATATAATAAACGACTTGACTTCGGAGGAATAATATTTAAAAGCCGCCGCGCTGAGTGTACGCGGTAGCCGTAAAATGAGTCGTAATCGTTTTTCCGCCTGCTTGACTCAATTTCATCGCTCTCATAAGCGATTCATTTATTCATAATTATGCATACCTCGGCGGCCAACGTAGCAATTATAATTAGTTTAGTAGTTGCAAAGCCTATGATTTTCTTGTAAAGACTTAATTATACGCTTCTGACTTGTGAACGTGTCTATTCAACGCCTCGCGCGCCCTTATTATCCGCCTCGCACACGACTCGGCCTGATATCCGAGCGATCGTATAATATAACGCGCGAAAAATCGAGCCCCCCACACGCGGTCGTCTCGATGTTTATTGTGTATGTAAAAACCCGCGAAAAGAAAAGTCGTAAAACAATCGTCCTGCGCGCAGTTCGAAATTATGCGCGTATTATTTACTCGTGCTCAAGGATACACCGTATGTACAATAAGCACTGGAGCCATGCGCGCATGTGTATGCATTATTGCTACAGCATACGCAGCCGGAATAATGGCTGCGATGTTTACTGCCACGATGCAATAATACCAGCACCATGATGACGAAGACGACTCTCTTTCTTCCTCTGGCCGTGAGCGCGCCAGCTAACTTTGAGCGCGAAATTCTCGCGCGCATTTCCTTCACTGCTGCTGCCGCGTGTGCAGTCGATACAAAAGCGCGCGCGGACCCATGCGGCGGTGCAGTGTGTTAATGCGGGCCCACAGATGCGACCGCCAACAGCGACGGCATTGAAAAAACTGCAGCTTATGCACATAATACCGATCGTTTTTGCATACACTTACACTTACTTCTCTACCGGTTTGTGTGCAGGCGTCATTTTTATGCTTTTCGTCTTTACGAGTTCTAAATGCCCGCGAGAAATAAGAGCTTCTTGGTGCCCGTGCTCGCGACTGCATACATACAGACATACAGTATATATATAAAGAACTGTCGTTTAACAAAATTGCACGCGTGCCGCTTATTTCACCACCAGCTGACGGCCGTTGTTTATATCGTAGTTTCTTTTGCACGTGCTCGTACCGCGTTTCAAGCTGAAGATTACACTTTGTATATAATTTACATAGATATGGACACTTGACACGTAGCAAGGCGAAATGAAAAGTCATCTATGTTTAATTCATTGTCTATTATTATTATTCACGCATTATTTTTTTTTATTTTACAAATTGAATGATTCATATTTAACTAGGTCTATAATAGGTCATTGCTCCAATTTATTTAAATATAAGAACTTGCCTGGTATGTATGATACATATTGAATCATATAATATTAATAATTATTATACAATGAAATCACTGACTTAAAAGCAATCAAAGAACTTTCGAGCTTACATTATATATATATAATAGATATAGTTCATTTATTGTTCGAAAACAAAATCTCATCAAATTTTCTACAACGAGAGCTTACAGTCAGGTTTCGTGAGCTCTTTGTAAGAGGAAAAATTTACAAGATTAACATTTTGTTTGTCGAGACAGCGAATCTTCCATAGACTTAAAAAATTGATCTCGTTTCTATTCATACGTAGTATAATAATAGAATATGTTACAAAATACAATCATTTTTTATAATATTTAAAATTAACGTTCATGTAGTCGCCAACAATTTCTTTTTACACTAAAATATATAAAAAACGACTCAATAAACTGTCTGGTGCTCTCATCAACTTATCAAATACTTATAACAAGTTTACACTACAAATCGACGCCCCTTACGAAAAGTAAGAAGTTTATGTGTTAACTTGAATGTAAATATCCTACTTTTCGTAAGAGGCTTCAAAATTGAATCGCACTCTACAGAAGATTCGATTGTACAAAAATAGATTTCTTTTTGCTTGTCCACTACCAGCATACTACATGTTCTATCAATTTTCACGTTAATCTAAACCAGAATTATCTCCAGTGTACAAATATACAAAAGTGCGAAGCTACGGATTAATTAATTAATTAACTTTTTTTTTTTTTTTTTCGTTAAAAAAGATATCGCTTGCAGCCGGCCGCGCCGCACTTGCATCGAATGTTTCCCTGATCGAGCTTCTGGCCCTGCGAATTGTAATCGAACGTGATCTCCTCGTTCTGCTTGATGTCACGGGTGGCGAATAAAGCGAGCTGCGGCATGTCCGGATCCATACAGTTGATCCAGACGGCGTACACGGCGAGATTCGGTTCGCAGGAGTGATTGATGAAGTGCGACACGTTGCCGCGCTCCTCGGCGTCGACCGTGTACTTGCACGGGCTGCCGTCGGGCTCGTTGTAGTCCAGATCGAAGAGGTAGGTGCGACCGGTCTGCTCGTGCTTCTTGCTGCGTACACCGGCCACCTCGTTGGTGATGACCTCGCCGACGTACTGTATGACGAAGGTGCCCTTGGTGATGCCTCGCAGCGTCTTGACACCCCAGCCCCGGCCGTTGTCCGTGCGAAAGATGCAGAGCTTCGCATTGGAGCCCTTCTGCACGACGCGATTGCGGCAGTCGTCCGAGCAGCTGCAGCGCTTGTTGCACTCGTAGATGGGCGTGCCGGGCTTCACGCGGATACGACCCGTGGCCGTGTACGGGAACAACGCGCCGTACTGGGCGTAGCAGCAGTCCCTCTTCTTCCAGTCGCAGTTGTCGCATCCGCAGCCGATTATCGGGTCCTCGGGGATGATGACGCCCTCCGTTGCCTGGTAGACGTTGATGTACGTAAAGTTGGCCGGCGGTCCCTCCAGATCCACCTCGTTCTCCACCTTGATGTTCGGCTGATTCTTGGCGATGTCGTTCATCTCGTCCTCCCAGTCGGAGAGGGTCTTGAGCTGCTTGACGCGCTCCTGCTTGGTCAGCGCGTGAAACACCTCGTCCTTCAGGTCCCGGAGGACTTCCGCGCTCCAGGCGCTCGTCGGCGATTTGTTGAACTTGGCCAATTTTTCGTAGAACGGATCCCAGTTGATCGGATCGTCGATGCTGCTATTGTGTCGCTTGAGCTCGAGCATGTAGCGCACCATTTGTCCCCGGCTGGGCCTGTTGAAATTCACCAGCTTTCGAAAGGTCTGGACCATCTGGAAACGATGGTCCTCGAATTCGAATACATCCAGCAGGTTTTTGCATTTGAGATTGCGCTTGGGCTCCCACGAGTTGAAATCCTCCGCCCAGCCTTTCCACTTAATGAGGTAGTAAGTCGTGTTGTTCGACACCGCCTTGTCCAGTATCGCCTCGACCTCAAACTCCTCTTTGACCACCTCTCGCTTTATGTACTTTCTCGGTTGTTCGCTGTCGTTGTCGTTGCTTTCGTCGTGCTCGTGGTTCTCGCGACTGCTCGAGGATAGATCGATCGACACCCGCTTCATTTTGACCCGAACCTCTTTCCAGACTAATTTTTTGCCGGTGAGCGGACAGAACTCGGGAAATTCCGAGGTGTCTGTTGCCGTCGTCGTCGTAATCGTGGTCGCTGTGTCGCTGACATCTTCGTCAACGTCTTTGGAATTGTCCAGCTCTTCGATCGTCGATCCGTTCGGCAGTTCATGTTCTTGTTCAATGTCTTTCAAACTATCCAGCTCACTATTCAGAGTCCCGTCAGACACTTCACTTTCTTGTTCAATATCTTTAGAGCTATTGAGCTCAATATTCAGCGTCCCGTCAGAAAGTTCACTTTCTTGTTCAATATCCTTAGAACTATCCAGCTCTCCATTCAGTGTCCCGTTCAACAGACCATTTACTTCGATATCTGTGGAAGTGTCCAGCTCTCCGTTCACCAGGTCATTTTTAACAACCCTATTGCGCTTCTTCTTGCTCTTTGATTTGCCATACCTCGACCACATATTACCTATGTTCACGTTTGTGGTAAACCGATTTTCTTATATTTTCTCCAGCGGGTCGTTTCTCGTGCTTTTTTAAACTTCTTTGTCCTTGTCATTCAAGATAATATCTGAAACAATAAAAGAAAAAACAATCAAATTAATATCAATCGTTAACAGTAATTAACTTATGTGAAATACTGTCGCAAAGGTAAACGAACTGCAACGACAATAAAAGTGTGCATGATTTATGCGTGTGAAGCGAAAGGATAAGCATAGAATAATTGGTCTGAGAAACTATTTGTGTACGGATCCTAATTCGTCTCATTCAATAAAAATACCTAAATTTTGCAACGTCTGTGTCTTTTTTTCGGCCGATGTAAACAAGCTCGTCTCGAACGCGCGGACGACTCTTTTAATTGAGTGAGTCACGATCGAGCGAAGAAAGTATGTATCATAGTTGACGATGCAAAAGTATATATACCAAGAATCAAGCCGGCGCACAAACAAACTGGTTACCTCATTACACCCGTTAACCGATTAAGTTTTGGCGACGATTATCAAGTACGAGAAACGTTTCGAAGGAGCCGAATTCTCGGATAAAAAAATGAGCTTACACATTCGGAAAAATCGACGTCGATGCAGCGGCAGTCTGCATATAATAAATAAGCGCGCGTATACACTTATAAACGTCAAGGCGGACATGTGTCAGCGCCAACAGTGCACCCCAATCGAAGCCGGTGCGCCGCGCAACTGCGCGCCTGTTATTATTTCGAGTCAAGCACCTGTTGAGCATCGACGCACACGTCATGCTGCGTCGCCTTATTCCTTCTCTCTCTGTCTCTCTTATTCGTAACAAAAGCGAGTACCAGGTCTAGGGTAAGAAAAACAATTGGCGAAAAATGCGAAGGGGGCAGGAGTTATTCTTCAACGAGCCGAAATATTCAATTTATCTGGAGCCGCGCGTGTTTCGATGCCTCTAGAATCGCCTGTATATATAGAAATGTGATGAGCGTGTTTACAAAGCTCGATCGGAAGTACGATAAGAGAAGCGAGCGAGCGCGCGCGCACTGATAATTATTTAGAGGAAACGCGCGGACACACACAGGAAAGCAGAGAGAAAGAGAGAAGCGGATACTTTTTTTTTACGTATGATACAACACACGAGGCTCACGCGCGTTTAAGGTAATTTTAGAATTACGATAAAAGTGCATCGCGCGCGTTTATGTACACCGCGTGCGACTCTATACGCTTATGCGCAAGCGGTGAACTGCGGAGAAATTAACTTTCTTGAGGAAACGAAGATCCCGATGCGTGGACTAAGATTAAAGGCCGAGTCGTTCTCCTTCCTGAAGAGAGAAAAAGAATAAATAAAAAGAAATTATCAAAAAGGATGTGGACACTTTTTCGACGAGGAAGACGAGGCGCGCGCACACGTGTGTGTCTTGGTCGCCATATAGCCAGGTCGACCACACTCGTATTCTTAATCTCTAATGACTTCCTCGAGAAAGGGGGCTGCTGTCTCGGCAGTGCCAACACCTTACGCGTTTTTGGGCCCACCCTCTTTTCCGTCGCACCGCAATGTACCACCGAGCTTATACACGCGATAAGAACAATTTCGCGTTTATGCCGGTGTTGTGTGTGCATACGTGCATGCGTCAAGACAACAAGGGTACAATGACACGGTGCATCACACATACTCGGGGACAAGGAGCAATTCTCGTTTCTTGTATACATTATACGTGATGCGTATAAAAGAACATTGACAAAAAAGCGGGGTTTCTTCGCTGTCCCTATTACGTTTTTGTTGTTGTATGCACCTTTATGAAATTGCGATATCTTGGTTGGGTTTCCGGGTAGAAACGAGGTCAATTTGCTCGTGTCCGACAAATATGGCCAGCTTTGATGAGCAACTCTAACGCAAATACCGATATTACGAAAAGAAAAAATAGGATTGATAAATGGATTGAATTTGACATTTTTATACAACTAAGGGGTGACTTTTATTCACTATGAAATTCAATTCACCCTACGGAGCATCAAGAGAGTAAGAAAGAGAGGGAGAGAAAAAAGGAAATCCTCTTTGACCACTCGAAGCATGTCGTCATGATTTTGCTTTGACCATGCGTGGAGCATATATTCGAATCCACCGTGGAAAAGGGAAGTTACTGCGAAATTTTGAAGGATTCGCAAGGCCGTTTATCCCGACTGTCGTCCCAGCTATTGTACCCATATTTTCCCGCGATCGTTGCGTCACCCCAGGCGCATTCACGCTGTACCGCGTGATATATCCATAGGAATTCAAAGAGCCACAAATAATATTCTTAAAGCTCGTCGGATCAAACGCAGCTTTCCGTATCGAGTTCGAGAGACAATCGCGTGTACATCTCTCTCTCTCTCTTTCTTGCGCGCCACAATATGCGTGCGAGTTTGCACGCGGGCAATAGGCCAGAGTTCCGTACAATAAACGCCGTGTATATACGATCGCACATTGCAGTGGGTATGCGTGCGGTGCAGTAATGCACCGCCACCGGTACCCTTGGCATAGAGGCGCGCGGCAAAAACCATATGGCGCAGAGCCACGCCAAGGGTATATATAGGTATACGCATCGAAACACAAGCACGAAGCGGCCAGCAGCGTATTGTATTTATAAGGAGTAGATCGCGAATCATCATTTATCGCGCTAAATAAGAGCGCCGATCGCACGGCCTTGCTCGTATAGTAACTGCGCTCGATCTAGCTGCAGTACACCTTAATGATATTTATTCTCTATTTTTTACATTTGCTGTTCACACGAATGTCGGCTTTCGGTATGCTCGAGTTAAAGAAGTTCGACATTGAATAGTTTTAATTGATTGCTCGAGCTTTTGTTCGCCTTTTTGATTTAACAATTTTTTTTTTTTAAAGGCGATAGAGCCTTTTTTTGACGAATTATCTATTCCACTTTCGAGCATTTGCCGTCTGCACGAACGGAAGTCGCAAGTCAAGCACTTATACTACTACTGCTTTTACTACTTGTGCAACTAGTCAGACTACTACGACTACAACTCATTCCGAACACACGTATGTATCAATTTACGGCACGTTGAGCCTCGCGTGTACTCGCGCATCGTGTCTGCAGCTATTTTACGAGAGTCTGTCCGTAAAAAGCTGTGTGCAGTGCAGCACAGACCCGCTCGAAGGAGTGCTGAAAAAAATAAAAAAAAATAAACAGAGCCTCGATCAATATTTTACCGCGACACAGCTCCGTTCCGAGAATCTTTGGACCCCGTGCGAACACCTCCTAAATACATACACCACATATATCGGGCCGAAATTTAAGACCAACTGAATTTCAATGGATATTGCTTGTCGTTTGATAATGATGGAATTTCGATGATAACGAATTTGGAGACAGAGAGAAAGTTCGCACTTCTTACGTGGCGACAATTTTTGCTGCGCAAGAGAGAACATTGCAATCGGTTTGTCTCTCTGGTGCGAGTTATCGAACAAAGAACGACGGTATGTGTAATTTACCTAAAAATTGGTTGCGAGTTATTGACGGTTTGTAGAGAGCCTCCTTTATGTATTGCCCTCTGATCAATTCTTCATTCGATTCTACCGACTCTTCGAGCGGTTCCTTTGTTGATTGTGCTCTCCTGCGAATGAAAAAAAAAATGATAACGTTAATTTAGATATTTTCAGAGCTGTATGAAAATTAATTCAATTTTAATTGTTTTTAATACTATTGGTTTAGGCTAGGATTGTCAATTAATTCAAATATCAAATCTAAATATGCACATAAGGCTCGCATCTCCTCGCGTTTTGGTTTTATTTTTCAATATAGACAAAATTCCAAAGTTGCATAAAAAAAAAGGAATAAAGTTAATAGCTTCAAGAACTGAAGAAAATATACCCTCTCATTTTGCGGTTTTTGCGCTTTCTCGAAATAATCTCGCTCTCGCGTTTGTATACAAATGTTTTTCTGCAAACACATCAGCTTAAATAGTTTAATGAATATTCGCACTTTCTCTCTCTCTCTTTCGCTCTTCTTCCATCTTTTCACTGCACCGAAGCCAAAAACGCCATAATTGCTGTTTAGAAGACAATAAAGGAGAGAGACAGACCGTGTGCATAGAGCTAAGGTAAAGAAAAATTCTTCTTTCAGGATCAAAGCCGCAATTGGAATTCAAGCGCCATTCAGCGCAAAAATCACAATCGCTTCCATTGAGAAGAAGTAGAAGAAGAAGCAGAGGAGGCAAGAAAAAGCAGAAGAAGAAGACGAGCAGGCCCCGAAAAAGAAGCAAGAAGAAGAGAAGGAGAGGAGCTGCAGCACATAAGCGACGATGCGGTACGACCTTGGCCACTCATGAATGAAACTTGCTGCGCATCACGAAAGCATCGCGATGATGTTCCCACCGACAACGCTTATACAGCGAGAGAGGCGCATGTTATGTATACAAGGCGGCGGCGGCGGCGGCGGCGGCGACTTCTGCAACGAAAGTGAAAGCTTAGCATGTATACATAGACGTGTATACACATGCACGCAGCACACGTATATAATACGCGCGAAAGAGAGTAAAAATCTCAGCACCGTGTGTGTGTGTGCATACGACGATGCTCGAGTTATGGTGTGTATATCGTGAATGAACGCAAATTGCCCTAGAGAGAAGAAGAGTAAGTGCAGCGCAGATTGCTCGTGATGCAGCCGCGAGCAGCTCGCTCTTCGTGTGTGCCCATCGGCACGACGAATAAGCTCAATTTTCTCGCGACCGGATACGAATCGTTTGTTTATTAAAACTTATACGGAAAGGACGAAAGATGTCGATTTGTTTTTCAAGCGACAGTCATCAAGAAAATTCATCATCGATGTTTGTTTTCGTGGTATGAATTAAAGATGCGCAAGGATAAAAAAAAATAATGGAAATATACAAAGAACCCATGTCGATGAGCTAATTTCTCATTGTGCGATATGCGCGCGGGGTACCTTGTATTTATACATCTTCTTGGACCCACGCGCGGTTCGCTTTGTGGCATGGGACTCCTCTCTCGAATTCACGGTATAAATACAGATCACGTGTACCTGTGCTCTCGTGCTTTTCACCTTGTGCCAGTGAAGAGCACGGCCCGGAAGAGATTTGTTTTCTCAATGAACGCGTTGCAACTGTACGAGAATTCCCATCACTGTTACCAAGACGCAACACACACACACACAAACAACAAATCCAATAGAGAAGACGGCAGCGCGCGAGAAACGCGTAGTACTCTGATCCATTGCGACATTACTGCCGCTGCTGCTTTGCACCCCCAACGGCTCTTCCACGAAGCGCCACTCGATTGCATTTTGCCTGGGCATGGTATAATAGGGTCCCCTTTTATTTTATTCACCTTTGAGGTGGGCGCATGCCAATCTTTATGTGCGTAGTACATACAGTACTTCTCTCTCTCTCTCTCTGTAAGGTGGCACACACACACACACTCACGGGGGCCTGTGCGTGATTCCGCAGCGTCTTACGTCGGTTCATTTACAAAAGGAAGATGCGTGAGAATTGGCTAGGTTACACGCTATTTTTCTATGTAAGCATCGACATTCCGATCGCCGTGATGTACCATCATTCGTCCTACATTATTATGTACTACTACGAGTAAGTAGCGATCGACTTGCGATCGATCGTTGTTTGTACCTACAGAATACCGCATGATCGCCCATTGATTCGTCATTAAATGCAATCGATCACTTGGGAACTTTGGCATACTTTTCGGAGGAATAAAGCAAAGACACGAGTACTCACACGATCATCGTACGAAAATGCTTCGCAGGCGTGTCAAACAAAAAATTACGATGAAGTTCTTGTACGCGGCTCGAAGCTGGATATATGCACATGCGTGTGTGCAGTGCGTATATGTACGGCGCGAAGACCAAAAAGTACGCGAGAGATCGCGCGTGGGAATGGAGATTCTTCAAAGTATTCGCGTATCTTGTATCGAGAACGGAAAAATTTTTCTCAGGCGTAATTCGAGACACTTTTCTTAATCGACGGGCGATTATTGACCTCTCGCTGATTCTTCCGGTTATTGCGTGAAAACAATCATGATTTAAATGCCCCGCAAACTTCCTCCATACTTTTTTTTAATAATTGTACATATAATTGTATATTTTTTACTCCCTAGGTGCAAAATATACCATTTTTTTTATGTGACAATTTATTGTACTTTAGCTTAGATATTATGCACTAGCTCTGTGGGATTGAGTCACGTGCTGTAATCGCGTGTCGGAATTCCGAGATTTGTCACGGGGCAAGCGCGTGCATGTGATCATCGTCGCATGTGTAACAATATATCGAGAATCTCAACGCGAAGACGCGCACAAAGCACCCGAGCTACCTATAAGCTCGGCTTTATTTCCTCCGATAACAATTGTATAATCATTCTGCGGTCGGAGCTCGCCGATGATCGCTTTACACCAGTGTCGATGCGCCACGATCGGCACACGATACATTTACCGCAGAAACCAAAAATATTTGCGCGCGACCCTGAATGGGTGAAAGGATTGCGATCGTGCGTGGCACCGATGGTTTTAGAACAAAAAATTGCATTAGTCCTAATTTCGCGGTGTGTGTGTGTGTGTGTGTGTGCACAGGATTCTCTTCTTTTTCTTTTGTAATTTTAAACATCGAGCTGCAGGGAAAAATGTGTAAAACACACTAGTACATACGACGAGCATTTCGCATGGGGCTTGCATAACAACGTTTTTCAAAGTTACGAAGATCAGCAGCAAGCACATACATTTTTATGGGTCTACCACAATCTGCATATAATGACTGCGACTTGATTGGGCCGGATGCGGCGCTCCTATCTATGTATACGCGCACACACGGAGCACTCACACGCGCGCGTGCGGACAGTACAGACACACACGGGCACACGCGCAGTCGCCAAAAGTAGCCCCGAAGAATACTCGGAACGAGAGCTCCGTAGTGAGAGAAAGAGGAAGATTTTGGGAGAAAAAAGAAGTTAGAGGTATTCATTTTCATCGTTTATCTCTCATCGCGTGGATGGACGTATATATATAGATGCACGTAAAGCACGCGGCTCGTATATATTTATACGTATGCGCTGGCACGGTGAATAATTAGAAGTTTCGGGCGATTTTGAGGATGAATGCTCGACTCGACGCAAGTCGCAACTCTCGTAAATTCTGCTTCCGATCGTATGACGAAGTCAATTATCTCGAACAATTTTTGTTAAAAAAATTACGAGTGCTCGAAATAAAATGAAAAAAAGAGAGAGAGCGAAGGAATTGAATAAGCGCGACGACAATCGTCAGAACTTCCAAGCTCCATGGGAACTTTTGGCGCAGTGGTGTAAACCAGATAGGAAGAATCCCAAGAGTGCAGCGTGTGTCCGTGGCCCGTGGAAGTGTATGTGGATCGTGTGTACGACGAATAGAGCTGCTGATGCTGTTGCCGCTGGTGTGCTTTATATATATACGTACAATCGCATCGCCGAAAAATCATGCGTGCTCGTGTCGCGCGGCTGCTGCTGCTGCTCTCACGCTCTTGACGAGATTCGAGCTTGCGTGTGTGTTGCACACACACATACGTCCATACATTCATACGTGTATACGAGAGGGCAGTGGGCGCGTCTCTTTAAACTACGCGCGAGTCGCGCGCGCCTGAGATTACCAGCGCCGAGAGAATCCCTTACACCGTGTGAGATATACACGCAGAGAAAGACAGAGAGAGGCGAGAGAACATTGGCGTAGCTGTAAAAGATGCATCCAAGAGGTTTCCATTCGCCTATAAAGGCGCACTTCCCTTTTGTCGCACGCGACGTCTGCACGGCCTCGATTAAACTACCTCCCTCTCACGAGAGTGAAAACTACAAAGGTTTCTTCTCCTCTCTCGCGGCTCGCCATGTTTACGAGTGTGCATGTGTATAAACACGCGCGCGGGCATGGAGGAGCCAAACAAGAGCCGATCTATACCAGTGAATCGGCGCTTTAAACTCAAAACCAAAACAATTAGACCAGCGTTTGTTGGTATTTTTTTATTTTTCATTTTCTCCCATTCTGTCTCTTTCGTCTCTGCCATATACGCGTTCTATTGTACGCGGATCGCTTCGCTTTCGTGGAACGATTTCGGCATATACGATTGAACGTATTGTGAGCGAAGCGCGTATAACGACGTTGCTGCTGCCACTGCTGCTGCTCCATTGATGAGAATCGGCGATTTTTAAAAAGGCGTGATTTCTCTGAAACCTACGGTACGTATACACAGCGAACTATCAGATAAAGGCAGTAATTGCAGTCGATAACGTGGACAACCTATTGCAGGCTTTTGCCCGTTTGGACGGAACTTTTGCGTCAAAAAGTCCCATATTTCCTACAGATAACGCGTGCTATACTGGCAAGTAAGAGATTATCAATCCGAGGAAAAAAATAATACGTATAATTGTCGGCTTTCGTACGTGTCAATTTTCCAAATAAGCTTTCAAAAAAAAAAAAAAAAGGAAAGAAATAAGTGTCGAAAGGGGTGTGTTACCTTTCACACCTGTAAGGGTGAGAGAATTCCTAAAAACCAAATTTACAAAAATATCAACAGGTACACAATACGTAACGTTGCAATTTGCGAGATAGCCGATCGAAGCTGAGCTACCATTGCAATCGCCCAAAAATGCTCCCGATGCCATATGTCCACGCCGGACAAAATTTATCCCCCGGTGGTGGTGCGTCATCGTATCGCATACATTTCAGGTGGGAAAGACCAACAAGTGACCAGCGCCCTGATATCGAAGACTATTATGCGAGTTAGAGAAAAGAGAGAGAGAGAGATTATCTAAACTTATAAGCACACGAGTGCAAAATTCTTCTATACGCACATATATCATACAGGGAAGGTACACACGATGTATAAGAGCTTAGAAAGCTGCAGACCGCGTCGGTAATAGGTGTCCAGTCAGCGCCAGTATATATCGGCCTCGAAAATCTGCAAGGCTGCTATCTCTCCCCCCGTTTGCCCCCCCCCCCCCCGTCGGATGCTTCAACGAGGCATCGAGAGCTACGCGCAGCTTAGGTATAGAGCGGCGCATACCCTTAGTGCGGTGGCAGAAGTCGCGAACCCTCTTCGTTCCCACAATTCGCCCCAAGTATACGGCACCTTAATGAGAGCAGCGAGAGCAGCAACAGCAGCAGCACCACCACTGCTTGCACCGACACTCGTGGTATTTATGCTGTATCTTCCCTCGAGTCGCGCAAGAATCGAGACTTTTTGCATTCGTCGCTGCTGTTGTGTGCAGTCATGCCGGTAGGGCAGATGCTTGGGTATTCGTATGAATATATATGGTGCCACGCAATTCGTACCCCTCGCGCGTCGGTGCTGCCGCCGCTGCAGCCAGGGCAAATTAAAAGACGCAAGGTGCACTTGAAAAACGTGAGCGAGAGACAAATATACGATACATGCGAAAGATGAGAAAGTTTGTACAAGGGAAGCGCAGGTAAGGCGCGCAAAGGTCCGTGCAGCGCAGTATGAGAATCTACTTTTCCTTCCGGTGCTGTCACGCCGGGCTCATACTCGTATAAGTATACAATCGATTTCTGCGCGATCGCGTCCGCAGAGAGTCGAGTCGTATATCGAGTAGCTTCTCGGCGCCGAGTGGTACCCCGAGTCTTTCTACTATATATATGCCAGACAAGACTCGCAATCGCACTTCCGTGTTCATGGTCGTGGCGACGCGGAGGGTGAATTTGCGCCTGTTCTCTAGCTCTCTGTCTCTTACTCTCTGTGGAGTGCTTATACTACTGCGTAGTAAAATGCAGCTGCCACGCCGCCACGAGAACTTGAAACGCGTGCACGCGCAACAACAACAATTACAACAACGACGCACTACGACTACAACGCAATCGCTGCTATTGCTGCGGCAGGCACGAATTTTTCCTTTTCAAGCCGACCGACTCGAGTGCGTACGCGTAATCGTTTGGCACTAAAGTACGCCTGTATGCACATTGCACACGTATGCGTAAACGCACGCGCAAGAGCAATTATCGAATCACGATCGCGCCGATGGCACAGCGCACATTGCGTTGCAATTAATACATAATGCCTGCCACGCACGTGCTTCGGGCTATAGTACTAGAAAAATAATCAAGATTTTTTTATTGAGAAAATTGATGTGCCAGTCGTGACTACATTACGATTCATGGCGCGCGTCGTGAATAGGGGGATGAAAAAGCTCAGGTGGCTTCGAACAAACAAGAAAGGATTAGCCATTCGAAATCACAACACACGCGGCTAGTGTATCAACTTTATCATCCGTATTTGCGCATATTTTACGGCGTTTAAGCCCGAGCCGGTGAGTAAATATTAGAAAATATTATATCGTCGTGAGTTACGCGTCGTGCAAAAAATAGTACAGAGAGAAAGAAGAAGGAGAGAGGATAAATCAAAGCATTGATTCTAAAATAAAGGGGTTCTCCATCGAGTTGGAGCTTAAAGTTTAGGATAAATATTAACATTGCAGCAAGCGGCGATGCATTCGAACGCCATTTCAGGCGGATGAAACATAGTTTGCCTTGACACATTCCTTTTAGCGAATAAAATCGAGGGACATTAAATTCCTGTACACGGTATTGGCTCCACAACGTTGCGAGCTTCGAAAAACTAGGCATTAAAAGTCACTCAAAGCCATCGAGGATGAACTAGGACATATTTTATATCCAACCTGACCTCACACGCTTTTGCGACCCCTGCAGTTTAATGACATCATTTTTTTGCAGGCTCGCTCTCTTTATTTTTCGTCGCGCAGTCGTCGTCGCTGTTGGGCGATCGCACCCCTAAAGTGTCGCGTACGTGCACTGCATATTTCGCCAATGAAATCGGACCCAACCCAGGTGCTGACGCCGCTAATGCTAATGCCGCCTTGCACTCTCCGAATGTCTGCATTATTCAAGTATATAATTCACGCTCGAAATTCATTTGCGGCGTGGGAAGCGATGCTATGATTACTATTTTGATAAGGAACGCGTTTACCCGTGTGTAGATATGCGCGCGCGTCTCGCATGCACGAAAGCAAATGCCGTCACATGTGCTCGCTTGACGAACCCTTTCCCGGCGTACATATATTATATATCCTACGCGTTAACTTCTGAAGATGCGCAGCGTCGGTGGTGGTGGTGGTGGCGGCGACGGCGTACGATGCCTACATTAATATTTACTTATATTTGGGACGCGCGATGGGAACGGTAAAGTGGGATGGTCCCATAGGTGATCATTGGTGCTTCTCTGTCTCTCTTTCTCGTTTTTTTTTTTTGTACAGTGACATATTTATAGCCTGCATGAATTAAAACATACAGTGTATGTAACTCGTGGTATTGGGTGTTCGAGTTTATTGACTTTAATGACTCGCGCGCTACAACTCGTTTGTGTGTAGTGTGCCTCATATGACTCTCGGGAGCTTTGGGCTTCCAACTACAAACATTTTTCTCGCCCGACGTTTAAACTCTGATTTTTTTTCCTTCCTTTCCCCCCGCATTTGAAAATATTTGTCAAGGTGCAATTGCTCGAAATAAAGGCATTAAACGAAGTTTCGGTAGAATTTTTGAAATTACTCTATACGCATACTCGGATATACAAGAGGACTGGGGCGCGCAAGCACGATGAAAATTGTTTCGCCGAAGCCAGCCCAGGTATGCAACTCATTCGATTGACTGCTGGCCTTTTTTCTGCGTTTTTTGAAAAGCATATTCCACATACGTGTGTTGTACGGAGGAGCCTCGCGCTGGCTGATAGACCATATTAATCTCGAAAATTAGAAATGGCCGAAAAAAATTGGAATGCGCAGCGTGGAATAAGGGAGGAAGAGTAAGGACCTTACGACGAGCCACGCGGGTATATTTATACACGCACCAGAACGTGTTTTGGGATGGGTGAGAATGCCGAATGTGCGAAATACAATAGGGCGAGGTTCAAATGAAAATAAGTCCAGACGCGTAAGTCGAATCGCGACAAATCGTCGTCCAAGTGCTCCGCGCACTTTGTGTATAGGGAAGCGTCAGTCCAAAAGTTCACATGACACATCATCGATGCGCGACGCCTTATTTCAAATTCTCGTCTGTCGGGCAATGCACTATATATATTTTATAGGATAAGAGCTTCGATGATGATTCTAATCGGCGCGCTGCGCTATAAACGAAACGCGATGTTGCTTTTTTTGTCGCGCACTGCGGACAAACTCTTGTCAACTGCACAAATGACGCCCTTCGAATTTCCAGCGAAACGCGCGCGAATCGACGGGCTCGAAATTGAGTTAATTACGATGAATTTATGAAGATGAAACAGAGAGAGAGAGAGAGTGAACGAAACGACTTCATAAACAGGGAGACGACGCGATTCCGCTGATAAAATAAAAAGATAGTACGTAGTACGAGGAACGCGTCGTGAGTCAGTCATGAAACGAAAAAATTAAAGTTCATAATAATAGTGGCCCTCGCTTTTGTGCGTGAGTGTGTGCGCTGCGACTCGATCGGTCGATGCATCGAAAAATCGTCTCGGCGCGTAACGAGTTGCACAATGCACGCAACTTTGAAAAATCGGAGTTATAGTCGGGCCCGATCGGTTGAAAGAGCCAATCGAGCCGCGCGCGTATAATATACGAAGGGAATTTTAAACAAATGCAAGAATGCCAAAACATGAAAAAACAACTTGTCCCGGTTATACGATCGCAATTCTTTTACTTCTAATTGTTCTTGCTTTCTTTCCCTCTCTCGCTCTCTACATATACCTTTGGGTTTCAAAGGGCCCTCTTCTGCATGCCTCTGCGTTTTCTCTTTGTCTTACTATATGCTCTAACTTTAGGGCTGGACATAGGCTCTGCTGCTGCTGCTGTATGCGTATAGGGTTTAGGTACAGTGCTTCGAGCTGGTATGTTTATATCGGAGGCCTTAGATCCCTTCTAAGAAGAGCGACTCGAGATCTGGAATCCCTTAAAGTCAGTGGTCCCGACAACCTGTACTACTATATACGCTTCTCGCAAAGCGAAAAAGAGAACGAGCGAGCGAGAGAGAGAGGAGCCGCCAACGCGCACGCAATTTTTAATCTGTCCTTGGTTTTCGTAGCAGCCTCGTACACGGTGGTGTGTGCGTTTTTTTTCACGCTCTCCTCCTCCTCTGCTCTGCCAGTGAACCGTGGGCTCTTTCTCTCGCTCTCTCGCTCTCTCTCTCTTCCTATCTTTCGATGGTGTCGATGCGTAAGTATATGTGCGATCCCGCACTGCACTCAGGCAGATATCTAACACTTAAATGTATAAACCGGCGCACAGACGTGGCTCCGCGCCGATCCGAGAGAATAGAATGGGAGAGAGCGAAAGAGAGTGCGAGGAGACCTAGGGTTCGAACTCTGCACTTTTTTCCATCTTTTTATGATAAATGGCCGTTACTTCCTGTTTACAAAAGTGGTGGCGCGCGAGATATTAGAACTGCGTCGGCGGCGACGGCATTTCATATAATACACGCACAGCACAGCAACGAAACCGAACGCCGCCGCCGCCGCCGCCGCCGCTCATGTGCCTTGGCGCAACGACTTGCGGAGCAAATTATTACGAAAAAAAACCGACTGCATATAGCGCCCCGGAACGATACGAGCGAGAGGGAATGCACCTTTCTTATTCTTCCTTTTTTTCTCGGTCGACGCATAGGGCAAAACGCCTTGAACCGCGAGGCGGGCAATTCTCTCGTAATATTTATATTATGCTGGTGCATGGAGGCTCTCTATTGTCCAGCGCGCGGGCTGCATAGGTTCTTGCCCATGCCAATTAATAATAAGCCAATTCGCCCAAAAGAAGAAGGAGGAGGAAGTTATTTCGTCCCTTGCGCTGCGCTGCGCACGGCGGAAACAGTTATTTCTTTTGATAACTTGTCAAATTGAGATCGCGACTCGTCGTTATACTTTGTTGTTGTTGCACACCACGAGGACGTCTTGAGAAAACCGCAAACATTCCGCGCCAATGTTGATATTGTCTTATTAGTCGGGGAAGCACTAGGCCTCGCTTGTTTTCTGCGGTTGCGTTAAAAACGCATAAAAGCGTTTTCTGCCTTGTGTCGCAGTAGAAGGCTAATAGAGTCTAATAACGACTGGCATAAAATTGATAGCATATCATGGTCATGTTTATGACTGTACAAATCATTGCTTGGTTTTATTATCAAATTTTAGGTGTTTGTTGAAACTTGACAGATCTCCAAGCTCATCGCATTGATATATTTTAATATTTGTGTTAATCTCCTAATGCAGGTAGATAGTTCAAAGCTTTAGAATCAAGAGCAAATAGACACTATGACATTGTTACTTTTTTACAAAAGTTTAACAATTGGTCAATCAACAACTCATTATCTGAAAAATACTTGCTCCAAATATATTAAGCGCATGTTGTTACACTTGCTATTGCGTTAGACAGTTCAGTATCCAGTTCCAACATAAGATGATTGTATATATTTAGTTTATATGTGATTTCAATCAATAAAAAATTTACTAACAAGAAAACATCTGTGTAAGGGATAACAAATTCATGTGTTTATACTTGCTATTGAATTAAATACCATTTGTCCATGTAAAATACAAGATGATTTGCTATACATTTACTTAATGCAGGATAGTAGTTACTTCTAATAATTGAACTTTAAACCAATCAACTAATTACATGATCAAATCTAATAATATAGAAACTATAAATTTGACAATAAGCATAAGTTATCATAATATAATGAATAAAAACTTGAGAGTTACTAGGTTATTGAATCCAGCAGCTTCCTTCACAACATATCTTATTATCACATATTGAGACTCAATTTTTGTGTTATTATGTAAAAACTTAGTTATCAATGCAGAATGTTTCAGTAGTAAACTAGAAGTAGACTAGTAGAATAACAAATATCTACATTTGTTATTTCTTTTCAACAAAATTATTTAAACTCATGATGAGAAGCATTAGAAACAAGGAAAAGTTATTGAGATATTTTTGAAAACACAATCACTGTGTTAAAAACCATTCGCGAAAGCTTTGAAAATTATTATTTCACGTAACAAAATCGCATGCGTGTCTTGTTTACACGGGCTTCAATACAGTCGCAGCGAACATTGTATGTGTAATACATTGTGTGCACACGACGACGATCAGCTGGTCGAGTTGGCGGCAGTGCAGCGCCACCGTCGCCGCCATCGTGTCGGGTCACAAACCGCGTACTTTTTACCGAAACACGGCTGCTCTCTAAAAATACATACACCATATAATTGCATTCGGAAAGCCTAAGTTTACAAAAATAACGAGGCTTAGATCAGACTAATCGATCACTCGACGAAACGCAGCCCCGACATCGCGCAGCTCATCTCGAGTAAATATAGATGCGTATACGAAAACCTTATGCACCCACACACGTAGACACACACGGTCGCGCACAGCAGCAGCATAAGGCATAAGCAGCAGCGAGAGAGAGAAAGATGCTCGATGGCGCGCGTGCTCCGCACGCAGAGTCGAAAGTTCGAAACGCCGCGATCTGGCTCGTTTTTACGCAACGAGATTATGTGCTAGGCACGCCTACATTATACACATGGGTGGTGTACACGAGGACGCCCGCGCAAGACAAAAAACCATTACTCTACATAGGTGTATGATGCTTACCTCGAGCAGGACTAGAAGATACGGCAGCAGTGGCGATCAAGTCGGAGCACGCGGCTAGCCTAGCGCCTTGTCTGTCTGTCGGTGTGCCTCTTCTGCTGGCTAAACTTTTTCGCCGCGTCCGATGGCGCTCACTCTCTCTCGCTCGCTTCTCTGCTATTCGATACTTATGCTATATCTTATACCTATCTCTCGGTTCGTCGCGATAGACGTGCAGTCGGCAGCAAAAGCAGCAGCAGCGGTCGTCGTCGCGATAACTTTTTCTCGTGTTGTTGTGTACACACACACTCGTCAACTGCGTCCATCGAATTTGTTTCGCGCACACGCACCCAAGCACATAGTTGTTGTTGCTCGATACACGTTAACGCTGTTTAACCAAGCTCCGTGTGGATGCTCTACCGCCCAGTTTGGACTATCATCGTTGTTTTATTTTTATACTTTCTCTCTCTCTCTTTCTCTCCCTTTTTTCTGACTATTTTACACAATTTTTACGTAGAGCTTTCGCGTACAGACCGGGCGGCTTTTAACCTACGAAATTCGCTCGCCCGTGAAGCGTACGCGGCACAACATCATCGGCAGCGCGCCGAATTCACAGACGCGCACATGTGAGCCGCTTGCAATGTATGTGTGTGCGTGTGTATTATGTTTGGAGCTGCCGCAGCAACGAGTGCGACGAAGACGGAGCGAGAAAAAACCGGCTGCTCTCGGATTTTGCGCGCGAATCTGCCCAGTTGTGTCTTGCCGGCGGCAGAAGTTCCGCATCGCATGTAGGGAGCGCGCGCGCATGCACCGCGCAACACCGTATATATCTATGTAGGTATACCGAGTCTGAGTGACTTTACCGTGGTCTCGAGTGCGTTCTGCTTCAATTTCGCCAATTTCGCAGCGCTGCTTTGCGCGTTTTCCGCTTACCGCAGCGAACGATCTTGGCGCGCTTTTACGAAATTACCTTTTTATGTCATATACCTACCTTTTCTTGAAGGAATAACAGGAGTCATGTTGAAAATGAATGTTTTAAAACGCCTATTCGTCGATTTTCACAATCAAAACAATTATATTTTTTAAAAAACAATGCACGAAAGATGTTTCAAAATTATTATTTTATTTCTTGATTATAATATTTTATACCTGAAATTACACAAAGGCAGATGTTTAAAAGCATTTTTTTTCTCAGTGTAATCTCGATCGATTCATAAAAATATTTCAAGCCAAGTTTTACTTTACGATTCTTTTCTTCTATGTGTATTAATGGAAAACAAGGCTCTCGACCTATAATCCACAAGGCGGAATTTCTGACGACTTATAAGAAGGAGCACTTTAAAGCCGGATGCATCAAAATCCGTGACTCGATTCCTCTTTAATGCACGCTCGAATCGATAAATTAAACGTAACGATCGTATTAAAATTCATCATCCCAAAAAATTGAAATAAAAATAAAACAAGAAAGTAGTAAATTCGTTAAGCACGGATATTTTCGTGCGCTTGCAAGCCTCCAATCGATGTCAAACCCAAGATCATGAGAGTGAAAGCAAACAAAAAAAGCCCCGATATGGCTACATTTCCACAGAAAAAAATGATGACAAAAAGTGTCTCTAAATCTAATAAGATACAATAAGCGAAAGAGAACTTGCAGCACGTTATAGATATAATATGTAACACAAGAGTGCAGTATAAGGAGCAGCGGCGACGGTCGCGTCTGCGGCCGCAGACGCGTGTTGTGCGACTCACTATGCTCGCCGATATTTTTACGAGCGTCCTTCTGGGAATCGCATGCGCGCGCGTAGTTGTCCGACGCCGCTCAGTTGCTTCACACAGATATAACCCTGCACACGAGCGCATGCGAGAGTCGAAAATGATAAGGGCAGATCGCGCGCCGGGCGCTACACACATATCTCATGCACTGAATGCCACGTATGTGTGTATTATTATGTAGGATAGCAAATGCCGCTCTCGCATGTGATGTAGTTATATTTTAAATGCGCACCGCACCGACGTGTGGGACAACAACGCGACGGATTATATATATATATGGGTGAGGAAAAGAAGATAAAGAAGGAAGAAGCGGAACTGCCTGAATATTGCTCTGCGCGTATATAAACGACGCCATCTCATGACGATTGACGTCCGCTTGGGCCTATATAGTATGCGACACAAGTTCATTCATGAAATTCTCTTGCCTTTACTGTTACTGCTGCTGTTGCTGCAAAGCGTGAAAAAAAAAATGAAGATTTCTGTCGCGCACCCACGACGGCTGCGATATACAAACACATCCACGCCTTCTTTGCTCTCCTATGTATATACACACATCGCACATGTTTTGCTTTTTTTTCCCCTTGACTGGTGCTGCTGCCGCTGCTACGTCCTCGGATGACGCAACTCGCGTCGTTCGGCGTCAAGGGTGACACTTTCATTGAGAAATTTCGGTACACGTGCACTGCACGACTCTCGACGCAGATACACAAGTGCAAATCGATGACCGAAAACGTATATGCGAGCTCTGTGCAATCATCGATGCTCCAGATAGAAGAAGACGACGAGAAACACATGCGACTAAAAAGCAGGCCACGCATACGATCGTCAATGTGCACGCAGGACTCGAGAGATGAGATAATGCAGTTGTGCACAGTCAGTCAGTTCCGAAACGACGACACGAGATACCGAGTCACGCGCGCGCAGACGTTAACGAGCCTGCAATTGTTTCATATCCTTATCAGAGGCTAGTTTTCGGAATTCTTGATACAATTGCAAATTAGAAGTGCTTTTAGCTCTCTTTTTTTGACCTCCAATCTGCTGTAGACTCGGAAGATCCGGTCGATGATTGAAGTTCGCCAAGTCCGTGAATGCTTATCGCAATCAGAAACCGGAACAAAAAACTCTGGGCCATGTACGAATTATAACTGTGTCGTGCCTTAATTTTGCCTCACATTTATGTGTACATCAGTAATTAATCGTTACTGATAGAGAACGAAAGAAGGAAAAAAGCTGTTACATATTTTATCGGTATAGAATTTCCATACGTTGGCTCGCGAGCATAATTACACACGAGCTCGTTGCGCGAATGAAAAATCAGCGACGCAGGCAAATAGCTGCACTCCTATCGCCTATCGTCCTTCTCTATAAATCTCTTATCGACGTTACGAACACAAGCTGGCCATTTCGCATACATACAAACATACGCGTAAAATCGTATGCAATGTGCGCAGCTCAGCTTGGCTCTTACTCTCAGCATGCGGCAACAATGTGTCGTCGTCGTCGTCGTCGTCGTCGTCGCGCCGTCGTGAGAAACGCAACAGCACACGCAGAGTCGCCTTGTGTGTGTATATATACGTCGAGGCGGCGTTATAGCGTTTCTTCGAATGTAATAATGGTATAATATGCGTCAAGAGTGTGAGCCAAAAGTCGCATATTATATCGGAGCCTAGCATAGCTACACAGCACTTGAGTTTTAGCGCGAACTTCTTGCGACTATATTATTATACAGCGCCGAGCAGAGAGAGAGAGAGATATACTAATCGGCTCGTATTTGTCAAACTCCGCACGAGATCGAGTTTTTAGAGATTTCAATCTACGTAGATGATACACGTAAGAGGAAAAAAGCTCGATATAACGTCCAGTCGAGAGAAAGAGAAAAAAAAAATTTACATCGAGCCACACACGCGCGAGCTGTATTAACGACGTCAATTTTTCGTGAAATTTTTCACTCTCGCTCGATCTCGCTCGTTCAAGCTCGTCATAAGCTTTGGACATTGGCACGATCGAGAGGGTCGATTTGGGAACGCGAAGGGAATCATAGATACTTATTATATTCATTAGTACTAAATTAATCATACTTCGTCACGGTCAGTGCTAACGACGCGTTTTTTTTTTTTTTTTTTTCAACTATTGTGTAGCAGCAGCGGTCCGCGATCGTAACGAGTTCTTAATAGCTCCATCGAAGCTCGCATTCTTGAACTCTATGTCGTTTCTCGACATCCATCCATGTATACCTCGTAGGCAGCTGATGCGCTTAATTTTTATACACGTCGTGCGCGCCTCCCCACGCACACGTTGCACACGAGTCACGCGCGTATACCTTGAGTCGCGTGAAAAGCAACAACGAGCGTCGTCGCGCACCTGTGTACGGTCAGAAAAAAAATTGCGAAGGTATACGCACTCGTTACAACGAGCTTGGAAAAAAAATATACAGCCGAATCCTAGGGTTCGTAAGAGGGCCCGACGACGACGATCCACCCACCTGAAGTGTTTGCGCGTGGCACGCGTCGCCCGCGTTAACGCACAAATTACTGCGCGCTTCGGAGGAGTTCGTCTTTTACACCATCTATAAAGGGAGTTTGTGTTTTTTTTATTTTGGGCTTTTCGTAGCACATGTCACTCTCTAATGGTTGCGGGCAACTGCGATGTCCGATCTGACGACGACGATCGTCATCATCGCGAACGACGTTCCGGCTGTTGAGCTTTCGCGCGCGACGACCACTGCGCGTCGACAACCGACTCTCGTCCTACGCTCTATCGTATGGATGAGTACGACCCCCTTTGACTCGAGCTAGTACACATACGTGTATGTGTAGGTACTCGTATACGACGTAATACTTACATTATGTTGCATATGTACGCGAGCGACTTTCGCCCATTCGAAATTATAAGGTTCCACCATTTGCACGATCATTAGTATACGCGACGACGCATTATATAGTACGTAGTAGTAGTGGTAGCTCAAGCTGCGTCCAGAAGGATCATTATAATTTTCCATAACTGCTCCAAGTACTGTATGAGTATTTATTAATTCGTTTTGTATGGGCGGCCACTGCTGTTGCTGTTATACCCATCGACCTATTATGTATTATAATGTAATACAAAAGTTCGAGAAACAAAAGAAACATTGTTTGGATGAACTTGTCATTCTCGCCGAAGGCCGATTTCTTTTGTAATTTGTACTAATTTTTTTAAATATGCTATATCGTCTCTGCTGGAATTTTTATCGATTACGAAATTTGAAAAGCTGCAACTCAATTGCGTCGCGTACGCATCTCTGCGTACGTAAACAAAGCTCTCAAAACGGTAACTCGCACACATGCTCACGTATTTTTGTACGTCATCCTCTTCTTCTGCTGCGAATGGGGTAGGACCCATACATCGATCAACAGTTAAAGATATGGGAAACAATTACCTCGACGTAGGACAATTATGCGGTTGGAAAAAAGGAGAAACCGAAGAAAAAGAAGCAGAAGCAGCAACGACGACTACTGCTACGACGAAGCAACAATGTGTGCAGCCGCGCGCACTTGGCAAGTCATTGTTGCCTCGTCCTGCACGCCATTATATACGAAAAGGGGGAGGGTTCGAGAGAAAAGAGGAGACGGGTCGGTTCGAGGTGTCCTGCGCGCGTCCATCAGTGCGTACGACGTATCTCTTTCTCGCATGGGTCGCGTCGAGTCGTTGTCGTAGCCGCTCGTGCCGGGCACACGCACGCCTCGCTTCCTCGGGCATCGTACCCATATACCGGGCCTCGTATATAAAATATGAGCTATAGAGAAGTGCGCAGTATACCCAGGTATATATAGCTGCTGTACGCTTGCTTACTTAAAAACAATGAAATTGCACGACTTGCACCCCTGATCTGCCCCCTGAGACAAGCCATCATTCGGGCACCTTATGTTCAAGACGGTTGCACGACGACGACGTTATAATGGCGCAACCCCTCGCTCGCTATACAGTATAAACGCTGCACCACGAGTCTCGTGTGTCAAAAGGAACTCGGTGTGTGGATAGCGGGCCCCGCTCGTAATACTCGCTCGCTCGCGTCTGGTTTTTGCACTGCGCTAGCTGCAGCCAACGGTCCCGCTAACGGCAACGATACGTTGCCCGTGTGCCTCGCGCTCCCCTTCCTTCGAGGCCTTTATCGGGTCGCGCGCGTACCTACACGTATACCGTCTCGGCGGAGGCTTATTATTTCGAGAGAGAGAGAGAGAGCAAAGTACGTTATTGCGCGACGAGTTTGCGACTGCAGCAAAAAAAAATGTGTACAGGGCGCGCCTTGAGAGAGAGAGAGAACGAAGAAGGAAAGCTTCTGACCATGAGCCATTACTTGGGGTACGTGCAGCTTCCAGCAAAAAGGGGAGAGAGGCCGCGTTGCACGATCCTTCGTAAGGGACGACGAGCTGCTCCGCGGAAGAATAGAAATCGAGTGAAATGACGCAGCTTGCACTCAAAAATACCAACTGTAACGCTCTTTACACGCATTTGTTTACAGTTTGCTCAAACATGTTCAAATATTCTACTTCCGATAAATTTTCTAATTCTATATTTATATTTCGATTTCCTAAGTAGAAATTAATTACGATAATTACTACTTTGAGATCCATCGTCGATGAAACTCTACCAGCCAAATGACACGCGGAAAAGCATCCCAACTCGACAGACGCTCAAACGAAATTTCTCTTTTCCTCTCTCTCACTTGCTGTTTCTGAAAAAGTGCTTATTTCACTCGGGATCGCACCTGTTGGATCGTCTTGAACGCGACGCTGCATTATTGTATACCCAGCGTCGTGTTTATACAGCACCCTCGCACAACGACGACGGTCATCGCCGCCGCGTGGTACCTGCACCACAGCACATACACACACATCATTAACGGCTGCTTAATTGAAAATGAGTTATTTCTCGAAGGAAGAGAGAAAAAAATGCGTATTTCAAGTGGCGCGAGTATAATACAGGTCGAACACCTGCGGCCTCGACGTCGAAATATTAAGTGGCCTATCGGTGTATTATATGTATCGGTCGAGCGAATCTAAAAAGCTCGTGTGCGCGACTCCTTCAACTAGAACACGCGCAGCTCGTCGTCCTTTTAATTGTTATTTTCCTCTATATACACTACTCCCTCTGCGCCGCGCATAGTAAGCATATGTATATAATATATAAAATATATCTACTACCACTACTAGCTCCGAGACATTATCTGTATACTCATTGCACCTGTTGTTGTTTGGCTCAATCGGTCAGACGTATACACACTCGCACGTATCTTTGTATGATCGGGGGGCCGTTAAACACGTTGCATCATGCAGTCGAGCACGACGAAGACGACGACGACGACGGGCGGGCGAGCGAGGAGGAGGAGGAAAAAGTTAAGATATAGCGGCCGCGTGCGCGATCGCAAGGTGTGCGCGAGTCCAAGATGTTTATCGACGACCAGCATGTGTGCGCCAGCCGCGAGTACGCAAGTACGCGCGTACACATCTTTTCGTTATTATCGTACATGTACATACGAGCTGTGTGTGCAGCTATACATATTGCAGCGGACCACGCGAGCTGCACGCGACGTCTGTTTTTATTAAATAGGAACGGGTACGGACACGTTTTCACGCACACAACTGCCGTAACGAGCCAACCTAGCCGATGGTCGCCCTGTGTATTCGGTACACGCATACACATGCGCGATAATATATTAATAATGTGCGGTCGAGGAAAGCTATCACGTGTATAGAACATAACAGTCTTAAATCCTAGAGCAAACAGAAACATATATAGCATACAGGACTACGAGAGACGTTCGTGGGCACGCGCGAGAAAGCGTATAATAATTGTCTCATATGTGTAAACACACGCGCGATTCCGTTTAAATATCTCGAGTCAAGATGTGGACACCCGCACCGGGCTTTATTTTACAATAATATACGGCTTATTATGTCGCTCGAGGTGAAAGGTGTCGAAATTACGGCACGCGCCCAACGTCTCCTTATTACTTATATATATGCATGATATTATAAAGCAGCTTTTACGTAAGCGCGACATTGAATACGTATTGCGTTCGGCATCGAGGTTTATAAATTAAGACGCGACATTGTTCGGACGCTAAGCGCAGGGGGATGAAAACAATACTCGCGCTCGAATAGATGACCAAGACACACGACGCTTAATTCTACTTAATCGTTCGGTATTTCCATGTACTATTATCATAGCTATTTTTTTGCTTCGCGTGTGGGCCCGAGAGGTCGAACGCGCGTCTTTATAGTCATACACAATACGTCGTTATAGTCAGTCGCAAGTTTCGGCGCCGTCCACTTATTACAATACAGCTGTAAATTAATCTCGAACGAGATAAAGACTTTTTTAAGGCTCGAGTGACATACGTACCGCGTCTCAATAAGTATAAAAGTAATCGCTGCCTGTCCATGCGGACGAGCACAGCTTGCGACGCTTCACAAATCTTCTGTCAATAATCGTAAGTTCGATATATACGCGTGTCGCGTGCGTGCATCGCGTTGCCATTAACCAGCTGCTTATAAGTATCGCGGCACTGATTTTTCCTCTCCTCTTTCTCTCTCTCTCTCGGCGATATGTATACAAATAAATGCGCTTATTATTATGTCGCGCGTTTGCTCCTTATACAAACGCGAATAAGACGCTGTACATAACGTGTACAAGTATACACGTATAGATGGATCTTTGTGTGAGCGTCGTATAATGTATAAGTGTGTATGTGTGTGCTGCAGGATCTGCGCGACGTAGTACGCATTAAAGTGTACCTATGGGTAGGTACGCCGCGCGTACTATATGCACAAAACAGGGCACCAGGTGTGCGACGTGCTCCTTGGCTCTCTCTCTCTCTCTCTCTTATATAGTAGCTTGGTAAGTAGAGAAAAGGAAAGATGCGCGGCGGCAGCGCGTCATTGTCGGTGCAAGGGGGCAGGTGTGCATCGCCGCGCCGCGTCGATTCCTGCGCGCTCGCTATACTTATACTTACTTACTGCCACGCTCCTTGCGCGCGACCGACCACGCGACATATGCCCGTGCATGTATGTGTGCGTATATTACGCAGCAGCAGCAGCAGCACACATATTTGCGCGTATACCTTCGTATTATATATACGCACGTATATAAACGAGAAAGAGAGAGAAAGACGATGCGGCTTTTTTCTTTCTCTACTTCGACGTAAAAGTACGCGTATGTATACAGTCGCGCGCGTGGTGAAGGAAAAAGGTGGTGGTGGGGGTTGAAAGACGCGTGCCCGATGCTGCTGCTGCTGGCCGATCGGCAGCCAGCGTCCTCCTCAAGGTGCACATGCCGAGCAGATCGCCCTTTTGTGTGCGATATATACCTTAGGTGCGTAGGTGGAGATGCTTCTGTCTTTATTGTTATTCCAATGAATGAGACTAGATCAAACCTGCTTTCCTTCTCTTATTTTTCCTCTATGGCCCAACTCGTATTGCCGATCTGTTCGGTACTACGCGCGTTATGTTATTGTATGCCCCGGCCCCGGCAATACGTCGCGCTTGACATTACTCATACGCACATTCCGCCGAAGATGATACACACGTGCCTCGGTATACACGCATCGATGACGGATATGTCACACAATGAGTTTTCCTCCCTCGCTCATCTGTATTTTTTTTTTTTTTTTCATTTTTTTTATTTTGTTCCTGTCAAGAGCGAGAAGAAGACCACCACCACCGCCGCCGCCGATGACAAGCTGCAGCAGCCGCTCTGCTTTTTAAAGATCTCCGGTGCGGGGGTGTGCCCAGGACCCTTCAGGTTCAGCAGCTATTTCCCCATTAGTATACATACACGCATGGTGGAGCGTCTCCTAGATTAAGAATATATCACAACAATGTGCTCGTGTGGCATCAGCTGTACGACGAGGCTTTTAAAAAAAGAAGGAAAAAAATCTGTATATAGTCCGATTTGGTCGGGCGTTTATGTTGACTCTCGCTTAAAATCGATTATATTATACATACAACTCACACATATCCGCGCAGATCGATGAGTGGTTTTTATCGGAATTCCGTGATTCTTCGTCACCTTATTTTTTTCTTTCTTTCGTTCTTTATGTATGTTTTACACACCCGCGCATATTAATACAATAAGCGCGTAAAGCTGATCTATATAAATAGATGCGGTAAAAAGCTATGTCTCTTCGAGGAAAAAATTTCCTTCTTTCTCCCCCGCGCGTGCCGGCTGTCTCGATTAATCGCGCAAGCATCATGTAGATTACGCGACTCGATGTTTGATCAATATTCCGCGGGGCGGAATATACAGAGGGGCGAGGGTTGAAAATTAAAAAATACACGCCAACGTCTCATGATGCTGCGCAAATATCGCATTGCACCCGATCGAGCCCACTCGTGTGGGCACTCGTGCGTGCGGCACTCGGTGGCAAATATTATATCTTAATGTAATATCGTAATGCTCTCGCGGCGAAATTTCAAGTACGCAGTCGCGAGCCTGCGCCCAGCGAAACGCACTTCTTCGTATACGCGTACTCGAGCCCCTCGATTCGAGCGTGTATTAAGCGTGCGTACTACATCGACGCAAGGAAGCGTGCAATATTTTTTTTCCGTTACAAGGAGCACGTATCATATCCATTAAAAAATCTATTCATCGCGACTCGCCGATTTTTATTGTTAACACTCCGACTACTGCTACGGCATGTGCAGTTGTTGTGTGCAGACGCTCGCGCGCGAGTCCGCAGCAGCTTGGCTTACTATATACTACACGTTATCGTCGTGCCTCGCACAAGGAGAGCGATTTATAAGCAAATAATAACGAGAGGAAACCTCCCCTTTTTGGCTGGCTGGTGGTGGATTATGACTCGTTACTATATACGTATACGTATATGTGTGCAGCCCCGAGCTCGACTCTTTTTCTTCGAGACTATGCGAGACGCTCTCGGGGCCTTGTGCACGAGGCACAATCGATTCGCCAAAGGCAGCAGCAGCTACAGCCACCCGAGTCGCGACAACAATGGGGCCAACTTTCTCGAGTCCCGTTTATAATAATGAAGAACTGCTTCAAGCTGCTGCTGCTGCGGCCGTACTGCTTCGCATAACTACCATTACACCTATGTGACTTTTAATTCACCCCCTCGGTCGTGCGAACATTATTACGTATGTATATGCACGTATAGGTATACATACACGCGCGGTAGGAAATTTCAACCTTTGGCCAGGAGCTCTACTACATACATATATGTACGAGTGTGTTTCAGCTTTAACTTTGTCTTAAGTCGCCGTACTGCAACGGGCAGTACAGTCGTCAGTCAATCTTTTCTCCCTCTGACCTCCCCACGTGTGCTAATAAACAAGCTGTACGGTATAAACCGGCAGGGTAGTAGCAGCAGCAGCGGCTACACACACAAGAATCGAACAAAAGTCTTGGGCCTTCTCGCTGATGCGTGGCTCGTGACTCGCAATAATGCAACGCAGTACGAGCCCGAGGAAGGAAGGAAACGAGACGGCAGCTGCGCGATTTTTCCTCCGCTCGCTACTTCTTTTTCTCTGTATAGTATGTGCGTGTATGGGTACACGACCCCCGCTCATATGCCAAGATATATAGGCGCACACACGTACAAGGTGGAGATGCTTTAAACGCGCATAAAAGGAGAGACCCTGCACGCACACGCCACGGACCAATGAGAGAGAGACGCGAAACAAGCCAGTCTCCGGCGACTCCACGTTATATTATTATTATACAAGGTATATGTTTGAAGAACACCTTGAGGACCTTTCGACCTATTGTTGTTTTTCGGTACATACGTCGCGCGGACTGCGATGAAATGTGCCATCCACCCACGTCAAAAATTCCGATGCATTGTTAGTTTTTTTACATTTATATGAATATGCTCCGAGCGCGTGCCACACACGTATTACACGTACACAAATACAACGATGTAGCTGGGTTTTTTTTTACCATCGATCGTGAGCAGCCGCTCGATGCATTATCGGATCGACATCACTCTGAATCTTTCTATATCAAAAATGTTTTGTCGTTGAAAAGTCACCGCGCAGACGATTCTCCAAGTACACCGATAATAAAACGAGTCCACGAGTTTATTGTGGTTTTACGAAAATTTTTGAGACCACGAAGAGTCGGATTTGAACGTCGAATAGCATTCATTTTTAAATTATGATGAAAAATTAAAATTTTTCTTGAACTAAGAGAGTTCAAAAATGTGGCACACACGCTCACAAAGTGAGCTGGCTAGCCCACTTTTCACGCACTTTTCGGTTGGTTATTTCGTATCTATACTAATATTTTAAGTACAGTTAATGAATCATTTTTTATATAGTATTTAATTAATGATCTTTTTGATATATGTGATTTGTTATTAAACTTATATGATTCATTAGCTGTACGAAATCATATATCTATCTAGCTATCTTATTATCTACTCATCGTAACCGTATGTAACTTTATCGACGTTGTTAGGGAAGAGAATTTCACATTCCTATATACATTGTATAATGTAATAGTGCTACTCTTCCGTAACAACGCCGTTTCTGTCACAGAACAAGAAACCCACCTATATGATATGTCGTGCATCCGTGGATGAAGTGATGATGATGTTGTCCGTGGATGTCGTAGCGATGCCGTGGCTGATGTGACGTTGTCGACCGCTGACCCGCAGTCCCGCCGCCCTGCAAATCATGTTTTGAAACTCACTTATATATGAACTTGGTAAAAAATTTAGCCACTTGCGGATAAGAAAAAATTCTTATCGTCAGCCCCCTAGCGGCCGGCAAAAAAGCCGCGAATTTGCGCAATCTATGACGCATCCTCCACATAGTGCATGGCGTCGCACGCGCCAATACAATAACCAATACAATCGTCCGCACGAATTACGATCGACCGCAACTCGAGTGAATCTTCGGATAACTCCAATGTTATTGCAATCTTAGTCCACGTTCGGAAAATAGCATCGCTGAATTCGAAAAGATGCACTCAAAGTTCGGCTTAAAGCAGTGCTCGTGTAATCGCCGTTGCAACGTTGTAATAAGTAGAACGATCTATCGTGGGCAAAGTGTGTGGCGTTTACGAAGTGATTGTGTACTACGAGTGTCTCGAAATCGTTGAGTTTTAGTGCAATTGACCTGTTTTATATTAACAATTCGAGTGAAGGTGATACAGTTTCGTGAATGTGCGTATTTTCAAGGATTCTGTCACGATGTGCAGCGAAGCAGCGCCCGAACGTTACAACGGTTGCCGGCCAGCACTCGCGACATCGAGGTTTGAATTTAGTTCATGTTCTTGCATGGAATATTCATCTAGCATTTATCTGTCGTTTCGAGTAACACACTGATTGTTGTACGAATAATCAATCCTTCGCGTGACAATCCAAGTGTCTATAATCGATGCTTTCCCGCCGCGCAATTTGAGGTTATTTGATCAATTCGGATCTCGACGGGTGAGTTAAGATTCTCTCTTCGCGGCGTGCACTTGGCGGTTACTGGTAACTATACGCGTTCAAGAATAAATAATGTGGAGAAACAACGTTTTTTTGATCTATAACGTACACGATAAGTAGTTGATCCTGCGAAAAGATGCAAAAAGTAAACGGTGGCGCGCTCACTTGCGATCAAATGTCATCTATCATCATCGTTGTGCACACATCGTATAGGTATTCGTGCAACGACGAAAATTAGCCGTATCGCTGCTTTTATCGCCATCTTCGGACTCATAATTCAGCTGCTGCGGATTATATTTTTTTCTTGTCTCTACGAATAAAGAGAGAGAGAGAGAGAGAGAGGGAGCGAAGAAATATAAGAAAATTTTCGACTCGTTCGTAGACAAATTCGAGAAGCATACGAAGGTGAAAAAAAGAAAAAAAAATTAATCACAGCTCGAGATCTAGCAGTCCCGTGCTCGCGACCGTGCAGGATATAGGGTATTATGTAATTGGCATAAGTATAAATATATGCTCGGCGGTGGCTTGCTGCCTCCCCTCCTCGCCGCTCCTATCACCCCGTGTACACATACGCCGTATAACAACAAAGCCTTACATACGTCGCAGACTATGTGCGTTGCGCGAGACGCGCGCGAAAGACGTTACGACGCGTTTTACTACTCTACTGGGCTTTATACACATTATACAAGTTCTCTCGCGCACACACCTTTCCGGGGGTTGCGAAATTTCTAAGGATATCACGGCGTCGTACAAGGAGAGAGAGAGAGAAAGAGAGGCTGCGCGACGTTTTAGCATGACAATGGCCCCACCGTCTCTGTAGTATACGCACGCAAGCATCTGCGAAGCTTTCTCGCACCCCTCGCGAACGCGCATGTGTTCGAGCTACCTTGCGCGCCGCACGTTGCAGTGGAGCTATATACTCCGACGTGCATGTGCGCCAAGTCGTAATAGGTATTAACAAGTGAAAAGCTACTATATATGAAAGCTGCAGTCTGAATTCCTATACATGTACGCTATAATATAACGCACATGGTCGAGGCGGATCGATAAGGAGTGGGGCTGTTGCTGCTTCCGATGCTGCGAACTGCGCTGCGTTTTTGTTTCCTCCTCGACGCGGACCGAATTTCGCGCGCCCATGTTACAAGCGCATACCTATACACTTCACCTAGACCTAACCGTTTATGGGATATACGCGCGAGCTTCGTGAGCCGACAAAAAATAAGGGACTTTTTGCGCGATTTATCGTGAGAGAAGTATCGAATTACGCTGCACACGGGGCCACGTGCGCAATTCGCATTATGTAGCGTGGCGCGCGAATTTATTGTGAATTTTTGGGAGGGAAGAGCAACCAGCAGCCCCGCTCGCATCAAGGGTTGGCTCTTGCGATTTTATGCGCAATCTCGGGCTCTCTTACGGCCAACTATAATACAAGTTGTTATGTACTGTCAAGGATCGTTTTGGGCTGCCTTTTTTTACTTCGACAGTTTGCAAAAGCTGCTGCAACGCATAGATTGACCCATAAAATATTTTATAGCCAATTTCGAAGCTGCGCGAAACCCAAATAGCTGTACGCGCGCGGAGAGTCGTGAACGTCACTTTTTTAGGATCTATTTGACGTCTTTGTATTGTTGTCGTATTGTGATATAACACGCGGCGGACGCATCCAAACCTCGAAACGAACGATCATTTTTTTTTCATTCGAAACTCGTGCGAACGACTTTGTGCGCTGCACCTTGAATGATACATAGCGCCGCTCGACAAGGCTTCGGATTTCGATTCGCGCAATTTTCAGGAAGAATTACCAAACACCTCGGTATAACTGCTTTATTCGAATCGGAAGCATCTAGACAAAAATGATGATAGCAATTTCTCGATCAACAAGTGTCCTCGAGCAGCTGTCAAGATTTGCATTCGTTTAGGACGATTACACTCGTTTCTAATTTTTATTCATTAAATCTAAACGTTCAAATCAAATCAAACACGTAAGAACAGATACAAATGAAATTTGAATTAGAAACCGGTAGTCGCGCCCGCTGGACAAAACAACGTGTACAGTACTTGCGATATAGCATTATTATGTACATTGTAAGCTGTACAGAGACCTAGAAACATCTGCACCCCGTTGCACCCTTTATACGTAATAATTATTTATACACGACCAGGGGACGAGCATTTCACGACAGACCCTTTTAAATTGCTATTTACGTCGTTTTTATATGTGCAACACGTGCGTGTGCATGTGTGCGCGCGCCTTCTTAATTAGTACGAGCGCAACGTGTCGCGCACTTTTCCAGTCGTCGATGCGTGACTTAAATTCTCGATACTTGCGTACTTCAACGTTTTTCCGCTGAAGATGGAACTTTTTCGCGAGCTAGAAATTGATCACATTCGATAAAATACTTGGATATTTGATATGAAATGTGCCCCACGAACGTGCACTTGTCTTTACAGCGTGTACATTTGCTCGCTACAGTGTAAAATTGCGGGTGCAAGCGGTTCAATGAACCGAAACATGTGACACTCGACATTTAGCCAAATTTAAATGCCAACGACCGCCGTCGCGCGATCGTTATGCAATTTTAATTTATCGACTCTGTGTACGTGTGTACGTGCGAGGCACATGTGGTCGAATCATCCACCATACGCGAAGGAATTATCCGCAAGCCAAGCAGAGAGAAAGAGAGACAGAGGGCAAAAATCGCTGAAGTCGCGCGAAATATATCCGATTCACATGTTTACTATTGCCACTTGTACACACCGAGCGTAACTCGATCTTGCGCGCCAGAAGAGCTTACTTACATTCATATCGCTGCCTGCCTGCCAGCCTATGTACGTACACACACACACACGGATATAGTCTGAGAATGCGCTTCGCGACTGCATTTTTGTCATGTGCTGCGTTAGGCGTTGGGGAAATACTGTTATTTTGTCTCTCTTTTAAAAATATTTATTTAAAATACGCTTATAGCTCCTCTCCATTTCCACACACATACTGACAGGTGAATTCCACATTTGAACTAAATAGGCTCTCGCACAAACCTTTATGCGGATAGCGAGTCGAGCTGCCAAAAATTACGCTTAGCACATTAGCCTTCCGAGAAGTCCGAGTGTGAGCTCTAGAGCGGCACAGGTCGATGGTTATCGATTGCTGTTATTAGAGCGGCGCCTGCACTCGAGAACTCGGACGGACATGCACACATACGCGGAGTACATCCCAATTGGCATCAGTTTCTACGTAAATCATCACCTGATTACGAAATATTTCGTGCCGGTATTTTGCACCTCTTCAAAGTCCCGCACTCGTTGGAGCCACTGCGTAAGTGTCTCGAGCGAGTCAGACAATTGGAGGGATGCTGCAGCGGCGTCAGCGGCAGAAGAGGCAGCCCACCCCGACTACTCGCTCTCCCCCCGAAGGCTAAAGCGTCGTAAAGCGTCGTGAAAAATAGCGCGTCGAGGCTCGAAATGTGCGCTTAAATGAAAGAAACTGGCGCGTTAACGCGCGAAACGCCGACGAGCACGAGCAACAGTCTTCGTAACCGGCATTTATATATAAATAGGAAGCGCGCGCATGTGTGCATTATTTGCTCGGCGAAGCTCACTCGAACGACCGAGCTTAAGCAAATTCTCGACAATCAATTTTTGGCCGGCTAATAAGCCCGTAAGGAGTAGTCGTGCAGGACGCTGATCTCTCCCAACAGCTCCTAATGGTCTTACACGTGCGACTAATAATCGTTTGCACTCGTTATTTAACGCCGCCGCTGCACCTAGAGCACAAGAGAGCTCAATGGAGCGTATATTACTGTAATGCTCGTGCATGTGCGCGTTGTCGGGCATGCCTATATAAACTGCGCAGGCTAGCCGTAGAACGAGTTTGTTCCCTGTGCGTGTGCGTGTGTATGTGCGTGTGTGCGCCATATAATATAATGTATTTAGGTTGCACAGGCCGAAAGTAGAAGAGAAGTGGTGTGCGGAGTGGGGGAGCGAAAAGCCGACCTCTAATCAGTACCGGGATTTACAACCCTGGGCCCGAACGATCTCCAGCGCGCTACGGCCGAATCAATGGCTGGAACGCCGCTCTCTCTCTCTCTCTCTCTCTCTCTCTTTCTCAGGTCTATATCTATAGGCACGAAGGTATAATATACCGATTTGGAAAGGCTCGAGAGACGAGACCAGGAGAGAGAGAGAGAGAGTGGGACCAGCCAGGCAAGTAGTCCCTCTCCATGCTTTGTCCGGCCGATCGTCGAGTCGGCGCGGCTCTCGTGCTTCTGATCCGCAGCAGCGGAATCCTCACGTGCGATCTATAATATGTACGCCAGGATATCACCGCACCGCGCCGGTTTATTTATTTTTGCAATTTCGTCTCGGCTGCGCTGGTGCGCGCTGATCGTGTAATTTAATTCACACGTGTGCGTATGCGCCTCTATTTTACTTCATATTCCATATCCTAGAGACATTGGATGCAAAAATGCTGAATACTTTCGGTGGTTAATTAGATAATTAAATTTTAACATTTCTAACGGATTTTAAAAGGAGAGAAAAGAAAGAAAAAGCTAATCTTCTCTCGGTATGCAATAGTCATTCGTTGCACATATCTCTCTCGGATCTTCCAATTTACACTTCATTTATACCGACTGCGGCGTATCCTCTCTCTCTTTCTCGTCGGATGCTTGCTCGAAATTCCTGCGCTTATATCTTTTTGCTTCTGTCGCGGAGCCCAACAACGCACAAGAGATGCAGCAGCTATCACCCCGTGTGCTGCTGCTGCTGCTGCCTCACGGCTCGTTTCGCTCGTTCGCTTCTTTAAACTTCGTTTTCTCAACTTCACCCCGCCTGAACTGCAGTGGACTATATTATACTCGGACTGTGTATATATACTGGACACGAATATATTTTTATATATCCACTTCGAAGCGCGGCGCGGCATATCGTCTCTCCTCCTTTGCTCCTGTCCTTTATGTAGCTCACCGAGTTCATATATAATTAGCAGCAGCTCGAGATCGCTCGAGTCGGTATATACATATATACACGAGCACACGCGCGTACGTGGACGAGAGAGAAACTTAAATCAATGTTGTACGTCATGGGGCTGGAGGGCCCATTTCTTTCTGCGTCTCTCTCTTACTTATTCTATCCATGAGATGCCTCGAACTTATATCTAAGCTCTCTCGGGCCTTTTATTCGTCTTCCGTTCTCATCATCATCATCATCTTCTGACTCTCACTCGGCTTCTCAGGTAGGTGTGCGGAGGAGTCCAGGGCTTCTCTTTAACGACCCCCGTGTATAATACGTGTCCGAGTGAAAAATGCCAAAGTTGCGCCAACCCGGGGGAGAGAATGGGTCTGCCAGTCGCGGTGATGTATGTGTACACTACACACACATATGAAGCAGATTGTTTCGGCTCCTCTCGCGAACTTATATGGCTCGTTCCTGCAAGCCGAGACATTTATAAAGTACATATATATTTACGGGTCCAGCAGACGCGCGTATACATCCGTGAAACTGACGCATGATTCATTCGTATTTGTCGACGTTTGCTAATTGAGTTGTGCCTAGTTAACCGGTCTTTTAACTATTACACGTGTATAATTTAAGAGGACGAGTATAAGCAGTACTTTTCCTCCGATTCGATTTGTCATTGTAACGCGTGTGATACAAAGCTAAAAAATGAATATAAAAATTATTCGCATGTTCGCGCCAGCAATTCAGTTTTATCATTTACATTTGTTTCTCTCGTCGTATAATAAGGCGAATAAAAAATGTCACCGTGTCAAAAACGCGCAGCCATACGCGCCATCGATGCGCTCCTCGCGCGCAGCCCTGCGAAAAGCTGCCCTCGACTTTCCTTGTTGCGCTACAGTGATGCTGCACGTGTTGGCTCAGCTGCCAAGAGCTGCTATGCGCGTGCTTTACAAGCCTGTCAGAGAGCTCGAGCTGCAGCTTTGAATTACGATCGCGCCACAAAATGAAGATATCAGAATTAAGCACACTGTATTATATACGTGTTATACGGCTTGTGCGTGTACTGCAAAGTTGGGCGACTTTTACGGCCACGAGCACCCACTACTGCTGCTGCTTCCAATATCCCGGTGCGCAGTGCTGTACAAACGCATATAATGCCTATTAATACGCGCGGGTTTCGTATGTATATAGGCTTGGGAGTGGAATGCAGCGCATCCGCGTGTCATACGTTAGTCAACGACGATTTGTCTCGAGTCCCTTTTGCCCTCCTCTTTCTTTTGCATATAATACTGCTACGCTGTGCCTGCCGCTATATAAGGCGAGTTATTAATTCGAGGATCAACCAAGGACACGAAGCTATTTCTCTTTCTTTCCAGCGCGTTTCACGCGTGACTTTATTTATCTTAGCTCGCGTGTGTAATATATATGTGTATAGTCGCGATATCTTTTGGCAATCTTCTATACAGGCGCACACGAAGACGACGACTACGACGAAGATGATGATGATGATGATGATGATGATGCTATGTTTGTGTATTATTGGGCCCTACCGCACAGGTTGATTCGCTCGACTTTAATTGGACACGGGCGCCTAAACGCGCTAATCTCGAAGCATTTTCTTATCATCGCTAGGCTCGCAGTATATGCACGCATGCGACTATAAACATTAACTCTATTCGAAAAATTTCCTTAAACGTCCGATCGTTATATCCATCGTTTGTCAGATAAATTTATTGGAAGATTATACTTTGTGTGATTTACTTCGTGTATTATACAACGGAAAATAGTGTCGAAAACGCGCCAAACATCGTAGAGACGCACGATTTTAGAAATTCGTCCCCTATCGTCTAAAAATCGGGACAATGCGATCGCCATCATTGTATGTGACACCTCGCGCGCGTCGTTCGCGTCATTAATTGACTTTTTATGTGTAAAAAGATCCTCGGCGATCTCGGCGACTTCGCTTTCATGTCTATTAATGCATTCCAAGTAATCTTTTTCTTTTTTTTATTGGTATTTACTTTTATAAGCTTAAAATCTTTAAGCATAGTCGAATGTGTTTATCGCGTCTCGAGCTCGGCTTTGACTATTTTCGCATCTTATACACACGGGTATGCGAGCTATATGGGCAGTCACAATTCTCGGGTTTCACGCGTCTGCGTATATATGTATTATAATATAAACGACGAGAGCACGAAAAACTGCTAGCGGAATATAATTTTATTCGCCGAACAGCCGAGAGGAGAGACCTCGAGCCACAGTACACAGCCTGACTCGATATCTTTCGTGTGAAATTTGCACGCACTTATATATGGCTAAATTATTAACTTCCGAAGTCGACTTCCACAGGCGATTCTCTTTTTTTCCTGTCGATAAGGATGCGTGCCGAGCGTTAAGTGGAATGAAGTTATCACAGCGCGACGCAGCTTGAGCTGTCAGCGATCAGTTTTTCATCTATTTTTAAAGCTCGCACTCGTAATCAACGTAGCAAAACTCCTGAATTATTAACAACGGTCTATTTTCGCCTCGTCTCTGTATAGTGTGGAATTCATCGCAGACTTACGTAACACTCGAAATAATCTCGCTTCAAGATCAAAGCCAACGTCGACAAAGGCTAAAATGCACTTTGAAAAGCTGCGCGCGTGAAAAATGTCGTTTCTCGTCCCGACTGTATCGAATTTCGGGCAACTCGCTCTCTCGTTCTCTCTCTCTCTCTGCGAGAGCTTGAACAGCTTCGCGGCAGGTATACACCTATACGGAACGTCTCGAGCTCGAGAAACGAATATAAATTCGGCCGCACACAAACGCTCAGAGATACGAGATTACCGAACGATTTTGCAGAAAGGACAGAGAGAGAGAGAGAGAGAGAGAAAGAGCGAGGCGCAGAAAAAAAGGCGCAGTGCCTAATCCGCGGCTATACGTGTACGCACGCACATGCATGCAGGATTCTCTAGGCTACGCCACTCGTGCGCATTCATCAAGTCAGGCGATTGAGAACACCCGCACGCAGCAGGGCCCAATGAGAGAGAAAGAAAGAGACGAGAGAAAGACGGGACGACGACGGTTTCATTAAGTCGGACTTTCATATATGGCACGCAGCGGCAGCAGCAGCCAGACACCAGCAGCGAAAAAAGCTTGGGCCCGAAAACCGATATTCAATCCTGAGGGGAGTCCTGTGTATACAGTACGAGGCACATTCCCAAAAACGTCCATTCTTCTGTACGCTCTGTTATAACAAACACGAGCTCTAGCTCATTTCTCCCTGATGATGAAAATTTTTATATTCGCACGAGGCCGTTTTTCGGCCAACAATAATAGTACGTGTAAACGATGTATTATATAAATGATGGCAGCCGACCTTTACACCATTATTTTATGCACTGCCGCGTAAACTGGGCCGCGCTGTGATGTTATTGTACGATTAACTTGCTAAGAAACTTGCAGCAGCCTCACTTTCATTGGAGACTCTGTAGTCCAACGATATTAATCGATCGATGAAAGGTACATCAAAGAGTATATCTTTGACAACGATAAACAAGATCGTCGGTATCGATGCAAAAAATTTTACCGTCAAGATTGTGTCCAATCTTGAATGTAACTTGAAGAAAGGGCAAAATATTAAGTCTTAAGATGTGCAAATAAAGCCCAAAAGGTTCAGTGTAAAATGCAGCCAACAAACATGTAAAATAGGGTACTTATACCAGTGATTGACCGCTTTCGACCAGTACATGACCACTTTTGGATGTGCAATAATCATCGTTTATCGTTGTTAAATGATCGAACATGGTATCTGGTCATTGATTGGTCTGACTACCTTAAGTGGACCAGAAAAGCATTCATAGATGTAAGTCAAGGAGCAAGTATTTATATCTGAAAGTATCGGGTTAACTAGTAGTGTATTTTTATTGGACTTGATCGTATGATGATACATTGCCAGAACACTAAATCGGGTTAACTACTTTCGTTTTATATACACGCCACCTGTTGGCAGTATTTCCAATTATAAGGCAAGTGATTCCTAATTATAAAATTTAACTTTTACTAAATTAAAGAGATACTAATTAAAATATAGAGGTATCATGAAAAAACTATCAGAGGAAAAACATGTTTCATTTCACGCGATCATGCTAATCGTAATGCGGCACATGAACTCGGTATTAATATCATATACGTATACCAGCAGAAAAAAGCTGCACGTACGTATTATATACGTAGAAATCGATGGAAAACCGCACATGAATTAAGTCTGGTTACCCGTATTATACAATATAATATGTAACCCGCGCTATATACGCGTACATGCGTCTACGTAGAAAGTAGAATGGAGCAACCCCTTATGCACACACACACGTATAGCCGTCAAATGTATATGTGCGATGTGTATATAAATGCGAAGCCGAACAAAAAATTAATACAATTGCGCGCAAACTGCAGAGCGACGCGCTTGTTCCCAGCTTTATGCGGAGCGATGTTATAATGTGCAGACGTCGCGACGACGGTGACAACGACGACGACGACGACGACGACGACGTCTATATATACGTATATAGCAGTAGCTCGATGGGAACGACCAGATCATACGAGGCACATATCGTCAAGACATGACCTCCCGGACCAAACCCGCATACAGCATAGAGATATATCGCATGCGTTATATAGCGCGCGCACACGCGACTCGCCGCCTAATGACAACCGACTGTATAAATACATACGGTCTAAATACGCCTGCACATGTATCCGTATATACGCCGAGCTCGAGCTCCGCATGTACATTCGATAGGAGCGCATCCGGAGATTCGACTGAATGAGCAAGAGAGTGTGTGTGTATGTGTGCGTGAAAGAGACGGAGAGGCAGAGAGAGGATGAAGAAATGTCCGAGAAAGATGCGGATACAGTCAAAAATTCCATCCGCAGCGAGTAAGATAGAGAGAGAATGAGAGAGAGAGAGAGAGAGAGAAAAGGTTACGCGCAGACATTGAAAATAGCGTCGTTGTAATAATGACCGTTATTATCGCGTATGTTGCGGATATCTGTCTCGTCTCTTCCTAACTCACGGCCACTGCTGATTTCTGCTACATACTATGTTGCCTTCAATTTCGCCGAATTTGTTTTACGAGCTATACGCGGCTCAAGAGTATATAATTGCAATGTGTCTTTTTGGCGACATAGCATGAAGCACACATTGTATGTATGTACCGCGCACACTGTATGTTTTTGTGCAGCGCGCGTTGATTCTCGACTATAACATCTCGAGAGCTAACCGGAACATCGATACAACGTATTGGTCCTTTAACTGTCCTTTAACTGTTAGACGAACTACTTATCTTCTCGGTTATACTTCGATTCTATATTGCACTTTGTGGAAACGTTTGAAATCTTCTAGCTTTGTACTTTAGCCTCGTTAATACTTTTTTTACGAAAAAATCGATTTCAACGGATAATTCATATGAATCCGACGAGAAAATGTGAACTGGTACAAATGACACGAGCTTAAAACAAAACGCTCTGAATTTTGCACTGATCCCCAAACTTCGATCGACGATGAAAATCTTCTCGTGCACTCACGCTAAAGCCGATCGCCACGCGCTGCTGCTTTTTCTCCTTTTTCTTCTTGGCTCTCTCTCGATCCTCTCTCGTCGTTGCAGCTCGCTCTTGCTCTCTCTATCGGTCTTCCTCAGCGCACAGGCCTAAAAATGCCGCGTATCAGTTCTCCAAAATCTCGTTGTATATTATACGCACACATGTATAAATGAATGTTCATTTTGTGCAAGACTGCAGAGAAATCGTCTAATTAAGTTGTAAATAATGCTTGGGAGCTGCCGAGAGATCACGCCAAACTTGATTTTGTGCAATTACAAAATTTTATTTATTACCTCTATTTCAGCCTTTTTTCTCATATAAAAAAGCTTCGAGCTCGTATCGACGATCCTGTCCGCGTTCCGTGTGTGCTTCGATGGGATTTTTTTTGAGGCTGAACTTCGAAAATTGGACGATCAAGAGAGTTGCATTCTTGGCGAATAAATTGCATCGTAGCGAATTTCAAGCTAATCTATATTTTTTGGGCATACAGTTTGATGAAATGTTCGCGATTATTATCACTCGAGGGATCAGGTTCTTTTGATTCGTCGCTTACTGCTTTTTTCGGTATAATTTGATCATTCCATTTTTTTGGCGTGAACATTTGTCAAACGTGTTGAGTTGCTTTCATTATTTTCTAAACATTGTACGCGCGCGTCGAGTCAAATAAGAAGTGTGCAATCGGGCTTCCGACCGGTAATCGTAAAATCGAATACTTCAACAATAAAAGCCTCCTGCTCAATTCGCCCGGGTTAATGCACAAACGTCATTAGGCTTATAAAAACCATAAATACCACACGTACTTACGGCAAGGAGACAATTTTTACGAGCGCGCACGACATTATCTGTGCAATATGCAACAGTTCTCGGCTCTGAAAGGCGCGGCATTACGGAGTAGCATAATCTAGGCTCGACAAAAAATTGCGCGCCTCGTCGCTGCAAGCGAATGATCGTCATTATCGCGACGCACAACTGGTTTTTTCGAAAGTCAAAGCGTATCCAGAGAGCGTCGACTACGCGCGTCCTCGATTACCGCGTGACAATGGAGCCCTACCATCCCTTACGCGTGAAAAGTCCCCCTTCGCTCGCGCGCACGCAAAACAATTCAAAGCGCAAGTTGCAGCACGTTTTATACATAGGTGCACACTGCACACGTATCGGAGCCACTTTGCTCTATGCGAAAAAGCGAGGAGATTCCGGTGCACGCACCAGACAGCACACATACACTCACACAGACGTACATTCGCGTCATTCATCAAAATTTCAATCACGTCGTTACATGCGAATCGGCGTTTGGCTCGTTCGCGCGCGGGACACCGAGAGCTCATTCCACACGTACATAATATAATATATAATACAGGCATGTAACCCTTTCTCTCCCTGGCACCGCCAGATTAATCATCAAAAGCCGCGTCATTACTCAGGGCCTTATAATACGAGTTTATATTATATTTACAACGTGGCTTGTTTTCTCCAACCCTTTGTTTTTCTCTCTCTCACTCGCGCGCGCGCTCACAAACAAGCTTGCGGTCCCTCACTGACGCGCGCGCGCTCACTCACTCACAAACGAGCTGCCGAACGAGGTACGCACAACGCCAGGCCGCGTAGATACACCTTAATGACTGAAACGACAAAATGACAGTCCGCGCGTCGACGAAACCACATAATCTGCGGAAAGGAAGAGATACACGCGTATTATACACGATAAAACGAATGAAAAAAATAGCAAAAAGGGAAAAGAAGGGCGTCGAATCGCCGCGGTGACACCCCCGTGAGATAAAACTGCGAGCTGCGGTAAAGTTTTTGAAGCGCCACGCCACGAATTCGAGGGAGTATATACCTGTATAAGGTGAAGCGCGCGCGCGTGCCCCCAACGAGAAAGAGAGGAAGAAAGTATATACACTTATTGCTTCTTTCCTAGTCTTGTTGTTTATATATAATATGCGAAGGGAAGGGCCGCGCTTATAGGTACAGAAATTCCAACGTGATAGTATCGCTCGCGATCTCCTCGATGGTAATCTACTGCTGATGCTGCGTACGTTTTGCTGGCGTACAGGAAAGACGCCGTGCGGCCAACAATGGGTTTCGCGACGACGTCGAGTAAGCTTGCCGTGTGCGAGAGAAGAAAGCCAAAGGTATGCGCGCGCGCGCGGCCGGCGTATCTTCGAAAGCGCGGTGGGTCCCGCAGTATGATTTGAAAGAGCCGAGCGTACAAGAAGAGAACGAGCTCTCTGCAGCTAGCTTTTTTGTTTTCTCTTGCTTCTCGCGCGCGCACTTCCCCGCGTGCGTAATTTTCTCCTATTTTTTTACAACTCTGTTTCTTTTGTTCGGGGCTTTGGCTGCAGTGCAACTCGAACGTATATGTATACAGAGAAAACACTTTTGCACTCGATGGTACGTGCTGCAACATACATAACGCATGCATTTAGAAGATAATTCACACCGCGGCGCATACGGCTCGCTGCGGTTGTGTTATTATCGCGTGCAGTTGTACACGTGTGTTTTAAGTAATGACCACTCGTTTTCATGAATCGGTGAAGCATTTGCCGTTGTCTCGCTTACCGCCGACGCGTGATGGGCAAGAAAATTGCCGACCGATACGTACGTACAATCCAAGCGTTGAAGGGCAAATGATGCTGCACGGATGCTGCTGCGTTTCGCACCAAATTCAAATTGAAAATGCTGCCAACTTTATTTAGTCGGACCCGCGAATTTGCATACCCGCACGGTAGTGTGCTGTGTGCGTGTGTCTGTTGCACGAGCACGTGTGTACGCATGCAGCTTCCACGCGCGCTGCTGCTGCTGCTGCTGCTGCTGCAAGAAACTGGCTTTCTCTCTCTCCTTCCATACGTAATAAAATCATTTGGATTTTTATGGTTAGACACGTACGTTTTCTTTTTTTGATACGCGCGCCACCCAGAGACACTATCGGCTCTACGCCGACTAATTTAAAAATTTATTCGTGCCGTCGAAGATTATTCTTTATACTTTATTCGATAAGCTTGTGTGCCGCTACGGCGATTCGGACTTTTGCGCTGGAGCTTCTTCGTTTTATACCGATACCCCCGTTAATTGTCCAATTAACTCTTCGCAGTCGAAGCAGAGGAAAGCACCGGTCCACGTGCGTGCGTGCGAACATCTTCTACGCTCTTATATCAATTGCAGTTTAGTTCGGAAGCAGCTTTCAAATTTTTCCCTCGGTCCTCGGTCGTCGTATTAGCATTCGAGTAGTATAAGTATTCGAATTTTTTTTGGTTACTCGTATATTTTTTTAGTTGCTCCTTAAAAATGTGATTTTCATTTAAACACAATTGTCTAATGGCCCGATAATCTTACATAGCGTATGACAGTTCGAGTGAACAAAAAGGATCGCGCGAGGTACGAACTCCGGGGGACGATGAAATTCGGGCCCAGGTTCGCGCGCCACCGAGAGAATAATAATGGGCCGGGCCCCGGAGAGATCGGTTGTAATTGTTCTGTATGTTATATATACACACGTGCATGTCGCTCGCTGCGTGGATGCGCCCCCGAGGGAGCTGTGTTGCGCACTTTTCTCTCTCTCGCTCTCAGAGCTCGAGCTTGGGATGCATGTGCGTTGCGTATGCGAGCATATTTCGAAAGGATGCGAGCACAAAAGATAAAAATAAATAAATAAAAAAGTAGGCTGCGTCCGACGACGACGACTCGGAGAGAATGATGGTGCGGTGGCGGCAATGGGAACCGCTCGGGGCGTGTCGGACACCGACCGAAAAGAGCATCGCAGCTCGAGCTCTTTTGGAACGCGCGGGAGATCGAAAAGTTAAAAGTCAACGCGTGCGCCCACGTATATACATTGTATATCTGTGTGTATCGGCCGACTGCAGGCAGTCGTTGCCCGAGCGCCAAATCCATTGCAGCGGCCGCGAAGAAGCTCCTTTCGAGCTGGCCTGTGCGCACAGATAGGGCCAGATATATTGCGGGATGTCGTACATGTTTCATTGGTGGTGCATTATGCGCCCCCGAGCACATCGAGTACCGCACCGAGAGACTTTAAAGCAATCGGTAAACTGCATCGATGTATTTATGCACATTCGTACGTGTGAAAGTAAATATCTCTAACTAAACTCGAAGGAGAGAGATAGAGAAAAAGAGCTCAGCTTCGAGTCGCGTATTATCCAAGTCCTAATTGATTCGCGATGAATGAAGCACGAACTTTTTGTCACGAGTCGCGCGGTGAAGACGAAAAAAGAACACGATAAAAAGCACAATAATGGCAGAGGCGTGAAAAATGACCAAGGCTGACGAGGAAAAAAGGAGACAAAAGACTTTATATGGCTCAATGGTCCGCAAAGAGCGCAGAGCGGCTTGCGATCTGCGAAATACAAAAAGAAAAAAATCTCGTGCGCGCGCGCGTTTCTCGAAAAATTGAAAGATTCTTTTCGGTCGCGTTCGATTTTACAAAAGAGCACACCAGATGAGTGGAAGCTTTCCTAATTACGAGGCGATATGTTTCAATCTTGCAACAATGTCCCGCTGACCCACCGCCTCGATCCCAATTGACGACACGCGATCACATGATCGGTGTGGACGCTTTTTGATTTGCGTGTTCAACTAGCGTACTTTCTGCGAAAAGAAGAGAGCTAGAGAACGAGAGATCGGGCTTTTATCGTTCGACGCCAAAGACGAGGTGATAATTGCCACCGCCGTGAGAATGTAGCCCTTCCGGCTGCACGAGGCCAAGCCGTCGTGGCAAGCTCCGCTGGCGCAATTCTATATGCTTCATTTTTTCCCCCCGACGATCGGCTGCAGCGGCGCATGAGGCTGTATACATCGCGCGTGTGTATATCGAGACGAGGACGAGAGATCTAAGCCCCTCCGAGACCGTATCATTTAATTTTATCGCATTTTTTAAATTTCAACATCATTTATAGAATGTCCCAAAGCAGGTTCTCGTCTATATATACACCAGTTATATACCAAATAACTTCCAGCTAAAATAATTAGTCCTAACGATTGGGAAAAAATCTCCGGGGAATAATTTGATTTTCGCCGGTCTCTCGGCCGCTCTATACTCAAGTATAGTTTATAAATGACGACGTGATTGGGCCTGCGGATTATAGTTTCCGATGCTTTTGTGCTGCGTCGAGATCGCCGCGCACACACAGACACACGCGTGTGTGCGCATTGAATAGATATAGCTCGAAATTTCGTAAGCGATTAAAGGGCATCGCGTGTTACATCGACCCTGGACGCGGCCAGCAGCAACAACAGCGCGCAGACTCTCAGAGGTAATTTTGAGAAATTCAGATCTATTATAGAACAAGTCGTAATTGGAAAGCCTTTAAATATGCCTACACCGATACGTCTTGATTATATACGCGCTGCGATCATCTTGGATATCTATGAGCTGACCGGGCAGCTTTTTTGGGGAAAAATTACGCCATCGACGACTGCTTAACTATAATCAAAGTTCGCTCGAACAATGGCATCGAGAGCGAAACTATTTTAAACAGCTCCTAGGAATACACACCATTTCCTTTTTGCATTCCATTCGAAAAATAGTTTAAGAAAAATAATGAAAGACTAATTGAAAAAATTAACGAATAACCGGTAAACAGGAGAGTGGCGAGCGCGCCGACGTTCGACGAAAAATAATAGCGAGAGAATGCGATGCAGCAGAAGCGGTGGCGGCGGCGGCGAGAGGAGGTGGAGAAAAGCTAGAATGAATATTGCTGTCTGAATGAACGAGAGACAGAACTGTATGCGTGTGTATAGGGCCCGAGCACACACGTGTGCGGTAACATACATGTACAAGCTATATACATGTAGGCAAGAAACGAGAGAAGAATGTAGGTGGAAGGGCGGCAAAGAAGAAGAAGAAGAAGAAGAAGAGCACGACGACGATGAAAAAGAAAATAAGAGGAGCAAAAACGCGAGACCTACATACCTACTGCTGCTGATGCTGCTGGTGCAGCTTCCACTGCATAAAATGAATAGGGAGGAGTAGGAGAAGATGGAATCGAGAGGAAGAGAGAGAGAAAAAGGCGCGCAAAAGTGCATCATCAGTGGGTTACTTAAAGGGATATGAAGGTGGAGAGGCGCTTGGTGGCGCGCGCGCGAAACGGAGAGTGAGAGAGAGAGAGAAAGAGAGCAGCGCGAGGCGTGATTTACGCGCCGCCTCATTAAATCCGAGATGCAACGGGTCACGTAATAAGGTCTCAATTATAAAGCGCGCGTGCAGCCAACACGCGAGTTTATGAATCGTTTCGATTGTCTGCAGACTCGAGCTATCATCTCGAGCTTGCGCCGTTTAATTTTTTTAAATGCGCCCGTCGAGGAGGAAAGTTTGATGCGTGTCGCGCGTTGAATGATTAAAAAGCTCTCTCTCTCTCTCTCTCTCTCTCTTATCCGGTGGTAGACGAACGTTTTTCTTGATTTATTACTCGCTGAGAAATCGGCGTATGCATCGACTTGAGATATGTAATAAGACAATAGATTTGAGCTTTCAAATTTCTAAGGAGACGAACCGATTTTAACGCTGATCGAGTTGTGGCGCAGTTGCTCGATTTTGATCGCAGATGGCGTGTCCTGAAAAATTAATTCCTATATTGAGTTTTGTTTTCCTCACGAATAAGTATTGAAAATTTCATGAAATTTCCTTTGTATTTTACCCAAAAGTCAAAAGCAATCAATGATAAATGGGTGTGGGTTAGAGGCTCGTATAATCTTCAATCGCTCAACTTTTGTGTCTAACATCGCTAATCATTCGTATAGCAGCCGATCGATCGATTGATCGACGTTTTGACGTGGCATCTCATTGGTTGGGCTAATGCGCGGCACCGATGCTGATTAACGATAATGTCTTTATTCGTGCGCCTCGAATCAATCATCCCCAATTATTCTTGGACGCCGCGCAACGATGCAAATTCTCGGGACAAAGAAACGCGCATAATATATATTGGGACGCGCTCGCTGCGTGAAACGAAGAAACAAAGATCATCAAGCACACACGTGACACAGTGCCTACATGTATACGTGTATGTGTATCCCTTTAGGCGTTTGTTTGCGTATAGATAATACACACGCACACGCACGAGGAGGACATTTAAATCGAGATATTTTTTCGTTTTATTGCATAACTTGGAGAGATTCGCGTATTATACGGCTTAGAAGATGGTCAAGGGCGGCTCTCCGAAGGTGCTGAACGTTATACACAAACGCACATAACATTGGAGGCTAGAGCGAAAAAAAAGTCAAGGCAACGCGATCTGCAGCGGCAGCAGCATACAGCAACAAACCCAACAGACAAAGCGAATAGTTGCGATATTGGAGGAGGAACGCGCTGCTGCTGCTGCCTCTTTTCGCAGTCTTAAATCGCCTAGTTCCCGCGGTCTCCTCGTTAAAAGTCCTTTATACGATTCATAATGTTAAAAGAGCAGCCCATAGGCAGCAGCACCACCACCACCGGCAAAATAATAAAATAAAAAATTTTTCGACTTATCTCTTTCTCTCTCGCTTGCTCTCGAAACTCGACAAACGGAATTCGGAGAAAAACGTCTTGCGGGATTATTGATAGCCCCATGTATCGCCGAAAAAGAAGAGAGCGCCTAGTGAGCGAGAGAGAGAGAGAGAGAAGGAGAGTAGGGATACGCGCATGCATACGTACTCACACTAGCTCAAAGATCTACTCTCACCACCACCACCACTACTACTACTGAACTTTTGCCGCACTTTCTGGCTCTCCCTTTTATTCATTCGTTCGCGAATTTTGCATCGTCGTCACACATGCACATAGACACAAGCTCGCTCGACACATACACAGGCACGCACACACACGCACACATCGAAGCAAGGGAGCGAGGATGAATTTTCAATTAAACTCGATTACATGCAGTTGCGCGAGCCGAGAGAACGAGGAGGCTTAGATTCTGCGAAATAAGGCCGAGAAAGATACATAGCTGCATCATCGTCACCGCAAGCGATAGAGATTATATGCTTTGTATTCGCGTGACGACGACGACGACGACGACGAGCTGCATCGTATGTGTATTGCCCCGAGAATCAAGAACGTATTTTATATATTATGATTTTTCGCTCTCTCTATCTCTCTCTCTTTGGCGTCGCGCACGCCAAAAAAAGCTGATTGTACAATATTATTATTTGTGCGCCGCACCTTCATTTTCTTCCTTTCGATTCTATACCTGCAGCGGCAGCTCCAGAGTCCGTGTATACCTTTGTTAAGCTATACGTGAAGCCATGGAATCTCAATTTCTAGCTGCATGTGTATAAGGATCGCTGCGGGCTGCTTGGACAAGCTCGAGAGTGAGGATTTTTCGAGTGCGTGCGGGACCTTCTAATATCCATCTACAATTCTGACACGCTGCGCGAGAGTGAGAGATCTCTGTGTAGGGAAAAAATAAACTGCACCTTTTTGTATCGAATAAGCGAGAAAAGCTCTCTCGGCGCGAATATCGCGATCGCACAAAGTTTCTCTAGGCCAAAGAGTAGTGTGTGTCCTGTAGCGCGTCCGTGCGTGCGCGCATAAATAAGCGAGCGAGAGCACCGCCGACGTGGTCATAAATTGCCAGATGAATCCGCGATAGGCGAAGGCATGCAAATTTGGAGCTGGCCGCAGCAACGCGACGCGGCTCCAGGAACCTACCACCGCGCTCCAAAGCTCTCCTCTAATTGCTTCGCTTCTCTCCTCTGTGTGTCTTGACGCGCGGCCTACTACAACGCGAGGCTCTCGTTGTTATAAGCTGCCCCGACGTCGTTGTGCTACATGTATAGATCGGCACCGCAGCTCGACGATGCTTTTTTTTGCACCCGAGGATCGTTGCGTGCAGCGCATCGCGTACCTATACACACAGACTCGCAACAGCGACACGAAATCTTTCTCTTCTTGGCTCTTGTTTCTTGGAAAAACGTATACAACACAGCTATGTGCTATAATACTTATGCGCGTTTATAAAACCGATCGGTACCGATTTCCGACTCAAAGAATTACGAAGCATCCGAAATCGCTACAAATTTTTAATTGCAACTACGCTAAATCAATGCGTTTATATTCGATCCATCTCCAAACCGAATGAGAAATGCACTCGTGTAATATAGAAACGCGCGTGTTATGTATACACAAAGGCCTCGAGCAGACCTATAAGTTCAACCCAATTAACGTGGCGGGCGTCATCGTCGCCCGTGCGCTGAGAAAACATAAAGCAGCAGCGCCACCCATCAAACAATCGAGCCGAAAGCGTGTCGAATTCGAAACACTACCAGCGACGAGAGAGAAAAAGAGAGAGAACTGCATAATAAACCAAGTTGTTTCTGCTGCTGCTGATGTAGTCTCGAACTTGCTATTATGTGTACATGTGTGCGTGCGTACCCGTACCCCCGGCGATGTGTGTGCCGCACGCGGAACTCGCCTTTTTTAATTAAAGAAAGAGCCCACACCGTCTCTCGCACACATACGCGCGAGTCCTGCACCGTCGTCGTCTTATCGGTATGTATATAACTGCGCCTCAGATCGCAGCCCTCACCCCAGATTCTTCTCGCCTACTGCGAAGAGCGCTGCAAAATCCAATACGCGAGGGGGTGGGTGTGCTCGGTTCGACCACACACTCAAGCTCGGGCAAGGCTAAATAATACACGCACGCAGCGAGAGACATTTTTACGTCGGACTTGTATATGCCTGGACCCGTTGCTAATTGAAACGGCTGCAGTCGCTTATTTCGGAATCGGAATGCAATTTTCGGCTCTCTCTTTCGCAGTGTGCTCACGTATTATAATAGTTGGCTGACGACCTTGGACGACTCGAACTTTTTCGGCTGCTGTTTCACCGATAGAAAAATTGTCGAGGCAAGGAAGCGCATGCGATGCGCGCTCATATACCGGGTCCCGGGCAACGATTACCCGTGGGATTCTGTGGTATTTTATCAAAATGACATCTTGCGGATAATCATTTATACGTATACGTGTTCCTCTCGAGCTGCAATTTTGCTTCATTAGAGTTTAGCGCGCGGATGCGGTGGAGTTGCAACGACCGACTAAATAACCGGAGTGCGTTACACAGCTCGTTACTTACTTATACAAATTAGATTCTTCTGACGGGACAACATAATTTTTAATAATCAGTATGAAAGAGCAGATTTTTTTGTCGGCCGCCAGGATAGATGTCATCCTTTTATTGAAAAAAATCTTGTCTTACAAAGCTACAGATGTAGAGAGGAGCCCAACACGAATGTGGCGCAGCACAGACCTTGAATTCGTCGCTCGAAAAATTTCTCCCGGCTTTTATAATGTTATGCTTGCCGTGCCGTGGAGAGCAGGATCTATGACCTCTAGCTATTTGTTTTAATTAAATCTCCTCTCCTAGGACTATCCGGTCTCAGGCACCGGAACACGAGGGTTCGAATTATAATTCCGAGAAAAAAGGACCAATTAAATCAGTCGCTTCACCTAACACACACAGACACATTATACTCGCACACGTTCGTAGACATAGTTGTGTGTATATGGTACATATATAAGCGGCAAAAAGCGAACGCGGAGGTGGAGGAGGAGGAGGAGGAGGAGGATGAGGGAGCAGAAGGAGGAGACGAACATGCATAATGGAACGCGAAAATAGGAGAAGTTGTGCTGTATCGCAGTGCTAATCCACGTATGCACAGCACTGGGGGCTACTCTCGCTTGGTTCTCTCCACTCGGACTCGTATATAACCCATTTCCCGCCACATTTCGCGCGCGAGAATGAAACGCGCGAATGAGAAGTAGAGGAAAAAAAAGAAGAGGGTAAAGGAAGAAAAAAAAAGAAATAAGAAAAGGAATTGGAGAGCTGCAGAGCCGAACCGAGCAGTAAAGAGAGAGAGAGAGAGAGGGACAACGAGGATACGGCGATATGGTGGTGCAAGCGAGACCTCCTTGAAGCCACGTAGCACACACATAGGTCCGGGGAGGTCCTCGCGCGCACCAGAATAGAGGCCCCGAAAAGAGAGAAGCAAAGGCGCAAAAGGGAGTCGAGCCGAGAAAGAACCGAACCACCGAACGAGAAATAAAAGAGAGAGAGAGAGAGAGAGAGAGAAAGAGAGAGATAGAGCTGCATTGGCGCGCGAGAAAGAAGTGCATACTTCGACGCACACGCATACAATACACGTATGCACTTTGAGGCGCGCTAGAGAGCTCATATTATAAAAGACTCTCTCTTTCTCGGTATATAATGCGATGCTGCGGACGGTGGCGGTGGTAATGGTTCGGTAGTACTAACAGCTATATACGTCTGTATACATGTGTGTGCATGTGCGAACTACATCAAAGGATGCACGTACACCAGGTATATAAGCTGCCCCGTGCTTATTGAGTTTACTGCTGTATAATATACGTGTACGTATAGCTTGGCGCGCAAATATCCTTATAAACGTGTGTGCATCTCTCGCTGCTTCTTTTTCTTTTTTTTTTTTCGTTCTAGCGGTGGAGACTCCCTTGCACGTCTGCATTGAACTTGCGCACTGCACTGCACTGCACGAGCAATGTATACGGTATTACTACTGGCCCATTTATATATTATACACATGTGAATTGTACCTGCGTTCGTATCGGTTCTCCTTCCTGTTCTCTCTCACTCTTTTCGCTTTCTTCTGTCCTATAGCTTCTTCGTCTTCTTCTTCTTCTTCTTCTCCTCCTTCGATTTATACCTATTAAGCTCTCTCTCTCTCTTTCTTTCTTCGTATGGCATTCACTCCCTCTCTCTCTCTCTCTCTCTCTCTCTCTCTCACTCGTCCACAGGGTTCCGCGCGCCACTCGCAATTTCCGTCGTCGCATTCATTAAAATTCCAATTGGCGCGTGGAATTACACACGGCAGCAGCAGCGGCAAGCACACGTCTTTTACACCTGCGTGCATGTGTAGATATGCTACTATACTCGTATACGCGGCTAGTATCGCGCCACTGTACGCGCTCCGCACATTCGGTCCGAATATCACGAATTTTTCGCGTCCAAAAATGCGGAAACCCGAGAGAGGCTTTTTGTAAACCCCTACCATTCGATCGAGGTTGATCGCATTCCGAAAGATAAGCCCCCGTGTTTGAGCTTCGAGAGGGGTGCAAGAATCAGTAGTTTTCTTTTGTTTGTATTATTACGAAAAACGCAGCATATTCCGCGGCTAATTGAATCAATATCGTGCGCAATTCTCTTGCGTATGTGCTCGTCGAAGTTGAAATCCAACTTGAGCTAGAGCACGAGATGTGCGCACATACACATACGCACTCATTTCCTGTCGCTATGCTTTTTATAGCTTGGAAATTCTCACGGCTTTATATGTCCTGGGCAAGTATACCCAAGCGCGCTATCTCCAAATTATTTGCATATTACGCGAGTGTGGGTGCACAAGTTTTTATATCAAGCATACATAGGCTGTATAGGCCCCGAATTCGTCCGTATGCGTGTGCATAAAAAAGGAGCAAGATAGAGGAAGACGATGCTGCAGCGCGCATGAAAAAGAACGTCGTCGTCGTCGCCGCCGCCACCAAGCATATTATACATGTAGCAGCAGCTCTAAGCGAGAAAAAGGAACGTAGGACAGCGGCGCTTTGGAACTAACACATATTTCGATGCGCTCGGCCTGTGTATATGTGCCCGCCTGAGCCAGCAGCAGCAGCAGCAGCAGCAGCAGCGGAGAAAGAGAACCTGCTATCTCGGCTTCATCTCTCCTTCTTTTTTTCGCGCTCAGCTGGTGCTTTATATTACAACTGCTTCGCGCGCGCTCAGACGGACCTGTGTTAGCTGTAAGCAGCAGCAAGTGTGGGGATACTGCATACGTGTTTGTGTGTTTGTGTGCGTGTATCCTCGCATCCCTCCCATGTAACACAGGCACACACTTATATACGCGCGCGGGCGATAAAAGATCCCAAGAGAACCGCGCGCGATCTCCTGCATTGGCTTATACGCGGCCTCTACCGTTGCTCTCACCTTCTAAATCTTCTCTCTGCGTGTCTCTCTGCTTCCCTTGCTCACAGTAGTGTGCCCGGGCATCTATCAGCTCGTTATATGCCGTGTGTGTGTGTGTGCTGGCTGTACGTATTACGCCATCGCCGATCGCGTGTTTTACATATGATAATCGCAGCTCCACAGGCACTCCGATATTCTCTCTGCCAGGCGCACACATTCCCACAGTACCGATCGCGCTAATCTAAAAAGTGAAAAAGAACAAAAAAGAGACGATTGTAAGAGTATCTTGTCGCCTAGGCACTCGTGATCGATTATTTCTATATATACGTATATTCGGCTTCAAAAGCCAATCGGGCACAAATATATTATGTTGTTGAGCTTATATGCTACGCGCGACCTCCTGCATAAGCGCCGGCATTCGGCCACGTTGCGCATGTAGCCGAGCTTCGCGCATATACGCGCAGAGCACTCGTCAGTTCGAGCCCGATCTCCGCCGGTCTCGAATATGGGCATTAGCGAGGCGAATTTTATTATACTGTTTACGCGCGGGAGAAAAGAAATAGAGAACGAAAGAAAGAAAGCTGACTCCTTAAGTATATATCTTTTACATATATGAACACGCGATGCAGTTGCAGTACGTGTGTGTTGCTTTACACACGTATCGTATGCACAGGTCTATACAACACGGACGATCGCAAGCCTGTAATTTCGCGATCTGCCTGATTCGACGCAACTCCTTTTGCTTCGTGTGTACTGTGTGCGAGCTTCAACGCGTATAATACTGCACATTTGTATATGAGCGTCGGTCGGCGATTGCCCTACTTGCCTCGCTTCCGACCAATCAATCTTTTCTTAATCAAAACTCTTTATACTTTCGTTTGTCCAGCGCCGCTGCTCCATTCCTCTTGTATGCTAAGCACATTAAATTTGCTCTCACAAGGAAATGTATTCCACGTCGACCCTCGAGCGCAAGAGAATTTTTCGGACATCCATCTCGCTTTTTGTCAACACTTTTTGATACCTAATCGCTACCTCGGCGCGCTACTTAATGACCGTAATTTGAGGCTAATTCTATGCTATTATTCAATGCATGCGCGGCGCGTTCTGTATACAGCGTGTAAGTATACGACGTTCAAATTGCACGGCGCGTCGTTCTCGCGCTCGGATATCTGCATCTTATAAAAATGCGCCGTCGTCGCAGCGTGACTCTTGTCTCCTGTATTTGAAAAATTGAACAAGACTTATTCAGCGAATCTATCGAGATTCAATATAACCTTTCTACGATTAGGTAAAACACATTTTGTTACGATCGTTCTCAAATTCATGGTCATGACAACGTCACAGCCACATACTATGATAAAGTTTGCAGTTAATCATTTCTCAGTATCCGCGTTGTACGTACCGAGCGTCGCCGAACGTCGTCCTCGCATCGGCGTCTAGCGGCTCGGCGCAGCACATAACCGAGCGTAATGAATCAATTGAACCGCTGGGCTTTGTACACATTATGTACTCACACACCCGACGTGGCGTCTTGCGGAAAAAAGTGGCCCCCCGAACTTAATACAATCTACTTTGTCAATCATAATATGTGTGTTCATGGGTAACAGCAAGCAGCGCTATATGTACCTACTGGCCTGTAAAACTTGAGTCTATTACTGCCCATAAAAGCTATATCTGCAGGGAATCGATAACACGCGCGGACACACGCGTATTATACGGCCAATGTTTTTGAATAGGTAAAAGAGCTTATGTATGCGCGTATAGGGTCGAGCGAGAGAAATTAAAGGAAACGATAATGACGGTAGAAAGCTCGGCCCCCATAGCCTCGGCTCTCCGGGACGAGGACACGCCGACGCGCCGTCGCGTACCTATATAATACAAGCTGCGCCGGACCACCTGAGTCTGAGGGGGTGCCATCAGAGCTCGGATATACCTCACGCATTCTTTAGCGCAGACTTACAACGTATATACACGTGCGCGCCTTGGCTCGCTAGTTTTATTTTCCATCGTCTCTTTTCGCTCGCTCGCTCGAGAGTAGTGTATAGCAGCTCGCAGATCAGCAGCGCGGTGCTATCTTTCAAACGCTCTATTTTATTTTCTCTCCACTCTTGGCCGAAGAGAGAGAAAGAGAGTAAGAGAGCTGAACCTTCGCCTCCTTTTTTATCTTCTTATATCAATTTAACTCCCGAGCTCATTCATCGTTCGCTAGGTAGGTGTACTACTGCCAGCACGTATATAAAACTTCGAGTCCGCTTTGGCACTCGGCTCGAACACTCGGGGGCCCCCGAAAAAGGAGCTTTCTTAATATATCCATCCGCTCTTTGTTCGAAACTCGCTTAATCCTATCTCCGGCTAATCTTCATTAAGAAGCCCTTTATCGGCTATTCATCTTTTGTTGCGCGAATTTAATTACAATAAATCAGGCGCTATATATACACACTAGCAGCACTGCCTACCTGCTGCCCCCTCGCAAGTGCCTCCTACATTCATGCGTGCGCGCGCGCGCGAGATCTAATTATCCCCGTGTGTGCGTGGGCTCCCTTTAAACGTGCGAGCAACCGCAGCATCCCATGTATCCCTCATAATATTAGCTGACGAGAGATCCTCGAGCTTTCATTCATACTACATCTTCTCTCCGCGGCTGCATAGGTATTTTGTACCATGTGACCTCGTCTCTCAAATTTTGGTCGTATATGCCGCGTGCCATACATGTAAAGAAGACTCTAGCTTTCGTTCTCGCGCGCGTTTGGGATTCCGAATATCTTGGGCGCGCGAGCAATTGTGTGCGCGCGCCGAAAAGCCATAATATATCACTCCGATGTCTCTTGCAAGTAGTACGACCAAGTGCCTGCCTGCCTGCCTGCTCACGGATCCTAACACACGAGCGGGCTGAGCCGAGAACAATGGGACTACAATCGCGAATGCGTGTGTGTGTGTGTGTGTGTGTGTGTGTGTGTGCCGAATTCTGCGGACTTTACCGAGTGATTCTCGGGGATTCTCTCATTTTGCTCGTGATCGTCCACATGTATACCTACGATCCTGTGCAAGTGAGGAGTTGCACGATCGGCAAAAAGTCTCCGCGCGGCCTGAAAGGAATGAAATTCTGCGGCTGCGGTCCCGCGGAGAGATAGAAAGAGAGAGAGAGAGAGAGAGAACAACACTTGTCGTCGTGCTTATAAAACTCTTGTATGAGTATATGTATACACGCGTGTGTGTATATAATGCGCCTTATGTATTAGCTGCACACACGTGTACGGCTCGCGCCTGCCTATATACCTCCTTTTGCTTCGTCGTCTTCTTCTTCGTCTTCTTCTTCTACTTTGCCCAAAAATTCTTCCCAGCGTGTCCTACATAAGCGAAAAAATGCATCAAGGACGACGGAAGAATCCCGTCCTCTTTTGCAGTCCAGTTTCTCCACTCTCCCTTCGTTCGTTCGTTCGTTCGTTCGTTCGTTCGTTCTTTCTTTCTTTGGTTCGTTAGAAAAATCCTCTTATTCCTCTTCTATACTGCGAGCTGCTTTCGGGTAGACGACGCTGGCCAATTCTTGCTGCCGCTGCTGCTCCATGCTCCTCGGCGCCCCGTCGAGTTGCTGCTGCCGCTGCACCTTTTTTTCGCACTGCCGCGCGCGTTTGTGCATCGGAATGATTCCTCCCGCGGACTTGCATAACGATATATGAGCGGCTACTATTCCCTTTATATGCACGATGTTCTTTTGGTCTGCCAAGATCGTGCCGCCGGATAAGCCGGAGCGTCATACACGTGTGCGCCAGCGCGAGGCCCCGTGCATGGCTATTTCGCGCGTACCTACCTACCTTCCTACTTGTCCCGCCGCATCGTACTAAATTTCTTGCAACAGGATATCTGTGCGGCTAAGGGCTTAAATATTCGATGCAAGCATGATTTACGCCCTGATCCACTCGCTATCAGCCCCGCGTGTAAGTGAGAGATATTTATCGATGGGTGTAAGCGCGTGCATGATCTCGACGTAGAGTGCACAGATTATTATTACGCTAAGATGCAAAGCTCGAAAAGACGTACATTTTTTCAGGCGTACATCTACTTTATGTGTTGTTATATGTGTGCACACCACCTCAAACCGACAATGTGTAATAGTCTGATGTTGCCGCGCGCACATTCTGGCATCTAATATTGTACATTGTAATGTAGTTCCGTATTGCAATAATCGACGCGTTAACGAGTAAATTGCGCCGAAATATTTTATCATCCCGTGCGCGGCACCCATTTTTCTTCGGAAGTAATAAGACCACTTAATGTTTCGTTCTGAATCGTCGTTCCTCGCTAATGTATCCATCTTCAACATATAACTACATCAATGTACGCGAGATGTCGAGCAGCACAATATAATATGTAGCATGCGTAAAAGCTCGCCCTTGTCTATATCTTCTCGTGCATAAGCGTATACCGCTACGTACCGCTACATACATATTATATGTGTTCGTGTTGTACTCTAATTTCATTTCGTCGCTTGGGTAGAGAAAAGAAAAAACGACTTCTACTACTCGCTAGAAGTCGACGACGATGTCGAGTCGTTTGAGACGTCGGCGGAAATCAAATCGCACCTACTTTCGCAGCTCCTGCGCCGATGGACCAACTTGATACTGCAGAGAGTAGAAAAACCCACGAGTTTTGTGGGCTACGACTGCAGCACAGCACGGAATAGTGCAGGACGGCTTTTGATACCCGGTGTACTTAAAAAAAATCCTCGTAAATTCAACATTAAACGATCGTGGCCGGAGTTGTAACACATTCGTGCGAACATCGTCTCGGGCGCGATTTATTCGACAAGGAGCGCATCATTGTCACGTGATTTTTTTTTGATTCTTTCGTCAAACGACGCGAGTAGAAAAAAAAGGTAATGATTTTCATAATTTCGAGAGTTCGTCGGTATATATTTCTTGCAGCTTCTGGGAATTTCCAGGATAATAACTTTCGAACGTAATGACCGAAGAAAAAAGTGAATAAAAGTAGTTTAATAACAGACGAAATTCAGATTATTTGCAACGACCGCAAACATCGAAAGTTGGTGGAATTTATGTGCGGCAGTGAAAAGCACATATAGTCCGGTCAATGTCACAGTGATAACGATAAAAAGATCGGCCCCGCCCGACGTGTACATACTCACTCATATATTGAATCGAGCATGCCTGTCTCTCGAGTCGGTCACTTCTGTGTCGGCTTTAATGATGACGAAGCGCCAGTAGCGGAATCTCTTCCTGCCTGTGCGCGTTATATATTCGGGTGTCGCCGAATGCAAACACACACATGCGCGTTTATTACACCGAGCTTGAATTGCGCTCGGCCTCGACTCGCCTATTACGACAATGTACGCCGTGATCGAAAGAGACATATTATATATTCGTACATAATGTATGTACAGTCACTTTTTCGTACATTCGCACTTCTAAGCCCACGATATAATTGCCAAGGAACCATTACAGTGATTTATGCACACATTAGATGATTGCGCGCTCGACTGCGTGCTCGAGTATTACTTCCATCCTGTGTCGTGCGGCACTGATTCAATCTCGCATTGTACCGGCTTCAATTCCTCGATCCCCTGCGTGTGATAGGCATTTCTGGCAGCAATTTTTAATGTTGATTCATTGAATTTCGATCGTTTTTTAACGAGTAGAAAGTGTCATTGTGATTAAACGCCGCACTCAAATGAATGACCTTAAACTCGAATCGAACATTTGCCAATGCAAATTCGCATCGGAATCCGCAGTGAATTTTATGATAATCATACAGTGCGCAAGCGAGAGAGATGGACGTCTCAATAAAAGTCACGAGTGTACAATGCACGCTGCACAATTGAGATGCGTCAGATCGTTATAAATACATCGTTGACTGGCGCGCAAGTTTTATTGCACGCGCGAAAGTTATAATGCATTATATCGTATGTAAACGATATACATATGTGCGGCTGTAACGACTGACCTATACGCGCTGTAGAAGTGACTGAATCATGCAGAGCATATAATATAATAACGGCGCTCCTTCACGACGACGCAAATCGTTCGGATTTCAGACCGCCGCCGGTGCGCCGATCTCGATCCACATTATAAAAAGTCGTCATAAATCTTTCGATTTTCGCCTAAAGAAGTTGGGCTTTGCGCCACGTCGTTGAGCTCGTGTGCGAAATGTTAAACTAATTGTATTGTATTCGGTTGTAAAAATATCGCGAAAATTTTTCCATGCACAATGTGTTAGCACACACTAATATGCAGTTTTGACTGACAAATTCATGAATTTTTTTGGTTATTGTATCGAGACTAGACAACGAGCTTTTGTAGTAGGTACGACGATTCAGTAAGCTCCGATCGGCAATTCGGACAAATCAATTGAAAGCTCCGCGCGTGCGCGATCGGCCATACAGTTCCCACGGACATATAACAATTTAAATTCAAACAGCTGATGAGATATCGCCAGGCCCGAGCCAATGTGCGTATTTCGAGCATCCTATATATATATCTATCTGCCATGTAGCATAATATACACGCAGAATAAGAGCCAAGCGAGAGAGAGCGAGAACACAGCCACTTGTGCTTCTTATTGCGCTGCGCCGATGTATGGAGCATCAATCGACTGGCGGGCAATATAGCTGCACGTTTTACTGCCGTACGCTGTGCGTGTGATGCAGAATGACGTGGCGCAAAAAAATCATCATCGCCGTCGTCGTCGACTTTTATAATACGATGCTGCGCGTTATACGTACACATATCCAAGCGCGTCAGAGAGTGCACCTAATACTAGATACAGAGTCAAGGTCGCGGCAGCCTTCGGCATCGGGAGCACGCAAAACACCGCCGCCGCCGCCGCCGCCGCCGCGACGATGAAGAGCGACTTCCCCTCATCCGCCTTATAACGCACAAGAGAGAAAGAGGAGCTATGCTCGTGATTATCACCCTCATTTCTTTGCAGACGTATAGATCAGTCTCTCTCTCTCGGGCCCTTGCCTACAATATTATATGCGGCCGATGCTGCTGGTGCTGCTGCTGCTGCTGCTGCTGCTGCTGCTATGGCAGCGGTGAATTTCGTTCTCAGGACCTCCTACGCGCGAATATGGACAAAGAATTGCCCCTGAGACATATATAAACACAAGGCATAGACGAGAAGGCCTGGGATCTGCCGCTGCCCTAGCGGTTTCGGTTTCGTGATGCGCGTTTCTGCATACTTATCTATATAGACGCATTTATTTTTTCCCCCTTTGTTTTCATTCGTATATCGTTATTTGCTGCATATTACATACGGACGAATCCGTCGATGCATCCTGGCGTATTCTCATATTGAGCTTTTAAGTAATGTAACGAATCATCACTAAGATGTCGTCGTATGCACGGCGCACACGAGAGCAAAAAATTGCACTGCGCCGCACAGCACACACGTGTATTATACATTAAATATATGCTCTCTCAAGAGAGAAAGACTGCTAAGACACGGATATGAACGAAAGCCCGAGCGATAATAAAGCAGCTGTTGTAGGTGGTACGCATTGTTTTCGCATCGTGAAAAATATGCGCGCCGCGGTCTTGGTTCTTGGTCGCTCGGTCGTCGTCGTCGTCGTCGTCTTGCATTCGACTGTGCACCGCGTATTCTCGTAATCTACGTCGAGTCGGCAAATTCTCTTCTCGCTTCTTTCTCTCTCTCTCTTTCTCTATACGTATGCCATGCATTCGATTCTAAAGTTCGGCATCTCGCGTCGACGAACGAGACTCGAAGGAACAGCTAAATTGCCAGGGCCTAGCAACAGCAGCCACCGCAGTCTTGTGTGTCTTGCTGCACACGAGGCAGTTTTCTTTCCTTTTCTCTTGTGCCTCTGCAGCAGCAACGCAGCAGAGCACGCGGTCAAAAACCAGATCATCCCAGCCTTTATTGTGCTTAGCCCATGACTCGAGAGAGCTGCAGTCTGAACATCAGCGTGTCTGAGTCCGTGCGTGCTGCTGCTGCCGTCGTCGATCTTCTATCCTGTGTGTGTGTGTGCAACTTGTGCAGCATACCTATACTCGGCTATGTGGCTATTTCGCAGAGGCGATGTCTTTTTTATTTCCCTTGGCTCCGAGAGATTCCTCCGCGCGCGCTCATCCTATTATATCCTATACGAGCTTTTTCGGCGTTGTCCGGCTTTCTGCACTCACACACGCGCGCGCGCGCGAGTATAGGCTGCTGCGCACCTCTCAAATACCCTACTCATGCAGCTATATAGACGCGGCCGCGTTCGATCGGTCGAGATCGCTTTCTCTCGAAATCTGCACTTGTGTGCTGCGCTGTGCCGGCCTCTGGAATTTATTGAAATAATATGTAATGAGTCGCGTATAGCCGCTGCAACGTTTATATATAAATCCTTACCCTGCGCGCGCACGCTCGAAATCATAGACGAACGCGAAATGGGACGAATTAAATATACGGCTGCGACGGCGGCGGCGCAGTCAAATACATATATTCTTGACCCTATCGTATGCGCGCACGCGTACGTATTATAGCTCGTCCTATGTATATAGCCCGATGACATTATCAATATATTTAGACGACTATTCATCATCATCGATGCACCATGTATTTATCGGATTCTTCGGCTCGAGCTATATGCTACATTGTATAGCTGGCGTGCGCTCTCCGCCGCAGTCGGGGCTAGCATTGAAATTTTTGCGAGATTATACGTACGGGCGCGTTGTGCACGCGTGGCTCGAGCGATGCGCGCAACCCTCCGCAAGAAATTAGAGAATATTTAAATAATATTCTTACACGGACCGCACGTATACATAATACGCGGGTAATTTGCTACCAAGGATAACGTACTATATATATACGTGTGGAGCGTACCGCGACTACACACACGAACTGCTGACACATTAACCAAACGGCGGCACACTTGCTTGTAAAAATGCATATCGTGATTTTCTTCCTTTATTTTCTTTTCTTTTTTTTTTTTTTTTTTTTTTTTTTTTTTTTTTTGCCTCGTCGTCGACAAATTCTCAATTGCGGCTAAAGAGTAGCGCGACAAAGAGTCATATATGCATGAGCATGGCGCGCGGCTACAAAAGATCAAATATTGACCGTCCACTTGTGTGATAATAAGTTAAGGTAAAGTATATAGGACGCGCCGAGCGAGAATGCAAATGGGCCAGCAGCGGCTCCTCCTCGCAACGCCGCGACGTGTCCTTCCAATTTCGTTGACTCCTTTAGCATAAGCGAAATTCTTGATATTCGTGAGAATCCGAAGGCGCTTTTCACTTCGAGGAGCTTTTTTTTTTGTTCTGGAACTTTGTGATCTCGCGCGTGACGATAGCTGCACTTGGTATACATAGTAGCCTATATGCATCTCTTTGTTGGTTATCTCGTCATGTCATTATACCAATCCGAAGATGCATACGGTTTGCAAATTCAACGGCTGCCATTGTACGCACGCATGTGTGTATTTGCGTGTGTTCTCGTGCACTCGGGACGTTAATGAGAACATTGAGAAAATTACCTTTTCGCGCGCGCCTGTCCTCGGGTATTACAAGCCGTTTCTCATTGAAAAGAAAAATATATATGGTGTGGAACGCGACGCGACGTATAAGCTTTTATGAATCGACTATAAGTGCGAGCTCGAAACTTCTCTTTTTTCTCTCTCTTTCCTTAGCCAACTCTTCCTCGGGCTCGGTCTGACGAGCTAGCCTTTAAAGAAACTTTTCGGCACAAAATCAAAAAAAGGCCTTTAACACGCGGTGAGAGCTGAACATGGAGCCGTGCCGCCAATGCCTATACTTGGGTGATTTATCGTACGCACGCGCACACACACACACGCATATGAGCAGAGATATATACTGCAGCGCGCGCGAGTGCACTCGTATAGACCTTGTGTCAAAAACTAATATTTATTATACGCGCGCCGTGATACAGGTATGCACAAACGTGGCATTTGCTGAACGATCCGTTCATCTCGGTCTCTCTCTTTCTCTCTCGCGAACTCGGTATAATAATTACGTCGGCATTTTTCGAAATGAACCTCAGCTTCTAGAATCAAAAAAAAAATTATAGAGCAACAATCTCGTATCTACTCTTTGATAAAAGGTGAACTCGCGAGTGCAACGTTCTCGGCGCGTCGATGTAGAGCGCAGCGCAGCAATTAGCGAAGGTGACGTTGAGATCGCTTCATAAATATGACATAATTAACGACATAATGTGTGTACACAATGTACACAGTACAGCTCGACGCACTTGGTAGCTCGTTTTCTTTTTCTTTTTTCTTCATAATTTTGCAGAGCGTTTGTTTATCAATTGCAACCGTGTGTCTGTCTCACTAAGCACGCAACAATAATTAACCCAGAAAGAAAAAAGTTTTTTTTTATAATATATGACTTTTTATCGTATATAGCTCCGAACGCTCGTTTCGCTGGAGAATTAGAGAGAGTTATATATTATGCGTATACACGCTCGACGATAATCGGCCCCAACTCTCGAGCTGGAAATTATTCCGATGCCCAGCATAATGATTTAGCGGAATGACACGACAATGACGTGCTTATCTCGGCCTCCGTTTTTGAAACGAGTAAATGCATGTATGTATTAATGAGCAAACTCCGTGCGAATTTTCAAACTTCAACGAGCTGCTGCTGTTTTATACAGCTTACATAATGCATTATGTGTACTCCTACGATACGCCGCGTATACACTTGCTCTTTGTCGCGCGAGAATGAACAAATATATGTACGTATTTATAGCACCAAGTATGCCATGGAATAAGCCGACGAGCAGATAAAATTAGCTTGGGAAAATGTCTAAAACTCGCTGCGCTGCGCGAATATATAGATACCGAGTGAAAGAGAACTCGAAAAAAGCTGCTGTATGGTAACATCTGCTTTTTGGCATTGTATGACCTCTCTCGCTCTCTCTCTCACTCTCGCTGGAGAAGCTTAAGACTTGAAAATTCGCACGCAGATGCCATGTATGCATATCGTCTATGTATCGTACCGCTTAATGGATAAAATGGAATATATCGAGATATTTTTCAATTCATACGAATTTAAAATTAACCCGTTGATAAGAACTTCAAAAGACTCGATCGTAAAGAAATGGAGCTTTTTACCAAAATTTTAACTTGAAAAGGGGCATTCGTAAGAATTGTCAAAGCAAAACAAAAAGGACGAATTCGCTTTCAGGAAACAGCAGCGCAGATAAATAGTCATTAGAAGCGTATCGTCACTTCCTTACCGGAACTTGTGCCTCTGGCCGCATGGCCGGCGTATGCATGTAGCAAAACGGATCGGCTGCAGAAATTAAAAGTCTCTCGCAAGCTCTCGACTAGTTTTTGCTGCGATGCTCGCCCGACGACACTCCGGTCCAAGGTCTGGCGAGCCTGTATTATATTAATATGTGCGTTGGCGGGCGTGCATCGTCGTGCGCGTATATATCCTGGCACACAGGCATCGCGGGACTCTCGGAGCAACTACGACGACTTTTAAGCTCCGGAATCGAACATGTGTCCAGACGACGACGCGCCCGACACTTCCTCTTTTGTATATATGTTTAATATGACACGTACAAACACATACACGTATACACGCCGATTCCCGTACAAAGTCAAGTAGCGACTTTCCGCAAAAAGGCAGCGGGCGGCGGCAACACGTGTTTTATTCCTTCTACTAATATGCCGGATAACTAGCGTGAACCATGCCACATGATTGGGCCGACGTAATTAAGGAAGCGAAAAATACCCGCTTATTATGCTCGATTTTTTTCAACCCGCACTTTTTTATACTTTACAAAAGTCGTATTTATAGTCGAGATGAGACTTCTGATCGCTGTTCGAAGAATAAGCCATGCGTTTTATATGCGTTTGCCACACCGAGAGTCATCGCCGCCGCGCGACTCTACACCACACACACACACACACACACTTGTTCTCCGAGATGAACTCTTTGTACGCTCGTCCAAAATAGAGACCTGCAGTGCTGCCGCAGACTTGTGAGGTATATATTCCGATGCATTATTTATCTTGCTTGTATACATAGGCCCAAAGCATGACAAGTGCTTTGTCATCTGCAAATATTATCCCCCGTCGTAGTCGTCGTCGTCGTCGTCTCGCTCGTCACGGGCGATTATTATCATCGAGAATGGATTGGCGAGTTCGATTGCGATCTCAAGATATATGTATATTATGCATAGGCTGAGCGATGGGAGCCCGGCCGCATCGACGATATATTTTTATAATATAACATACATTTCGGGCCCTTTTAAATCGATCATTAGCGGATTCTTTGGCCCGTCTTTCGTTTGCCACTTGTTGCTTGCTTGGATCCTCCTCTCCGTAAAGCATTTGCATTCGTCTAGGCCTGCCAAATCACGATCCATTGTATGTATACACGGCTCGGGTTTGGCTCGTCGAATAATACACCTGTTTCTATTCCGGTGTACAGGTGAAAATCCCGTATATGCGGCACAATAATCATACCCTCAATGGACGATGAAGGAACAGCATAGGGTATAAGAAAAGCAAAGCAAGTCTCTCGAGACCCAACGACGACGACGAGCGAGGACGAGAGTTACACATGTTGTTATAGAAATGCCTGTGTGTATATAAAACTTGTGAGCAAGTGTGTGCGTCGAGTGACTCGTGTATATTTGTGTATGTGTGTTTGAACAAATGAGCAGGACGACGACGACGGCGACGGCGGGTATATGTATAAGCGCGGCGTGGAATCCTTGAAAGCTGATCCTCAAAAGAGCAACGTTACGAAAGAATATAACCTGGATTACACTGCTGTATGGAAAAAGGAGGTTACTACTGCTTCTTTTGCGAAAAAAAATGAAGAAAAATAATAAAGAAGACCTGTTGTCTCTCTCTCACTCTCCCTTGTATCCATGAGCGCGACAGTTTTTCGTATATTATTAAGTGGAAAGGAACATTGCAGGCCAAGCATGAAGAGAAATCGAAAAAGCATCGCTTCTCCGAAAAGAGGCGCCGGTTCATATGATGATGAGGATGCAGACGCTGTATAACGAAGACGACTACGACGACGCGAAAACGATGACGATGACGACGACGACGACAATAGTATTACGTGACGACGATTGCTGCCGCTTCGAGAGGCCGAGTATTTATTACATTGCACGCCGGTACATCTAATATGCACACGAGTGCAGAACGCAGCCAAACAGAAATAGGCGCGCGAAATATTTTTTATAGCCAAAAAAAAAACGAATGGCTTCGATCCGACCCGATGATCGTAGACCGTGTAAAGATTTTTAACTCGATCCGCGAAATTAACATCGCTAATCGATGCCGCACTCCAGCCCGTTCGTAAATACATTCATAATATACAAATCGAATGCGATAACCCGATGATTTTGCAAAACGATCGGCAGATTAACTCTATAACTTTCTCGCGCTGTATACGCGATTTATACTAGCCAAACCCGTGTGCGCACCCAAGAGAATCTATAAATCATCCCTCGCCGAGAGCTAATTAAAATTCTTCAGGCGAAACTTGCATTTCTACTCGCACATATATAATCCATACATCCATCGAAACGCGTTATATTATTCATGCGAATTTCCGAGCTTGGACGCGAGGAACCACCGCCGCCGCAACAATATCGCGTTTAAAGATCGCACACGACATTGAGAGCTGCAACGTAGTGGGCAAGGCAAGAAACCGAAAGTTTGTGCGAGTGTGTTGGAATTACTGGTACATCGGCGCCGAAGGACAAGAAACATATCGCGCGTTTTAGAACTAAAATCTATGTATTCGTATATACGAGAGCGAGTTTGGCACGTTATATGTACACATGCACGCGCGGCGCGGACAACCCTGCACGCCTTCGTTCGCAGGCGGCCTTATTTATTTAATTTTTTTAAAGCTCCGCTTCCGAGAAAAAGAGAGGGCCGTTTAACGCACTCGCACATACTCTCTCTTCTTTTTCGACTCCTTTGTTAAGCTCTCTCTCTCTCTCTCTCTTCTCTCTGCGTGTACGTGTACGTGTGCTCTCGGAGGTGGCGATCTGCTCGTCTTTACCTTGCCGCGCAATTTTATGCAAAATTTCGCGAGCGCGCGAGTAAAACGACTCTCTGCGCACGGGATGCAGACGTGCTGCTGTACAGGTGGAACTCAGCCACACATGGTATTCAAGTGATGTGAGATTTAATTCCTTGCATTATTCCGTTTACAATGTCTAATTGCTGTACCTTGAATTAGCACCCTTTACCTGAAACGCGTACCTCTGCCCTTTAGCAAATTTTTCGACGTATCACAAAAAGTAAAGCTAATCATTTCCTGAAAACGAAGAAAAAAATGCTCGCGCTCACCGACCCGTGCAGCCTGATGAAATGAAAATAATTTTCTCCAAAGCCTGAACGAAATTCATATCATCGTTCGGTACACGCGTAGCGGGTTTAGGCTCGTGTTTTCGCAGAATCAGCGCGATCTGCCGCGATTAGAGGATATATACGGATGCAAAATAAACATTTTATTACGGACCAGCTTGGACGATGTGTGTTTGAGTGTGTGTTTATAATATATAGGATGTACCGAAAGCGGAAACCATACGTGCGGATATTTTCTGGGAAAAGGCCCAATCTTAGCAACAATGAAGCTGCGCCGCTCAGTCCTCGTCCTCGTCGTCCTATTATTCTTCCCTAAAAACGAAGACAAAGAGTATCATCGAAATCTTTTTCGGGTGCGGGGTTCTCTCAGCTCTGTCTCTCTCCTCAAAGGCGTGTGTTCTTGTGTGTAAGCGCGCATACCTGCTCTTTTGCGTGGGTATATAACGTGTGAGTCGAGGCCCGGTATATCTACATAATAAGATTTAGCGTGATAACGTCTAAAGGAGGCAGTGATGCTCGAGACAGCAACGGGCAGCGGCGACATCAGTCCGGCACAAGCGCACAATTATACACTTACACTGCGTATATGCATTTATACTCACGCACGTATCATTGTTCTCGTCAATTAGCGTTTGCTTTTTCTACAATTTTTCAGTATCGACGCGATAGAAGTAGCTGGTTGCCGTCTCTGCAAAAATAATAATAATAATAAAAAAATAAATAAAAGAAAAGGGTTAGAGGTGTGGGATCGGATTTGGTATACAGCGCAGCGATGTGCTGCAGTAATTCCGCTGCACCGCGCGACGGAGCGCACTGCACGATCGACGTGCATGCACTGAGAGCCGCGAGAGCGAAGAAGCTGGAGAGAAGCTGCGGGAGAGAGAGAGAGCTTAAAATGAACCATGCCACGTATAGGGAGAGAAGCTGGTGGAGAATGAAGAAGAGAAAGGAGGAGGGGATTTCATTCATGAAGTTTCAGCATGTCCGCGAGGCGTCAATGGATGCACTCGGTCGCACGCGCCGGCCTGGTATTTCGCTCGCTCTCTCATTCTCTCTCTCTTTCTCCTTCTCTCTCGGGGCCGCCCTCGCAACTCTCTCTCTCTCTCTCTCGCTCTGTCTGGGTCGCGGCGCCGCTCTAGACGGCAACGAGACGATCCGAAGAAAGGGAGAACCCCCGCATAACATTCCAAAGTGTAGCGGCTATGTAGTACCTGCCAGCACCTCCTCCTCCTCCTCCTCCTCTTCTACTTCTTCTTCTTTTGCCTCTCTTCCTTCTTCTTCGTCTTCTGCTGCTGTGGCTGCTTCTCAGCAGCTCTCGACGGCAGCGCGTATAGCTTCTGCTTTGGCTGCTGCACACAGCTTCTTGAGCAGTCGGTGGATATATACGCGCGGGCCTGACGATTTCCTTCTGACGCTGCTGCTGCAGCAGCGCGCCCGCGTATATACTTATACTTACTTATACATCTCCTCTTCGTTTTCTCTCTCGGCCTCTCCGGCAGTTCCTCTTTCCGTTCGCGCGCGAGCCAAGCGTACGCCCGCCAAAGCCTATTACGGAGCTTCGCGCGCTTTTTCGCTTTCTTTGTTCGCCAAGCTGCGCGTATATGGAGACGACTTGAGCCGAAAAAGTACTTCGGCTTGATTTATTTTTTCCAATTTTTTTTTGTTTTAATCATTATGAGCAGCTTTTATTGCAAAATATTTTACTATTCTCTCGCTAACTACGAGGTTATTGGTTATTATGAATTATATTTCGAGACTTGGTGAAGATTAGGGTGAATATTTTACTTTCCATTGGGTAATCTGGAATTTTTGGTGTAGAAATAATTTTCATACAAAAAAAATCTTTTTATCCTGTCCTTCAGTATAACAATGACATGTCTCCACTTTTGAAAATTAGCATACATCAATGAAAATAGATCGTGCAGATGCATCTTCGATTTTATTCAAATGTAACGCCGATAAATTATATAGAATTATGTTTATCATAAATTTAGGAGACTGGCTTTTTCAACACCAATGCGTAGGTGTATACGTGTAGGGACAAGCGTAAAAGTCCAAATTTTGACTACGTGAAAAAAAATATTTCCCGCTGTGCAATAGACCGATGAGTGATTCCGAGAAAGCAAATACACGCACGTTATTGCAAAAGTCGTGCGCACTACTTTTGCAAAGGGCTCGCTCGTCGTATCCGGTGTAACTACTACCGATTCATGAATGTTCTTCCTACAGCTACTACGCGTACAGTTATTATACATGCGCTCGTCAAGGAAGAATGCTCTAACAACGATTTTCCGATCAGATCAGCGTTAAAAACAATTCTCTCTCGTTACTGTTTTTCGAGACAAAAGTCAGCGAATTTTCGTTCCGTACCGACGAGTCCTGAAGCATTATCTGACTGGAATTTGCCGAGAACAAAAAGAGCTCGGGCACGCAACTACACATATTATTCTAACGGTATCAAGCATCCGTTATCAAAGCCGAGTACGACTGATAAACTTGCAAAGTTAAATAAGATAAAAAGGTGACTCTCTCTCCCATTCTTCACAGAAATATCCTGAAGCGACTTATTTCTGGACAGAATAGGTTGAACGATCGTGTGAACATTTCGCACGAGTTTCAGGGGTGTATGTTTTGATCGCTTCAATTCATAGAATATTGATACATTTTTCTCCACGTATATCACGAAAAAAGAAATTGCGTCTAGTGGCGGTGCAGCGACGTGTAATCGACGATATCGCCGGAAGCGTACCTCGTCCAGGACGAACTTTCAAAATGTTTTATGTATCGGATGCTTTTAGCAAAATGCATTTCTTTATATGTGTGTGTGCGTGTGTGACGTCGAAATACAGCAAACTGCGCGCGCGCGACTCGACTTTCAAGTCTGACTTTCGTTCGCATGCACGCGCGTGAATGTCTGTGCCTATGTGTGTATATATGTGTGTGTGCATTTCTAAGTGTGTGTACCAACTCCAAGTTCGGAATCTGCACGCCCATGCCTCTCATGCTGCTTTACTGAGAGAGAGAGAGAGAGAGAGAGAGAGAGAAAGCGAGATATCGCTGTTGAAATACCGCCACCACTACCACCAGCCGCAACGATTCATGTGTATATGTGTGCGTGAGTTTGGTGGGTCCCTTCCCTTTAGGACTATGCACATTCCATCGTGATACGATCGCCTGGACTGGACGACTCTCGACCGGGTTAATTTTTTCCCCTTTAGAACATATAAGGACTGGAGCCCGAGGTGGTCGAATAAATAATTCCACATAGACGCGCTTAAGCGCTATAAGCGGAACGATAAAAAAAGCAGTGGATTGCCGGAGAACAATTTTTTAAAGGGAAAAATTAAATATTGTACAAGATTGGAATATTAATTAACTTTTAAAGGCTACGAGGGGATATGTACACTATTATCGAAAATTGGATTGCCTACACAAACTTCTGGCTTATCAATGACCGATAAAGCACGGATAAAAACTATGAATAGCTATACAAATAAAATCATATCCTCATTGACTCATTTAGTCGTCTCATAAGTACATTGAAAGGTTAGTGAGCATCCGATAGTTTTTATCAGCTATGTTATTTTTCCCCCAATTCGAATCAAATTCCTTCGTCATTTTCACTATCGATTCTGTATACAATAAAAAATAAAAGAAATCGATTATTCCTCTAAATAAGCTCTCAAAATCGCACTCCGCCAAATGGCTCAGAGGTTAATTCAAGTTGCAATCGAGCACATCCGTGTAAGTACGTGCGCGCGCCCACCCCAGTAAATATATAATAAACTCCGGGTAAATTATAACGAGAGAGCTGATAGAGGCCGTGCACGCGCGGCCCGCGAGAGAACTCCACGCGTGTTAAAGCGCGAGACACGCCAAAATGCATTTCGTATTACACGTATGTGTATGTGTTTGTGTGTGTATAAAAGATGCACCCGCCCATCGTTTGGCGAGAGCCGCGCTGCCGTTCTTGGGGCTCCTTCGACTCCTTCGCTCGCTCTCTCGCTGCGGCTCTCTCTCGAAAATGAGGCCCCGAAGCTATCGCGTGTGCCACGAGGGCCTTTACTCACTTATACACACACACACACACACACACACACACACATACACGTATTCACCGGCTATTATAAGACCCATGCCGGACCCTTTGTTCCCTCCAATGCACACGTGTGCATGAGTGCGCGTTTTACATCTATAAGTCCCCGTGTGTACACACAGGTATGCACGCACTGCGCGCGCGATCGTATAATAAACTTGTGTGCGTGCCTTATTTAGTTTAATTATGGGAAACTAATATGCTTGCAAGGATTAAGAGGACCTTGACTTGACGCGCACTGCTGCTGCTTGACGATTACCGGCGAAGCTAGAATTTTTATTCGCTTATTTTCGCATAAAGAAACTAATTTAACTTTGTTGTAACTATTATCAGCTTTTCTGAAAGATATACTTATACCCATTAAATCTATTTAAAATTGATCAAGCAAATTTAAAGATTTACAGGCGCTAAAACTTCTAAACACAAAAAATAATGATGATAATTAGCACGAATCTGATTGATTCAAAAATTGATAAAAGCAAGTTACTTCGCGTCCTAAACATTTAATTTTCATAATTTTATCTTCTCGCCACAACCGAGTGTCTTTTTCAATTCAACAAGTAAAGTTGACATAATTCCTACATTAATAAGATATGATTGAGGTATTTTTTCGTCTTATGAGTTTAAAACTATACCCTTCCATTTTTGTGAGGCCATTTGATAATAAATGTATCATAGAAACATGATTGTAAAAAAAAATCGAATTTTCGACCGAAATCGGTGTAATACTCCCCTTAATCTAATGGTGTCATTGACAATTATGAACAAGACGAAAATTGTTTTTTTGTTTTAACATAACATTCAACTGCATCGGCGAAAGCTCAGCGCGTCAAATCGACAAAGGAATCTTCCGAGCGATCCGTATTTCTCCCGCGCTCTGCTGTGTTGCAGTGTTGCAGTGCAGTCGTATCGGCGCGACGGCGCAGCAGCGCGCAACTTCTACTACTTAAACCGCGCGAGCTGCGAGCCCGCCAAGAGCAAGTAGTACTGGTGGCGCTCGGTGCGGCCGGCTACGCGGCTATTTCTCGCGCGCGCGCCAAATCTTCGCGCGCAGAATTCTGTATACATACACCGCACACATGTACACACGGGGACGCTCGGCAGCAGTTCGCATGCCGCAGCACACTGCTCTGTGTGCAGCTCGGAGCGCTCCGTAGTGTGTGTGTGTATCGCCATGTCTATAATATAATACTTGCGTGGCACCCACGAAGACCACAGAGCAGCAACACATACACATACACACACGAGCAACAGCGCCGCAGAAATGCCACGACTCTCGTTATTTTTTTCTTCTCTTTTTTTTGCCGGTACGTTCTCGGCTTATTTGCCTTTATTGTAGCTCCAGTATGTGTGGTATATGTGTAGATAATGACTTTGGCTCGCTCTGGTGTGGATACGTATATACGTAAGACTGTACATACGCACACGCAATACAAGGCAATACACGGAATCGTAGTCTATGACGGCGCCAACGTGGCTCATTGTACACCTCTGTCTTTTTTTCTACAATACCTTAAATGAGAAAAATTCGCCTTAAACACAGTTAAGGCCCCCGCCCTCGTTGAGCTAGGTGTACGTAATATAATAGCTGCAACAGGTATCTGTCTCTAGCGTTTAAGAGAGCCAGCCCCATTGGATTTTCTTATTGAATCGTCGAAAAAGAAGAAAAAAAATTGCTGCGAGAGCTGCTGCTGCTGCCTCTGCCTCTAATGGCACTGAAAAATTGTGAATGGACTATGAATAGATGTTACGGTCTCATGCCTCGACGATTTACTACTCGGAAGGTATATCCGCGGACGTTGTCTGTGTGTGTGTGCCGTACATATATACATATAATTCTGCGGGCGAGCGAGTGGAAGCGAAATATATGTACAGGCCTACGTTTGTGCACAGCAACGTCGCCGGAAATCTGGCGTCGACCACTCGAGTTGCTCTTTATTTGCATTGGAAAATCTCCCGTCAGTCATTGACTTTTTTTCTTTTCTTTTTTCCATATAGATTTATACTCGGCCGCTGAAAAGTTGTATATATTATAGTTCCGTGATCGTTCGAGCTTTTTACGAGGGCTAATTTCTCTATTGCCGAAGGTTGTGCTAGACAATGGCATTACGACGATTTTGGCAGCTGTGATAATAAATTTGTCGCGCGTTACACGTAAAAATTTCTTATACTTCTCGAGCGACGAAGTATGAAATTATTCGACAGGCCATTTTTGCTTCAATTTGATAAACGAGGCAGACGTGTGGCTTGCGTTATTGACGCTCGATCAAAGTTCATAAAAATATATTCACGATACGTATATACATTGATGTATAAGAGTCGCGCAAAGCTGATACACGGAAAAAAAATCTGCTGCTTCATTTCGTGGCTCCGAGATATCATCGTTTTTAACTTTTAGAGAACGCAAAACGCCGAGCCATTGGAATTTCCGAATTGATTTTAATACATCAGCAACAGAAGCAGCAGTTTGCACAGATTTTTCGACTTTAATACAATCGTCTGTTGGAAGCAAAACACTCGATCATCGGAAAAATAGAACGAAACGAGGCAAAAAAAATGATACATTTAATCGATATACTTCATATTGCGTGCCTCGTATGTCACACAATGCCTCGCGTACTGCATGTGTCACCGCTATACCTGCGTAAACGTTCGATATACGCGATCGTGCGTATGCGCTCATAGCAGCAGCTCATAAAAACGAGCTGCGTAAACGTATAAAAGATACCGATCACCGAATGTCACCATATTATTATTCGCGCGTATACAATATTCATATCTGTATACAAACACGAAATCTCCGAGGCTCGAGAGATGAAAAATCTGCACGATGCGTGACATACGCGTGGCGCGCGCAGGTGCTTATCGTATCCCTAAGTCTTTGCCATATACATATACCAACACACTCAACTGCTGCTGCTTATACGCGTTGACGATCTCGGGCTGCCTCGTGCGAGACGCGAGAGCAGATGTTTCGTCGCGAGATATACATAATTGATATGTATAATATCGAATCAAGGCGCGTATAATATGTCGAATATACTGTCCAACATTTATTTATATCGGCAGGCAGCTAGCGCATATATATCGTATAGTTGGCGTGTCGGTCGATGATCGTTGTCGTCATTGCGATCTATGTACGCGAGTGTAATAAAGTCAAGAGCCAGTAGAGAGAACGAGAAAAAGAGAGACGGACGGCAGCTATATACAGTAGTATTAGTAGTAGCTCTTATACGCCAACTAGCTATGTTGCTGCTGCTGCTACTCGCCTCGTGTGTGGTTCGCGTGGCTCGGCATACTAATCACGGCTACTATACGCGAGTTTTTGACTTCTCCTCTCTCCTTCTATCATACGACAGCAGCAACAGCAGCAAACGCGGCGCATACAAGCTCGACGGCTTCTTCTTCGTGTTCCACGAATTTTCTCGAACGTTTTTTACGAGCTATTAATGAATTTGCTGAAAATTGGAAGGAAAGAACGAACGGCGAGAGAGAAAAAAGTATATTACCTGTTGCTTCACCTATTACCCCGAAACACGAACGCATTCCTCGGAGATCTCTGCGGCCGTATACATACATACATACATACATACATACATACATACATACATATAAATCGGTATATACGCGTGTACTAGACAAATAAATCGTTGGCGTATATAAACCTGTGCCTTCCGTGCGCCATCGACATCGCAGCCGCTTAGTTAAAGCTTCCCGTTCAAATTTGTATTTCTCATTTGATAAACATAATGACCGACTTTGAAGTAATGTCTCCTCCGGCTCTGGTATTTAAACTGCGTCTGTGTGTACGAGCTAGCGAAACTGAATTTTTCCACGGCTAGTTTAAATGACCAGCGGCACGCACACGAAAAAATGGCATTTCGAGTCTCTCGATTTAAAATACTCTCACTCTCACTCTCGGAGCTCGTGGAATTATCGATGATTCACCTCCTCGTCGTAAATATATGAGCGAAAAATATGTTTAAACCTCATAGATACATCATAAAATGCATACTCGATGGCGCAATAATTAAAAGGTATACGCAGGCATACACATATCCACCTTCTCTACCTGACGCGCGCATCAGAATGTCCATAAACAACGAAAAAGGCAGAGTCGAAGCCTGGCTCTGCGGACGAGCTTATCCGATGGCTAACTCCGGAATCTCATATCTCGTAATAACCATTCCGTCCCAATAATAATAAGCGATTAGCCTGTCTTTCGGTCTCTACCTTAGCTCCGTATCTCGCATTCATTTGCGGAGCCCTCCGCTCGGCCTTTTGAAGCCAGGCCAGCTCGCCAACCCGGGGGCTAGAATAATGCGTGCCAAATTCCAGATAGAGGCCCTTTGCTCTTGAGAGCGGGCGCGCGCGCGCGTGGGTGTGTGGGAAGAGTCGCCGCGGCTCTCTCGGCAGCAGCAGCAACAAACACACGCAGCACACACAAATGCAGCGAAAGGGGAATGAAAAATAAAAAAAGGACAGAAAAATGGGGGAGGCCATAAGTCAGTGTGTATGTGTTTTGCGCTGTGTGCGAGTTGAGCGAGACGCCGTAGGCACAGAGCGAGAGAGAGAGATTTTGGGACCGCGACAAAGCCGCACCAATGTAAATCGATCTCTCTTCGCTCTCGCCGTCTCTTACTTTTAACCAATATAATACTCGCGCGCGCGCGTATGCGTTTAGCTTTGCTCCAGCCTACCAATACCTTACCTACCCAAGAGAGAAAAAGAGAGAAAGCTGCAGCCGAATAACTTTTGCCGTGCAGTGACGACGACGACGACGCGCATTCCTTCGACAACGACGACGACTTTCGGCTGCCCCAACATACACGGGGGGTGGTGGCTCGACGATCCGTGTAATGCTCTTTTTTAACATTGCTTTTTTCTTTCTTTTTTTACTTCATTTTATTTTACTCCCGCGTTCTCGCACACTCGATGCGTTACTCTCAGTTAATATAGTCTTTGAGCTTAAAACGCGCAACAATTTTCACGTTATTATGTCAACGTGGAGCTGATTCATCGAAGCTTACGCGGGGGGAAGCATAACCGGACTGCTAACGTCGAAAATAGTCGCGCCGATCTTGCGAATGATCATTTACGCGCCGTTGTTGTTCTGCTGCTGGCGCTTTAGATCCGATATAGCGTAACGCCTAGAGCTCGTATGTGACGCTAATCACCCCGGCATTTGTTTTCCTTGTCACATATCCGCCTCTCTTTCGCTTGAGCATTGTCGACGAAAAAAAGAGCAACAATAAAAAAGAAGAAGAAGAAAAAGAAGGCCCGCCACCATTTTCATTCACTGATTTTTCCTCTATTTTTTCTTCATTCCTTTTTTTTCTTCTGAAAAAATTTTTTGCCTCTTATGAATGGGGATCCAGTATATATACAGTGCTGGTGCCGCGTTATATAGTCTCGCGTGCTTGTGTGTGTGTGTGTGAATCAGCTGCGCGGAATCGTAAAGATATCCTCTCATACAAATCGGGTTTTCCTTGGAACTTCACCTTTTATGTGCCTCGTAGTTTTCATGTATGACTCCGTTTTTGCCCCGCGTGTCTGCGCGCGTCCGCAAGTATGTGTGTGCTATATAAGAAAAAATACATGAGGCAGCTTGCGCGAGCGAACGATCTATCCGCATGGCGCATATTTTTGAAGTTTCCGAAAAATGCTGACCGCAAAAAATACATATAAACATTATGAAGTTTTTTTTCTGCCTTTGCTTTAGCTTTGCTTTGCCTCGAACGTTTACGACCATCAATTACCAAATCGCATCTTGTGTGTACGGTAAGTAAGAGACGACGAGAGTTGCTCCTAGAGAGTCCAAACACCTGCTATATAGTGTGCAAAGCGAGCAAAATCACGAGATCCGCTGGGATTCCGGCGAAAAACGTTTATGTGTATGCTTATAACGCTTTCTCTCTCTCTCTCTCTCTGCACTCCGTGTGTGCATAAAAGAATTGTTGCGCAAAACGCGATATCGATTACCAACATGACATCGTTGTCGTCGTCTCCGCCGCCGCCGAAGAAGAAGAGAAGATGCAATGGGCCATGGTTTGCGCGGGCTCAACATATGAAATCTCACCACCCGAAAACTACCTGCCTTCGGGATGCTGCTGCTGCTCTGTCGCTGCAACCACACTCGAACGAGATCTCGCAGTAGTTTTTGCCTCGAAAAAGAGCAACCGCAGCAGCAGCAGCAGCAGCAACACAGAAGGGAGCAAAACCAAAGCGAAGCAAAACCCGCGCTTCTCAAATTTTGCCTTCTTCGAAAGATTCTTAGAGCGAGTGAGAGCGAGAGAGAGAGCGAAGACAAGGCGGTTTGTTTGCCCTTTAAAAAAGTGCTATTCGACACTGCAACGACCCGCAGCCAGGTAGGCAGGCAGGCAGGCAGGCAGCAGCATTATTATATCGATAAAAAGATGAAAGAATGAATCGTTAGCGTTAGCGCGCGGCCAAATGAAAGGGCGAAATGTGTGGCGAAACTTCGTTACACACACACATACGTACACGTGCATAATACACGTATAGGTATACGTATAGGCAGTAGCTCGATGGTCGCGTCGATACGTTTCCGAACGTCGCGCTCTATCAATTACGCAGCTATACACCTCAATCCTTCTCTTTCACTAGGTAACTCGACACTTTATCGCTCGACTGTGTAGGACTCGGATTCTCGACTGCTGCTGCTGCTGCTGCTGCTACTCCTGCTCCCGCTACCAAGGAGCAACGACGTCGCCTCGAATTATAGATTCCTCGTGCTTTACTCTTCATTAATTAAGGCACTTCTTTTTCGAACGAGGCAGGGGAAAAAGACTTTGCAAGAGTGCCGTCGTGTGTATGCGAGCTTATACATTATATACGTATGCAAAAAGGCCTTTATAATATATACAGTTACACTCGGCAACAAACTAGCAGAGCGAAGGCTAAATTTTATCACATTTTTTGGAAAAGATTTCTCAATCTATATGTGGCGTTTCGCGTCAAAATTCCTGGTCCAGGCGTTGTGAATCGAAATTGCTTAATTTCTAACTCGCGGAGAAAGTACCTTATGCACTAAGAAAAAAACTTGATAAATTCGATGTATTTTTGTCTCCGTTTTTTGATGATGTAGTCTAATTTTACAAAATTTTTCATTTTAAAATTTTTCAAATGAGTCTTGTTGAAAAAAGAAAAAAATGTCCCATTAGAAATACTATTTTTCAGAGGGACATATTTAATATTCTTGAAATATTAATCAAAGAATGCAAAGCCGCGTACTCGACGGGTCAGTTAGTAACTGAACATGACATGCTATTTTATGAAATCAATCAATTTAATCATTCACGATGAAAAGTCATTATTAATAATCTGCGCAAAAAATAGAAGTACTTGAAAGAAAAGAATGTAATCGGTAGGCCAGCCGGTCAAGCGAGCTGCTTTGATATTGCTGAATAATATCTCGTGAATATGAGGAAAGGCCGCTTTAAAAAGTAATTTTTCCAATGGGGAATTTTTTTATCTTTCGATCTACACAGTTTTGAAATTTCTTAAAAATTAAGTTTTTCATTTTTTTCAAATTTTTTGTCTAATAATACAGGAGTCCAGGAGTTTTGCAGTGAAATGCCTCATATACATAATATGCGCAAAGTCGCGGCGTTCGTAGCTCAACCAATGTGAAGAGCTTTTTTCTTGACGGCCGATCTTTTCCCTGAATATCCATTGTCATAGTCGCTCGAGTGTTAATAGCTTAAATTTGTTCCCAAGAACAATCGGCTTTTCTCAATCTCTCGCTATTATTTTCCATTTACATGCGCGCGTTTGTGGTGTCGTAAATCCGATTCATTTAAATTTATACATATTATATACATTTTTTTGAAATCCCGGGTTATTTAATATGTTTCATCGAACCAATTTTACATCGAAACAAAAAGGAAAACAAACAACCAAAAAAGAGCCGAAAAAAAACAAAAAAAATAAAATAACAGTCTCTGGCCAATGGAATAAAACGTTCCCGGTAAATAGGACTTCGAATTTGTGTGGGGGACTTATCATAGCAAAAAAGCACATAATATTGTATAAATCGAACGAGCGTGAAAGATGCACGCGCGCGACCGACCGACCGACCGAATTGTATTCAATTCCACGAGATTTAAAGACTTGCATTTCAACAATGCATTCCAGCGAGAGAGAGAGAGAGAGAGAGAGAGAAAGATTGTGGTATGGGTGCAGACATGTGCCCTCATGGTGTCCAGAATCACTTCATTCCAATCCTTGTGGCTGCTGCTGCTGCTTCTGCCGATCAGAGGGTCGAAAATTCCGCGCACACGACGACGACGACGAGAACCCACATATACTTACGTGCGCATAAACAAGTGAACATTGTTGGGAGCAAGCAGTGCGGCGCTGCAGCATATGACGGCCCGAATGATGATCAATCAACGTTCGTCCCGCGCGCAGCCGAACTTTCTCATTTCCCGCGGCCTACGCCTCTCTCTCTCTCTCTCTTTCACTGCAGCGCTCCCTTTAAAAATCCATGTATATAAATACGTTTGCCGTGCGTATGTATATCCATTTAAAAAAACTGGTATAAATTATACCGATGCGATTCTCTCTCTCTTCTCTGCATGTGTAAACTTTTCTCATTCCGCGTGCCAATATAGAGCCGGTCTTCTAATACGAAACTTATGGCGGCGTCCGCGCGTCTTTTTGTTCGTATAAGTGAGTGAGAGAGGCGGAAAAAAGGAGGACCGAGTTCTAGGAAGCTCGTGTTGAGCTCTGTACCTGTGTGTGTGTGCGAGTGCATGCACACGCGCGTATGTGTAAGCGCCTTCGGACGGTGCGAGGGAGAGACAGTGGTGAGAGAGAAGCTTTGAAATGCGCGCGAGCGCGAACAAGTGTCTGTGCGTGTGTGCATGCGAGCGCGCGTGTGTGTCCGTGTCTGTCTGCGTCTGTCTCTGTATTAAGAGAAAGAAAGGAAAAGAAAAAGAAAGAAATGAAAGAGGTATATAAGGATTGGGCATAAAGAAGAAGGACCCGGCAATAGAGTCGGGACCGGTATGTGTGCGCGCCCATATAGCCGCCCGCGTTCAGGAATAACATTTAAGGAGCCGAGCTGTATACGAGTGAGATAGCAAAAGTTTCCTTTTTTCTCGCTCGTACATATAATATAGCTCGCGCTCGATTGCTCCTTTTCGTGGGCACATATATTCAAGAAGTGTGCGAAAACAGTCCGGGGAAAAAGAGTGCGAAGTTCGGGAAGAATAAAGCGCGCCTCGGTGGTACAAGAGCACTTGGCGAACGGATGTTGCGCGCGCTCGAGCGTCGTCGGCCTCCCACGAAAGAGAATGAAAATCATAATAGAGAAAACGAAGCCCTCACGCTGATCGTTAAGTTTCTAATGTGTACGACGAAGCTCTAAAAGATTTACGATAAGCGATCTACGAGCCCTCAAAAATGAATTCCATTCGGCATTCTTTTATGAAGGGCCTCAGCGAACGGAGCTTGCAAGCTGCGCACGGTATCCAAAGACAAGTACTACTAATGTCTTATTCGCGCGAAGCACTTTGAATTTTTTAATTTCTCTCCGCGCTTGGCAATAAAGTTGAATAACAGTAATTTCCAACGCACTCCTCGAAATAAAGTTTTTCTAGCCGACGAATGTATCGAGACTCTTGAAACCACTCGACCTTGGAGCTTTTATGTATATCTACGAGCACATGCCTTCGTCGACTGCGCTTTATTATATAGATTTCTGCATTCATAGGCCGCGTCGAAGATTTATGAGCCTCGCATATACGAACCAGCGCTAGCCCCGCGTGTGCCCTTAACTTATATACCTACGCTCAACGCGCCGACGTAGCGCCTTATAGATTCGTCTAAACTTGTTAAAATATCTCGCATAATACCTGGAATGCTATAAGATATAATACATATACCATATCGAAAACATTATATTTTGCTCTCATCTCTCAGGGCTGTGTGTAGCCAGCCATCCTAGCAGAAACTTTGTTTTGTGTGTTGCGCGCGGCGCGGAATATATTTTTTTGAAGCTCGCGCGGAGCGTCTCAGCACACACGATCTCAAAGGTGAAAATTATGCATCGAGCCTGCGGCCGCGAAACGCCCTTAAAAACTACACACACGATACATATAATGCTACACAGTTCTCGTGCAAGCACAAGCATACCTGAGGATGGCGGCGCGCAGCTCTAGTCGCCATTGCTACGTATAGGTAGGACACAAAGGGGTTCCGCGATCGGAGCTGCACATACAAAGTCGTATAGTATACTATCCGTATGCATATATGCGCTCGCTTTGTAGGTGAGAAAAAAAGATCGTGATTCGAAAAACCGTAGGCGCCAGCGGTATCTCTCTCGCGGTGAACACGGCGCGAGTGGATCATTATCTTTCGGTCGACTCTCGGCGCGCGCGCGCTCACGCTTTATACGACCTATGGCATAAAATACAGCGTGTGGTGCGCTGTATTTCTCAAACAAATCGACAACACACACACACACACACACACAAAATGGCAAGTATAGGATACCAGCAGCGGTGTGATGAGTGTGGGAGAGCATTTTTGCTTATTCTTCTCGCCCCGTTATGGACCCTCGTGTATAAGGATACCATTTCGTGCTTTATAAAAGAGATTATCGTTTTGCATACACTCGCGTCGATTTGTAATTATGAGTGCGTAACAATACATTTTGTAATAACGCCGACTATGATGATCGACGGAGACGATAAACGATGACGAAGGTCGTAAGCTCCTCTCAAACAGCGGTATAGATGGTATGTGAGAAGCGCAAGTCCTTAAACGCTGCGCAACAACGATAGGCACGTGTATCGGCGCGGTTCATCATCACCTGCCGCGCGTTATATGTATTGGCTATTTTATTCAATAACCGAGGTACTAATAAATGTCGGTCTCGTTAAAAGAGAATCATTACGCAATTATATGCGTCTGTTTTTTTTTCTCTCTCTCTCTCTCCCTTTCTCTTTCTCTGCTTCGTGAGGTAAATCGCGTCGATCGCGTTTTTCCTCACACGTGGCGCCGCGACGCTGGCATGTTAGCGATAAGCAAACAGTGCGGCTTGGCATTTGCTCATCGTTAGGAAAAACAATTCATTTCGCTACTTGCCTCATTGTGTGTGTCAAGCAATTTTTTTCTCAATTATGCTCCCGCGACTTTATGAATTTCAAATTTCAATATTTTGGGCGTTCAGTCACACGCATATATATTATTTATAAGTATATTATCTCGATTATCAGCTGCCACGCGAATAACGTAAATTTTTGCAAGAGAGAAATATAATTTATTGTTCGTCGTCTATGATGTGCCGAGCTGAACGAGCGTAAAATTCCTGGGCCAGCCCCTTGCACACACGCCAAAAGGCTCAAGGATCTCCTCCAAATGCGTATATATATACTATATGCTTCTTTGTTGGCGATCTCTCGCGCGCGCGCATTAATAGTTTCAGCGAATTTTTATCTCGCATATAAATATAGGAAGACGCGCGAGCTGATCTGCCTCTTCTTTCGAGAAAGGTGAGATAGGCTTTCGTGCGTCTGAGATATACCATATCCGTAGGAATCAAAAACGGTACTAAAATTAATCCTGCTGCCGGCTCGAGCCGCCATCCCGTGTATGCCTATTAGGCAAAAGTATCCTATGTGTATTTATTTTTTCTTCTGTGAGAACAAAATAGCTTTACCTCTTCTTCTCATATCCTCCTCTTGTTTTGTCGACTTCTCTCTGTCTTCGGGGGCCGGTTCAACGATCACAAAATCATTTGCATCTGAGAGAATTTATCGACTACGCGACGTCCGCGGCGCGCGTCTGTTTTCCGCCAACTGCGCTCGTTCTCTCGCAAATGGCATTGTATGCGCGTACTACATTCATGTATACGAGTCGTGCTCCTGTGGCGGAAAATTTCGCTCGAGAAAAAAAAAGTATCGGGAGCTTTTATGCGCGAGCGCAGAGCAGTATACCGGTTATATCCGCTGCACGATTATTGCAGCTCGTTGACGCATATAGGTGCTTGCTGCGTTCGTTTTACAATTAACTATTGGGTTTACACGCGAGTGCGCTAGAAAAAGAGTGTGCGAGTAAGAGAACATAAAAAAGCAGGGCGCTTTGGCGCCGCGTCGCGATCTGCTCTCTATTAATATGTCATGCGCTTATTTATCGTCTACCGTGCGCTGATGCGTGTAAGTACCTACCTTATAACTTACACACAGCCGCCGGCTTCGTGTGCTGCTGCAGCTCGTGCGCCGCGTGTACGCGCACACACATACATACAGGTGAAATTCATACCCACTCGACGCGCGTACACTCGAGAAAGAGCGAGAAGGAGAGGCTAAATGGTTGCTCGCGCGCGATTTCAACACCCACTTCGTGTACGCGCGTTTCATTATTATTATTATCGTAGCTGCAACAGCTGACGACTTTTCCGTCCTCGGTTTACACACCTGTACTACACCTTTACGCGAACGTAATAGTACAGAGACTTATTTCATAGGCGTCAGAGAGTAGTAGTAAGCCGATCTCGTATGTATGCACCTATACACGACGTGCATACGTTTATATACTCTATAATAATACGCGCGCGAGCACCGAGTGAAAAGTGCCGCTCGTGATTTTTGGAGCTGTATCATCGCTCGTAATATGCACGTAAGCGCGCAGTGACTCAGATTGATACACTTCGAGAGAGCTGTCTCATTTTACCCGATGCGCACATAATATTAGTCCAGTGAACGCTCACGCACAGCTGCACTTTTTTCCTTCCGTTATTGTTATTATTCTTTTTTCCACCTCATCATCTTTTTCATCATCATTTTTATATTTATATACGAGACACGCGTGCAGTGTATAATGTGAAAACGATGAGTTTTTCACACGATCGAGCGAAAAACACCTTTCACCATCGAGCGTTCGTCGCTACAGCTCTAGCTAGCTAGCTTGTTTGGGTTATTTAAATTCCGTCAAAACTATTCAAGCTTTTAAGAAGTCGTCTAATATTTTTTCTCTTTTCTCGCGTGTTTAAATGCGCGACTCAGGTGTATATATTTGTACATGCATGAGTATATATTTTATGAATGAGTGTGCGTGTCTGTGTGTGAGTCGCGTCGCGGAGATTTAAAAAGGAAAAGATTTCGAAATTAAAGTTTTGTGATTTTTATTTTTCCTCGTATATAGCACGTTTATACGTATATATGTGTATCTATATAATAGAGCGAGCGACGTGTAGTGACTTTCGGAATTTTTATATGCGTTATTATATTATATACGCGCCGTGCATCAGCTTCAGCTTCAGCGGCAGCAGCAGCTCGAATTCGCATGCCGAAAAACGTTAATGATAGACCCACGTGCGCGATACCTATATTAAACACACTAACACATATACACGGGCACAAGCTGATGAGCCAAGTCGCGCAGAGAGACGTCCTGAAAAAAGAAGATCGTCCTGAGCGAGCTCCGAGAGCAGCTCGTCTCATTATGTATTCCCGACGTTTATAATACACAAATAATATGCCGACTGCGGTGGACTAATAATGATCGTATTGGCACACGAAAATTCGTGAGAGTCAGGGAGAGATATAGATACAGCTGAGATATACGTATCAGCGATGGCTTATCGCGTGAGCCTAGCTCAGCGGAGCGCCTGTTTCTCGGTATATGAACGCTCGGATAGAGTTAAGCTCTATCTCTTGGGCGCCGAAATCGCGTGAATTAACTTATTACTTGGTTTTTCGCCTGTAGCTATAATACGATTAATCAATCTTACTCCACCCTTGAGACTCGCGAGAGCTTTTGTTTATTTAAACAACTTTGTACAACTTTGTGGATCACGTGAATGAAAATTTGTCCAAGACCTTGACCTTCGGTTTTAAACTCGATCTAAAACGATAAGTTTCATCTACGCATCCATGCTCGCTCGTGCAATTTTTGCTGCGATCCCACGTGAAGTTGAGCTTCGACTCTGTCGGCCCTTTTGTCTTGTATGCTATGTGCGTGTGTATATGAAGACGGCAAATGGAATCTAGTTTGACGAGCTGATTACGTATGCGTGATACATGGTCCTCTTTCTCTCTCTCTTTCTCTCTCTTTCCTCTCACGAGACTTGCTCAAATGTGCCTCTGTACACTAATTGAAAGCCGCCGATACGATTGCGTGAATTTTACACCCCACACACTTATACAGGCAGGTAGGGATACGATCTATTATGTTTATACACTCTGAGAAGATTTTTGGGAATGGTATTAGAAAAAAAGTTCGTGATGAAGATGTGTGTATGCTGGATATATCGCAAGCCCCATGAGTTAGTGTTTATTTATATTCGTACACCTGACTTGGTGCTTGAACACACGCCTTACATAATAAAAGTGTTTGACAAGCACGTATTGCGTATACCGAAGAGGATTGACCGAGCAATGTACCTTTAATTACGGGCTACAGCTATCCTCTAGCTCGACTTGCGATGTGATACATTGGGCCTTGTTTACGATATTCTCTCGGCTAGGTTCTCGTAATAATAGAGCTTTAAACCTTGTATTGCATACGACGACGAAGAGAACTTGTCAGATTTCGGGTGCAATATTTTTTTACAGCACCCGCGAATAAAGTTTATCGAGGAAAGGAGTTAGTTGCCTTTGCAAATTCTTTGCGAGACCGTAATTCGATTCATATAAAAGACCAGCAACTCGTGTGACTAGTATAGATTATTTCGACATTTACTCTGATTTCCAATTAAAGTGATGATCGATCTGTTCCAGCTAATCATGTTGACGTGTGTACCTGTAATAGCCGCCGCTCGTACAGGTGTATCAGATTGTCGAATAATAAAAAAAAAAGGAGCAGAGGAAAATTTTTGATCGAGTATACATAGCTGCGGACATTTCTCGGTATAAGACGCAACTGAAAGGACACCGATGCAGCGCGACGGACACGTGATCGTGAGAATGCACCTATCCATTATATACTACGTTATACGCTGCACGCGCGCGCGACGTATCGAGAGCAGCGCAGCTCCAAAAGCTCGATGGGACTAAATGCATTCCTGTGCGTTTTGTCAAAGTCTCGTATGCACCACCCGTGTCTGTGTCTGTGTGTGTCTGTCGCATAACTGCACAGATTTCTTCGCTCGATTCGTCGATGTCATTCGTCTTTGATCTACGACGTTCTTACCAATCGCTCGATACGTGCTCTCCTCTCTTACTCTAGGAGGTCTTTCTTCTGTTGGATTTCTGGAGCCGCCGCAAAGCACGCCGTGAATGTGACCTGGCGATCACATTTCGATATAGATTATTTGAGATTTTTGAATTTTTATTTATCACGCTCAGGCTGAGGTTTATCTATTACGTAATTTCCTCCGAAACGCTCAAATTCATATGTTACATAGGAGCTCCGAGCAAATAATCTCCCGATTTTGTATATCAAGCTCGGCTATTGACCGTATCCACATATGTGAAAAAGCCAAATATCATAACTATCTGAAAAGTGAATAAAAAGATTATATATACAGCGCTACGAAAACAGTCGGATCGCGATCGAATGGCTTTGTCGTGAGCCCAAGAGCAGCACAGATGAAGAGTTCAAACCTACGGCATACGGTAACAAAGGTTCATTGAGAAGAATTTTTTGCCGGTATACTCCTCGATGTGCGTATTTTTTCCTCTCGTTCCTTTTTTTTATGTACTCATAATACTACGAGGTTTATTGCGCTGACTCGCTGCTGCTGCTGCGGAACATATACATATAGCTCGAAGCATGTGCTTACATACAAAGACGCGTTATCGAGACCCATAGGCCGATAGAAGCCGCTTCCGCTCGTCTTTGATAAAGCTCGAGGCTCGGGGCATGAGCTCGGCTTTAAGCACGTGCTGTACGCGCGAGCGACGTTGCTTATTATAATACACACTTCTCCCGTTACGATCGCGTACATATACGTATGTATAACCTACTCCGTGAACCGCGTGGAGGCTGTTACAACATTTCGCGAACTCTGCACATTATTGTACGTTTATTTGAATATAATATAATTTATGAATGAACGGGTCGAATCGGAAGAGATTCGGAGTTGAGTCACTTGGCTTGAGTGACCCCATGCGATCGAGTTGAAATATAACGCGTTTAATAATAGAGACCTCTCTATGCAAGAGTGTAAATCGAACAAAACAGCGTCTATCGATGCAATGAATAATGCTGAAGCTAATCGGTAAACACGAGTAGTTGCATTCGTTTAACAGTTGTTATTATAGACGCGACGAGATGATATTGCTAATAAATGCGCCGACGAATCAAAGTAAGAAGATACTGCACTACATGCTATCGCCTATGGCTCGAGTGGGTTCTGCAGTGTGCGAGTGTGTGTATATAGCAATGGTCCGCAGAGAATGAGGATCTCGCTCTCTCTAGCGAGAAAAATACTTCTAAAATTACCTTTCGCGCATAGTTTTATATTCTTCGTAGTGCTATAGTCGAAGGAATAGAAGGCCAGAAAGGCTTCGCTTTTTTTTACTCTTCTTCTTTTTTTTTCGAGGTCGACGCTTTCGGCACCAAAGCGCGCATCTCGCTTATTTTATTTTTTTTGCTCAAATTTTTTTTTTCATTTTTCGCCGTCTTCCTCATCTTCTTCTTTCATTAGCACGCAAGCCCCGAAGAGAGTCTATATACTGCACGGGTACAGCCTCGCGCGCATAGAAGAAGATGAAGAAGATTTTGTAATATATTGGAACGACCAGTCGGTTTCTCTTCTGCTGCTGCTGCTACCACTACTACTGCCCGTGTACAACATTCGTTACATATGTGTGTATGTGTAATATACGCGCGCACACATCGACAACAGCACGTGAATGAATGACGTGTGTGCGCGGCGCGTACGAATGTGTTGGTGTGTATGTATATAGAGTGGCCCGCGGTGCTGCTGGACCACATGAGATTTAAGAGAGATTCCCACAGACCACCAGTGGCTCGTGCAAATGTATATTTATACACGAGTGTACGTTTGTGTGTGTGTCTGCATGCCATATGTATTTTATACATATATACGAGGACTAACTACTTCAGATTATTGGCTCGGCGTCCGGTCGCCAAAGTGCATACACACACACACACACACACACACACACACTAGTCGCCCAACACTCTTACTTACTCTCTTACTCGTATGTAGCTATACGTAGACGATGAAAACAAATCTTTGTGATTGGACCGCGATCCTGTGCAGTGCGGTAAGCTCGTGACGCGATGCATTATACATACGATATCGAGATCGGCTCGGCCCCACACACACGCGCATGCAAGCTTATGTGCAAGTCGAAATAATATAAACTTGCGCACACGATATTTAATTGCTCGCTGGAATGCTGATCAAAAAGTCGACCCGAGAGTTTCGGATCACAGGGAGTATATTACATGTTCGGCATAAGCACTCACTCGCCCGCTGCAGATCGTTTATGAGCTATTCTGGAATTTCGCTTGATTTATAGCGATTATTTTGTAATAATATCATTGGCATAATATTCGAGCTCGTTGTGTATTATACCGACTCTATATATACACACACATACTGCGCGCGGGCACGAAAGCCGATGAATATTTATTCGCCACGCGCGTTTCACCTGCCTCGCTACGGCTCGCTCCTCTCTGTGTTGTGTTGTTCATTATAATTGATTCGTGGAAGCTCGATCCTCTCGCGCGACTTTGTTTAAAAATCCGCGCGCACCAGCGAGGATTCGGGTTAAAATGATACAATATTATGTATACACACGGCAGAGAGAGGATATATCGAGATTTTGAGCTTGCCGCCGCCACCGCCACCGCGACCTTCCTCCGTTTCAAGCGATTTTGTCTAGGCCGTTTATTTTTCTCTTCCTTTTTTTTGCACGTGACGCGTTAAAGCTCGGGCCGAATTCCGAGCAATGATCGAATTTACCGCAGAGATGCACGCGCGCACGTACCACTGCAGGTACACGCGAAAAACTAACGTTGCATTGTTCGTTTCGCGGTTACTTTTCTCACGCGACGAAAGGCCCAAATGTTACTCTCAAGCTCGAGGCGTTAGGAATAGAATGAGCCGTGAAAAAACGAAGATAAGTTTGTCTTGCAGAAATAAAAATTAAACGAGCTCCAATCGTTTTCTACCATCTTCATTCGTAGAGTATTTATACCCCTTTATGAATCTTGGATTTTACGCGTGAGTTTACGTTTTGTTTACCTCGCAGCGAACGAAACTAATACACATAAACGCCTATAACGCGTAATCATCATGGCAGGACTCGGACACTGCCGGGTCCAATTCAACTCGGCTCTTGATGAGCTGTATCAAGTACCGATCAAAGAGCGATTCGATTTCCGGTCTCTGCGTGCGAGCCTTTGAGACGCTGCGCTGCGCGCCACATACCACGCCGGGGACTCACATTGTCTCGCACTCCATACAATAAACGCGCGCAGCATCATTAACTCTCTGTGTGTCGGTGTGGGAATTGAATCAGGTATATTATAAATACATACATACGCACACCTTGCGAGAACTGCGTCTCTTTCATCCACTTCTAGGATATACGAAGGATGTAACCTGCTGTTTGTAATACGTGCGCTGTGGTTTATGTCCAATTGGTTTTCTCGAACGCCTGGCGCCGCAGTAGCATCAGCAGCAGCGACACCGACGTATACAGCAGGTTCAAAGTTTACACAATGTATATCGATCCCACAGAGCTATGTTATAATAACGTGTGCGTGTGTATATATGCGCACTCCCTGGACCCGAAGCCTGTGTGGATATACGCGCGGTATCCTTGTTACACACCCTCGTCGTCGTCTATGCTACGAGGTAGATATACAACTTCCTTTTTCTCGCGCGGCTCGCTCTCGCGGCCCATTGTCAGCTGTTTGACTGTTGCGACAGAGAGAGAGAGAGAGAGAGAGAGAGAGAGAGAGAGAGAGAGAGAGAGGCATGCAAACACACACATACATGTACTAATTCCATGAGTGTACTATGCGCGCGCGAGCCTCGTTTCGCACTTGTGTGTACTTTGGCCTTTTGGCGAACAGAGAGTCGCGCCGCTGCCGCAAGCCACTCTCTCATGCACACGTGCTATATGTATTAAAGTGATTTTCTCCCTTTGCATTTTGCGTCTCTCGAGCTCCTTCGCATGTTCTCACTCTTTATTGCGGAGTAGAGAGACAGAGAGAGAGAGAGAGAGAGGACGACTCAACGGCCGGTCAGCTCCGAGAAAAATGTCATTCATGCTTTGCTCTCGTGCGGACTCGTCGCATCCCCCGCGCGCGCACACACACGGCGACCGCTGCTAGTGTATTTTTCCGATGATTTGTGCGCTATTACCGCATTGGCAGGTACACCTACTTATTATATACACGTGTGCTGTAGGTGTTAGTTCGGGGACCACCTCGGTCGCTCGCAACGGATACGCAGCAGACCTTTTGTGTGTATCTCGAGCTTGCTCATCGTCGCGAACGAATACTCGTCCGCGCATTACCTGACAATTCGTCTCCTTTTTTTTCGTCTTATTTTACTCGCCCACGTACACTCGTATAAATACGTGTGTTTGCACTTTTTTCGACGTGTACCTACTCGCGGAAAGCGAGTGAACATACGAAGTCGAAAGTGAGCTGTATTTATGCGAATTGCAAGAGGACATTTTTATGTTAATTTGAATGGGTATAGCAGTGCAACTTGTACCGGCTGCCGCGTCAGTGGCGGCGGCGGCTTCTCGTTAATGGAGCTCACTTCGCTTGAGCACACTCACACATACACACACACACACACACACACACACACACACACACACACACACACACACACACTCGGGCAAAAGAAAAACACTTGGCGCGCGCGCGAGCTTGGTCATTCATAAAAATATTTACCTCGGCCCGCGAAATAAAGACATTTCTAATGCCATCGTCCAATTACTCGGCTGCTGCTGCTGCTGCTAGCACTTTTTATCCGCGAATTCGAAATAAGAGTCTTCGAGGCAGCAGCAGCAGTGGCCCTTTCGGAGATCGCCTTAAATATATCGCGTCGTGCACGCGCGTGAAACCGGCGCACACCCACGGCGCGTTCGTCCTTTTTCTATATCCTACGCTCGCTCGCACGCACGCAGGTCGACGAGGAGCATTGGAAAAAGGCTCCGCATTCCGAGACCTATATATATACCACCTTTACCTTTATGCATCTCGTTCGCTCAAATGTAGCGACACACACACACGTATACGCAGAGAAAGAGGTAAGAAGAAGCCCGGAGAATCTCCGCGCTGTGCGCAGATATTTCTCTTTTTCTACCCGCGCTCGTGTGCGCAGCCTACTACTCGCTTCATTTTTCAAGGAGGGTGTGCCGCCATAGCCGCAGCAGCAGCAGCATCGGTGCACTGCGCGAATTTCGACCAAATCCCAGGAGCTTATACATATATCGCCACGCACGAATGTGTATGAAATGCGAGTGTGTGTGCAGCAGCTTCGAGCAAGCGAGATTAGTTGTCTGCTCCGCTGCTGCTGCTGGCTTCGTGTCAGACCTTGAGTGTAATTAATCGCAACTCATTTTTTCCAGCGCGTATTTTTTCGCTCTAATCGGGCGTTTCTGCGAATAATCCAGCAGCGGAGACACTCAAACGCCGCGTCGTATACCGCATATGTATATCTGTGTCAGGCGACAACGGCGACGGCGGTGGCGCGCGTATTGTCAGAAATCCGGAGAAATTTTCCAAGATCTTTGAGCGTATGCGCGCGAATGCAAGTGTCGCATGCACATTTGCGCGGGCCCGAAAGAGCACACGCACGCGCGCACATTCGGCAAAGGTAAAGTCACGTATCGGTAATTTCGCTCTTCCATATACTTATATTTATACTGCCAGCTCCTCATTTTTTCGTTCTCTTTTCTTCCTCTTTTTCCTCCTTTTCTTTTGCGTAAAATCGAAAGTAAATTCAATTACTATAGAGCGCCGAGGAAGATTAACTTCGAGGTGCCCCTCAAACAAAGAGAGCTCGCGCGCACAAGAATGAATTGCAAATTAAACACGGCGAAAGGTAAACAAAAGAAAAAAGAAGAATTTGTATCTGTTTGCATGCATAACGTACACGCATGTGTATATAAGAGAACTTGCACCGTCAAATTGATGTGTAGATATATTTGCAGCATTATAATAGGGACCGAGAGCCGCGAATAATTCAAACAATAAATAGGCGTAATAAATATGAGCCGAGCTGCGCAATGCCACAAGGAGAGAAAGAAAGAGAGTGAGAAAGGATCATCTGATGAGTTATACGTACTATATCGAGGCGCGCGCGCGCTCGCTCGCTTCCGACCTACAAATTTTCAAGCGAATCATCAAAGCTCTCTCGCTCTTTGCTCCCTATATAGCTGGGTATGAATTCGAGCGAGAGAGAGAGAGAGAGAGAGAGAGAAGGAGAAAAAAATCACTTCACCTGGATGCGCTGCACTGAACACACAAGGCATCCTTTTGCTGGCGCGTACACGCGCGTAAGTTAGCAAAGACGCAAAAAGCCCGATGTACGCGCGTAAAAAGAGAACGAAGGTTTTCGTCGTGTACTGTCAGCGCGCCGGTAATCGAATTTGTCGCACGCGCGTTTCATTGTTTGTCCCTATAATACGTATTAATGTGCGGCTCGGATACATTGTACAAATATTTTATGTTTAGGGCCCCAAAAAAGCTGTCGTGCGCCGTCATACACGGTATCCGGTATTTATAATAATTCTGCTTTATGATTTATAAGAGATCCTATAGAGGCTCGACTCGTCAAACTTATATTATTGGCCGAGTCCCTGAAGATGTATCTCGCGGGACGTTTGCTGTGATACACAAGATCGGCGCGCCGACGCACTGTTCGCGCGAGGAGCAAAAATCTATCACAAGTGCGTAATATACTTGTCGTCGACTTGATTTTTTTATTCGTAAGTTGTATTAACTTTCGTAAGATTGCTGGAGGCTACATAGCTGCGCAGCAGATTGCCAGCGCGCGTCAGCACGCGTGTGGCGGCAGCTAGCTTACATATAATGTATATCAAGTTGATATATACCCCGAGTGTGCTCAGATGTTTCGCTGAATATCGATGACAGAATTACTGCGGATAATTAAAATTTTAGATAAATCGAGATACACTCGAGAGAAAGGGAGAGAAGAAAACGATTCACATTTTTCGGGGCACATGCGCAGCTCCGTGTAGAACTGCTGATCTGTGCGCTATTACGCTGCTGTTGTACGCGCGCACTCGTATTACATTATATGTAGCATGTATACGCGCTCGTGGTAAAAACATCCTCTTCCTTCTGTTCTCTCTTGAAAATACGTTTAACGCGTACGGTGCGTCGCTGGAAATGATCCAGGAGCAGATCACTTCTGGCGGAAGCACCGAGCGAGCAGTGTATTCGGCGCTGTACACAAAGACGAGAGATGTGCCTCGCATGCGTCCCTTTTTTTTTGGCTAGCTTTGGTCCTTGCGCGCGTTTACTCGATGACCATTACTTTTGCAAATTTTTGCGTAGCATCTGCTCTTTTTCTTTTGCAATGCTTGGCTATTGCGTACTTATACGAGCGTTGGTACATTGCGTAGACAACAAAACGATCCGATATAACGTATAAAAGTAAAAAGTAGCTTGAATTATGCATGCGACAATATTGCTACTTGGGTCAGCTGACAGTAATATGGGAGCACAGATAAATAGATTTCAAAAAATCAATATCTATTTATAGCTTACGCATATACATTTCAGGTATTTTGATTGAAAAACACAATAATACAGGCAGCCGAAAGGAAATCGAACGGTCCGAGTGCAGTGATTCGTAATCAATAATCGTCAAAATTCAATGATCGAATTACGGAAATTTGGTCAGTATAATTCAGTGCCCGAACGGCACAGTGATTCTTCTCACGCCCATGTAATTTAAGGTCCCAGAAGGCCTATTCAAATGTTAACAGCGCGTCACTAAATAGATCCGAAATCACCAAGTAGAAAACAGCTTCGTTTTCCTCGCGGCAGCGGCGTCGGCCTGATCGGGCAGGTGAAGTTTTTTCCATTAACTGAAACGTGCGAGCATAAGACTTCTCTAATTATCATTGAGCTGCGAAAGCTCGGATTGGAACTTCTGCTATGAGAAATTATCGCGAGCGTCCGAGCTGTAATAAGTTTCATTTGGCCCGCAAGTATTTTACGTACGCTCGACTCGTCGATTCGGCTTTGCTTCGACGAACTTCGTGCGACGAAGTCGGCAGTCTTTGGCCCACTTGAAAATTCGATCGAGTATTAATCGATCGATATAGGGCGTATTATTTACTGCATTACTCGTATAGATCATAGTAAATTAAGAAAGAAAAAGATAAAAAAGAAAGTTTTCACTTATAAAACGTATGACAACATGTGGGTCAAGGATGAGCAGTATATGTGCGAAGCAAAACTTCACTTTTTACCGAGCTGCCGAGGTTTAAGCGAGTTCTTTAAACGGCAATTCCCAAGCATAAGTGGCGAATGAACTGTTGCACCTCAATAAGCATACAATTAAGATTGAAGTCAGCTCTTTCGTGTCTTCGATGCACATTTTACCTTAATGTATTCAGAATCGAAGCACTACGGAGGCGTGTATGCAGTACAGTCAGCAAAATTTGAACTCTCTTATTCCTCGAGCTATGTAGCGGTCAGGCAGCTTTGCAACGAAAGAAACAAACCAAGGAACAAAAATTGAAAAAAGAGGAAAAAACCGTACTAACTATAAAGAGTCTCTAATACTCGTAATAATTGTGTTCATGCAATATTAAACTGGAGCGGCAGCAGCAACAACATCGGCGTCGTCGTCGTCGTCGTCAGCAGCGCTACAGGGTGGCGCGGCGGAGATCGTAAAATTTCACCAAAGCGCCCGGTCAAGTGAATATTATATGGAAAGAGCGAGAGGCCCAAAGCGCGCGCGAACAGTGCCATACACCGAGAGAGTCCGGAATAGTTTCGTATATTTTTTTCGCACGTTTGGGTGCGCATACCCACACACACAAATACACACACACACACACATACTCGAAAGCCATTACTGCAGTCGTATGCGCATATACAATGCATAAAAGGGCCCTACGGGTTACCGCGCGCGCGCGAGCCACGGCGCACCTAATTCTTATATACGAGTGTGTGCAGGTGTATGTATATGTGCGTAGCAAATTTAAGCGCGCGCACCAGCGAGCTTTCGAAAGCCAAAATTATAAAAAAAAAAAAAACAACGAAGAAGAAGAAAGAGAAAAAGGAATCTCGCGGGCTTTTTTGTGGTTTCGTAGTTTTTTCCACGAGATTAGCCGTAGACAGTAGCTTTAGTTCTTATGTACACGGGTATTATATGGAACTTCTTTGAGTGTGTAACCCTGTATGTACACATGCAAGACTTTTTGACTCGCGGCGCGCCGATTATTATATAGATTTCGGCCGAATCTCGCGAATACCTCGCATCAGTGGCTACGAGCAGAGAAAGAAAGAGCTGTTGCTGCTGCCCCTGGCAGGTACAAATTGCGATAGCTATTGTTGTTTTTTCTGGAGCTTAACGTAGGCGAAAAATAACGTACGTCCATACTTTTCGGCGCAGTTAATAAGCTTTGGAATGCCATTTTTCTAAACAAATCTGCAGGCGCGTTATGCTGCTATCTCGAAAACGGCAATGGATGCGCCAACCAAGTGCGATGTACACAAAATGTACCTTACTTACGTACTTATCGCACGTCGGTATTTTACGTTTACGCCTTACATTATAGTAGGTACACCTAGTACGACAGGACAACAACAACGACTGGAAAATGTCATATATAATATAATATGCGTAATCCCTCTGTGTACACACAGAGTCCCGTGTATATTCTAATACATTTAAAAGCTGCGGCAAGTGTCAAGGCGGCGGCGGCGTTAGTTCGTGTCGGATTTTCGTCAATTCTGCAAAAGGTCAAAAAACTATGCGCTTATGCCACATAGCACTACACTACTTTACCAAGCATCTCCGTGAATCCGGAGAATTTCCAGAAGGAATTTGCGAGCACAGCAGCGGCTCAGGTCCTATTATGCACTGTACTGCGACTACAGGCAGGCAGAGCATAGGCGAGACAATATCCATTATTCGCACCGATATCCTACCTGCGCTTGGGAATCCGGGAAATCAGAGAAACCAGAATCCCGCAAAGGCATCAGAGAGCCCCGAGGGGCAGCGCACACAGTACGTCTCTTCGTCTACTCTTTCTTTATCTAACTATACCACATACGTATGCTGTCTCTCGCAATTCCGAGTTTTGCCTCTCTTTCTCTCTCTCTCTCTCTCTCTCCGTCTCTTTCGCTGCTGCGCGACAAGGCGACGAGGCGCTTGTAAGCGCTCGCACTGCATGTATACACGCTACATACAAGAGGCGCGCAGAAATGCACGATGCACATACGGAGCTTTGCTGCGCCGGAGCAAAGAAGCGCGAAACGAGCGTGAGAAAGGCCCATAGCGAAGAGTGACACTCTCGTTCGCTTCGGATCAGTATATAGATGTGCGAGCGTGTCTGTGTGTACAGCAGTTTGCGTGTGCTGCATGTATATAATATCGGTCGAGCCGCGCCGCGGCGCAAACGATGACGATGCGATGTGCTCCACATCTTCGGAGCAGTAGTGGTGGTGCGCTATGCTAATGTGTAGACTACTCGCGCGCGTGCATATAATACACCGAGTTTTACATGCGTGTATTAGCTAGCAGTTGCAATCTCTCTCTCTCTCTCTTGTGAACTGATGATGATGCTGCTGCTGCTGCAGAGCTACTGCCGCCGCCGGGGCACATGTGCGCACTTTAATGTTAACACAGCGCCCGGTTCCCATGTATAAGCGATCGTCAGCTCGGAGCTCGCTATATAATATAGCACTCGATCTTTAGCATTATGTGTAGCGCTATATACCTATATAGGTGCAGAGATACATCTACGCAGAAATGCTTGCGAATACACCGCGCGCCTGCATTTGTCAGTGTGGCAATTTCTTTCTCTCGCTGCAGCGCGCCAAGGTTTAGCGCGGAGGGGTGTGGGCTATGTAGCAGCTCTCCGTCTGTGCGATCCCTTCGCGAATTCGCAGGCCTTTTTGCTCTGTATAACATGGACATAGCTTGAGAGTCGAGGCTAGATCAACCAAATTCCCGATACATTCGGGCTTTTCTATATACGGGTACGCGATACCGCGCATCGTTTCTTTTCACTGTTCACTCGTGCTCGTGGATGAACGACCGAAAGTTCGTAGTACCCACGCGCTGCGTACTGCTCATATGCCGTGCGAATATCCACCCCGTGTGTGTGCAGGCGATCGACAGCTCGGTATTTCGTACGGGGTAGCAGCCGTTTATACTTTTCGATTGTCTTACGAGTCGCGCACCTATACGTACAAGTATTATATGGGAGTCTCCGTTCGATTGGAAAGCTTCGAGTGGGTATGAATGATCGAGTATTTTGCATTCGTTTGTTCCATACCTACAGACTCGCTGCTCTCGGTGCAGTTTATCGATGTGCTCAACCAAGATCGCAACACGTACACTCGACGCGTAAGAGAGAAGAAAAGCGAAGAAAAAAATAACAGTTCGAAGCTATTCTCGCGTGAAACACTTGTACTTTTGCGTGGTGCGTGCAGCAGCAGCTAAAATCTCTCCTCAGCGTGATTCTAGAGAGTCGCGAACTTGCGACTCGTTTTTGTCAAGTACGCGTTGTGTCCGCGCCCTTGGAAAAAAATAGTGCATTAGTAGCAGCGCTTTAAGAGAGAAAGAAAGAGAAAAGCATTTATTCGCTGGGAATTTTTGTTCGAGTGAAATGGCTTGGAAAAATTGTCGTCTCGACTTGGATACATACTTGCATGTTCTCGATTAAAATAGTATACGATTGTTTTGTTTTCTTTACAATACCCGTGTTGATCGTCGTGACCAAACTGTGACCGAAATATTTAATGATATAATGGTACCACTTGCTTATCTACCTCGATATTTAGAAAAAGAACAAAAACATCGTCGATTCATTATCTTATATCGTATTTGATGAGACTCGAGTTGACTAAAAATATTCCGTAGACACTATGTAAATATGTGTTGTATAAACTACAATTAAATGTCACTTATAATTTTACACTGTACACAATTTTTTTACAAAACGTCTAAAAAAATCAACACGTAGAGTCGTAAACAATAAATCCCGTATCAAATGAGGCTGGTCTTCGTCGAAGAAAATGTACAAAACAACTACTTTTCGACTGTCTTGCATCCAAAGTTGTAATACCATTGAACTTTAATGGCCAAGTAACTGTAATTATTTCGACAAAAATCCAAGGTAATTCCGCGTGTAATATACTCGTTTTTTTTTTTTTTTTAATGACATTTTTCTTCCGTACACTTTAGTACATCAGTAATCGATCGGCAATTTCGCAAGCCCGAAATCTATTGCGATACACATTCTCTCGCGCGAAGTGCCTGGTTTGTAAATATACGCGTGCAAAACACTTGACTCAGGTTCTAATTCACAGTATACAGTACTCGCGGCGCCAAGCTGGTTTTCTCATAATAATGTATCAAATGCGATCCTTCGAGACCGCACAAAAGTCGCGTTCCATACGCTTATAATTAGTGAATAAATAGGAAAATGACAGGGCCGCGACCGAGTGCTATTCTCGACTCGTCCACGAGTATCGATCTCACGCTTGCAGAGAATCTACGATATATTACCACGCACATTACATGTAGCATACACATACAGGAGGATACACGGAGGTCGTCGAATCGCCCGCATCCGTGAACCTATTGTAGGTATATACGATGTATGTGTAACCCGCCCCAGCAAACACACACGAGTAGCATCTCGACTGCGATAAAAGTATTACAGCTATACGCGCTTGGTGATATACAAAAGTTAAAAGTCTCTCTCCCGTGTAGTATATAGTATTATCGAACGCGCGTGTTTATTTAAATGCTCGGATGAGCTTATATTCTATTTATATATAAAAACAGCCGAGCCGAGCGCGTGTCGAATTAGAAATTGTATAACGAGGAAAAAAAGTAGTACGATCGCGTCAAGACGCTGTTTATATATCCAATTGATAATAGTGAGAATCGGGCTATGCACTCGTAATCCGATGTTGTTTTCTTAAAAATTTTTATTGTTTTTTCATGTAATCACCGCGAAAAATCGTGTCAGTTGCGATTGTTTTTGACGCTAATCGCGTATATATTTTTACGACTGTGTCGGCGATTTAAATCTCTTACATTAGTCACAATATTACGCGAGCGATGATCCCAACGCTCGCTATATATAGGATGCGCATCGCTCGTATATATATCATACATAGGAGAGAAAAGTCCGCGACGATTACAATGGAGAGGAAGTAAATGTATATAGCGTTAGAAAAAGAGAGACTTTTTAAGTGGGACGAATTTTTGGCTACACGGCGTCTCTCTCTCTCTCGCTCGCTTTTTTTTTGTTCCACGCATCCACAAAAATCACACCCGAAGAATGAGAAAAGTGTGTAAAGTTGTAAAGAGAGACGTGTGTATAGTGCCATAGGCGCGAATCGTGTTTTCATTCAATTTTTGGCATTCACAGTCGTCGGAGCGTATTTCCTTCCCGAAAATGAAAAAAAAAAATGAATCGTATAAACTAAAAACTCGAAGCGCCGAGAGAGCGCGCGGTCAAAAATCTGTATCATCGTTGCCGAGCGAGTATGAGCTAGAGGCGTTGTTGCGAATCCTGAATATACAAAAAAAGCTTAGAATCTCATTCACCTTCGACGTTCGACACTAAGCTCAGCTCTCTATCTCTCTCTCTCACTCGCGGACATTTCCTATTATACATATCCACACGGTTTTCCACTCTTTTTTTCCTTCCTCTACTGATTCATTCACGCAAAAGAGAGAGCGAGCGAGCGAGTGGGTGGTCATAAAAGTCAAGCACGATCTTTAAATATTACCGGTATGTCGCGCCTGAGAGCTACACATTAATGCGCGCGACATTTTAATAACTCGATGCTCGCGTTAATAATGCAAAATTGTATAATTTTACAGATTACTTGGGCGATCGCTCCGCTGACGCAATTCGCGCTAGCCACAGCGAGACGACGCGAGCACCAACAACATACCGGCGCGACGATAATAACAAAAGCCGCCGTCTCTCCGATCGCGAAAAACGCGCAGTCGAGTCATTTGCCGATGAAATGAGATTCTCTCACACCTCCTCTACATGATATTCTCGTTGTGCGAATCAATCGTCGTCGTATCCGTGCACCACTGCTGCAGCAGCAGCAGCAGCAGCAAAATCTCATCAGCAGCTTGGATGCACAGCCGTTTTTACCCCGCACAAACACCGAAGCTCCCATTGCATTCGTCGATTTTCTATGACGCCGAGACGTATTTAAAGGGCTCGCGCGAGAGCTGGCGGATGGATTCTTCCCATCGCTCGCAATCGCACACATAAATTCGAACCTCGCGAAGGACTGTCATCGCGCCGGAAAATCGCGCGCGCCTGCCGAGGCCTTGATGATACGCTCGGCAGCGTAACGACGCGCAGCGAAACAGAGAGTAAGAGTTAAGAGAATCGTCTTGCGCTCGAGAATGAATGTAGAAAAAAAAAAGGAAAAAGTCGAGCAGAGGAGGGAAAAAAACAGTCGAGAATTAGCGCTTGGCTGCATCTCTGGATGAGTGACCAGCGTGTTCACTCATTTGGAAACTTTTTTTCCTATATGTAAGTACGTGGGGCTTTTACTACGAGAGATACTACTACTACGACCGAGCTTACTACCTTTTTACAACTCGTGCGTGCCTCGTACTACTACTACTACTACTTACTACTTACTACTACTCATGATGCCTACTACGACTTGTTTCGCGACTACTTACTCACCCACACCCACACGCACGCACGCATTATTATGTATATACGCGACTATTTTACGAGTAAATTAAATGCGACGACGGCGGCGGCGGCAGCGGCGTTGGCTCTACTATACTACGATGGGGGCTCCTCTGATGCGTATACCACACGATGCGATGCCGATGTGCTGCCTCGTGTGCAGCCCCGCGATATTGCGATCGGCTTGTTTCAACTCTTAATGACGTCCGAGTAGGTACTTGCACGCACATACAGTACTCACGCACTTATATATATATACGTACGTAACATAAATCTACGTTTATTAAGTGTTGCGTTCTTCGGGGACTCGGCTCTGGCTCGTGCGTGGGTGTATATCCTACTGCTGCTACTACTACGTTTCCTCCATCTTTCAGCGATTATAGAGAGAGAGGCATCCTCGTTGTGTTTTCTTTCGCTATGCTTGACGCTGCGCTGATTATCGACGTCCATTGTCGTGACTTTTTTCCCTTTTTTGCCCGGCAATTTTGCTTTTTTATTACGTCTCAGATGTGTGTATATACTCGTCGAGATGTTGCGATAGATACGCAAATAAACGTGGCTCGAGACATAATAAATCGTACATAATGTTAAAATGCACTCGCAATCATGGTTTACGTATGTATATATACTCGTGCATATGGTTTGTATACCATTACGTGCGCGTGGCCATCATCATTTAAATATTGTAATCAAGGCATTTAAAGTTTAAAATCCCAGTTAAAGTCGTGGTCGTGTACATAGCCGCGTGTATACACACACCCATACACATACACACAGCGATCGCTTTAAACTTCCATTCGCTATATACGCACGCACACCCACAAACGTATCACGATCGCACACCCACAGAAGCTCTTTTGGCATTTTGCTTTCTATTTTCGGCGGACGAATATAGCCGCACGCGCGCGCGTGTATCCATAAAAGACACGACTTTTCACAATTTCGTAATTGGCTTTTCTTCTTTTCGCAGACTAAACTAAACGCGGCTGGTGTGGTTCCGGCGGCGGCGTCTCGCCAGTCATAAGCTTGTGTTGTTAATCGCGAGGAAGTCGTGTGTATCATACGTATACGGTATCACCAAGACGCGTTTGTTATTGTGTATGTACACACGTGTTGTCTGAATGTACCGTATAGGCATCTTATCATCCGCGATCTCTTCTCATATCTTAAAAATAATTTTTTTTCTTATCGACGTTTTTCATCTGTGCTACATGAATTTTACACCTTTGTATTTGTATACGGTGATATCGCTGCGCATTCATAATCGATCGACTTCGTCACATGCGCTCGGGCCATATCGATTTAAAGTTCTGACACTAAACGTATTGCGTACGAGAGATGCAAGATTACCTCAAAACTTCCTAAAAGTTGACAAATCGCGCGATCGTTCGACCTGATTTTGTTTCTCGAACGTTTGTTTATTGCTAGCACCGCACGCGCGGCATCGTCGAGGAAGGTATATCGAGAAACGATGATTCGTGTTTCGGTGCTGAGCTCGATCGGCACGCACACGCCTCATTATAAAAACTCATTCATCGAGCTACGATTCCAAGTATTTAATAATAGATAACCGATAACGCATTTTTATGTATACACGATGATTGTCCGAAGACTAACAGCAGATAGCCTTCCTCGGCACGCTGACCACTGTATACACGAGTACATTTCGTGGCTCTTGTATTCTTGTTTTGCATATAAAAAGACGATGAACTTTTGATCCACGACGTCGTTATTTGGTCGTTGCGCTGAACAACGCGAGAGAGTTGGCGACGACCGGGAACGAAGCCGCAGTACGCGGTCGATGATTGCGACAGCAGTGAGCGAATCATTGGATCGCGAACCGAATTGCCATAGGGATGAAGGTCATACCTTCCTCTTTTGGCTGATATGCCCGTGAAAAAAGTAAATCGCGCCGAGCAATAATGACCGTAAATATGTATATCGCGAGCTTAAGGCGCAACGTTTTTGTTGAAAAGCAAACTTCGCACTGATATACACACGTACAATATATTATAAATATAACATAATATAATTATCGCAAATATCACCTTGAACGCGAGGAAACGGGGAATGTGTCGCGGCGCGTTTACATATGCCAGAGAGTAGAGCGCGACACTCGACGAACGCGCTCCATACGACAGCCTGCGCGTACACGATATGCGTTATACAATGTATCGCTCACCGAGAGATATAACCATCCGAAGAGAGACAACACACGTCAGTCGAGCCGCGCGGAGCACTGTGCCTGCCTGCCGTATTATGGCTGTACAATATCTGCGTGTATACGCGTTCGAAGCGTTGCTGCAGATAAACAGAAAAATATTAAAAGACCGAGCGAGCTCGTATATAATGTAAGCCCGCCGCGATGCTCGCAGTTTGTATATAGGTGGTATTGGCAAGTGTATACATATACGGTAAGAAGTACAGATAGTGTCTGGTAATATGCGTACGCGCGTGTACTTGTGCTAGTGCACGTCGATAGATATACATACATGCTGTATATATAGTCCAGCGGACTTACTTGTCATCCGCGCGTAATGCATACTTATTTAAAGGCGATTACCAGGCCTTGAGAGAAGGGGAACCCAACCAAAGAAAAGCTCGCCCTGGTCGTAGACAACGTATGAGAGTGACCGTATCGAATTTTATCGCTTTACTTGTGTTATACGGTCCAAACTTATCGCGCCCGATATGCATCGATCGAACCATCGTCCAGATGAGATGCGTTATCGGCCTGTGTCTGTGGGTATAAGCGTACACTTCTTTCTTCGACGTCTATTTAAAAAAGAAAGATACTCTTCTTCCTATTATACTCGACGTCGGAGAGAAGAAAGTCAATGAATATCGCGTCATTTCGATCTGTCATCGTAAGGTATGAAGCTATTTACGTGCTCCGTATATTTGCTTCCGAAATTTACGCGCACGCACGCCCAGTGCAAGGGAAAAATCGTTTATAGAAATCGAGACTTCGCGTATACCTTTCCCACAGCGGAATTTCCATTAGAGGAGAGAAAGATCGTAACTTTATTATGATACAGGCGCTACGGGCACTAATTCAGTGGGTGAAACTCTTGGATCTCTCTTGTCCGCGCCGAGATTTGTTCCGCCGACTCCCGCACTCCTGCGCGTGCATATTAATATAATATAGTAACGATCATCGAGTAAACATCGAGCACCGAGCGTGGCTTGTTGTGAGTTAGCATGAGAGAGAGAGAGAGAGAGAGGGAGAGAAAAAAAATCGATCGAATCATAATACGCGCATTACGGGAATCACGCGCGAGTAAAAGCAACAGGCTATATACAGCGCGTTTATATGATGGGATGGAGGCTCACCAAGTTCCGAACGAAGCCCAACCGAACACATAGCCACCGCCAAGGTGCACTCGTGTAAATACATCGTTAATGAATGGCCCGGTGAGAGCTACTACCCCCTACCTCGATCGCGCATGCCTATACTCGCACGCACACACACACACACACACGTGTGCGATGATTCAACCCTTGTCACATTATTTTTTTCCCACGGCCGCTTCTTTCCTTCTGTATTCTTTTTTTCCTTCTTTTCATCGCGATATTAATGAGGGCTCGATGAGCAATTACCGACTTTTTGATTAATTTTCACCTAAAAAAGAGTATTAGCATTATTAATTTTTTCTTTCTCTTTTGTGAGTGACTTTGCTTTATTCGGATCTCTCGAGACTCTCGATGTATATTATATACAGGTTCTCGAAAAGTCACATTACTGGAAAATCTATCGAGCAGCTAGCGCCACACAAAAACATGTTATTTTTACGAGAGCGCGAGATATCAAGCTCGCGATCACGTCTCTGACTAATTTGCGTTGCGATGTTTGTTTACGTGAAAAAAAAAGGAATATAAAAACGAGAAACCAACGTAAAAACCGTGATTTCGAAGAATTTTTTCGGAGGCTCTTGGCAACGCAGGCATGTTATTGTAATAAAATAATCTTCCTCGAATCATCGAGTCATTTAAAGTACTCGTCAAAAAATTTATAAACGATGATATTTGCGTGAAAAACCTCTGCATACGCATGCGGTACGCGTCGGCGGCCTTTCGCGACGGCGTTCGAGCCGCGTCTGCTGATGCGCCGAGCTCACGCGGCAGCACTCGCCAGGCCACGATATGTTCGTATTTAAGTGTACGGCGATGCAGCAGCGGCACGTATACGCACTAAACGTGTACAATGCACATGGCAAATTTTGCCACCACCACCGCTGCACCACCACTAGCGGGACGGCATGTCGACGACTATACGTGTACTATATATACAGTGCGAACCACTACCACCGGCCCCGAAATCATTCAACGAGCAGCAGCAGCAGCAGCAGGCCCTACGCGTATTCTCTCCCGTTCTCGTTCTCTCTTTCTTTCTCGCTTTGTACAGTAGTTGTATAGTCCTCCCCACTCCGCTGCTCCCATATTCTCCTTGCCGGGCCTCTGGAGTAGCAGGCAGAGCACACCGGTACACACGCATTGTACACACACCGCTACTATACAGCGAGTTTCGGCGCTGCCACACACACACACACACAGACACTCATACAAACGCGCCCGCCGCGTACGCTCTCTGCCTGTGCCTCTCTGCTACTCAGCGATTTCGTGCGAGACCGGCATTCTGACCTGGTAAGCCGCCAGTGTCGGGTCGAGAGAGACAAGCCCAAGTCACTATACACACAACTTTTTTAATTCTCCCACTAAGTTTTTTCTCGATACACTTTGAAAAGAAACTCTGTGTCTACGACAACACACACTTACACTTTAAAACGATCGTACTGAAACTGGAACGATTGTCTGTACTTTTAACATTCACACACACCTCTACCTCTTAGCTAATTTTGTATTATTTTGTTACTTCTATACCTTTAAAGTTACGCCCGCAACAGTTTAACCAAAACTTTGACGAACAAAATAAGTGCCTTCGTTGAAGTACGATCGAAACCAAATAAACCAAGCTGAACTGCCAAAGTGTTAATTGATGTGTGTTGGTGATTGCCATTATCCACAAGGACTTTAATTTTGCGAAAATTAAACGAATTGACACGATAAGAACGAACAATTTTGTGTCCAGTGTAAAGAGTCATTGATAATAAAAGAACTTGACTTTATTGTCGATGAAATAAAATCTGCCCAGAAAGTGTATACAGTTTTTTTCGAGAATCAGCACATTCTTGATCTGTGCATAATCGCAGAGAGACGACACGTGCTCTTTCTCGACCATACACACTTGTGGCACCTCACTGCACGTTTATCAACGAGAGAGAAAAGACTACTAATAGCCCAAAACATGGATCTACTGTGTTGCGAGTCGACGTCTCAGATGGAGTGCCCGGCATACCCAGACCCGAATCTCCTCGACGACGATCGAATGCTACAGAATCTGCTCAAGAGCGAGGAACGGTATGCACCCTCGGCCACGTACTTCTCCAACGTTCAGAAGGAAATCACGCCTGTCATGCGAAAAGTCGTCGCCGAATGGATGCTCGAGGTAAAGAGACAAACATACGACGATCATTCTCATTATTCATACGCATGCACATTTCCAATCTTTCTATCCGTCTGGTATTTACTGCGTGAACGAGAAAAAACAAAAAAGGATCCGTCGTCTATCGTGTCTCGGGGGCCGAAAGAGTCATTTAAAAGACTTTACCGGGAACGCGTGCGTCCAAGCCGGCACTTTTTTCCTTTGACGATTCGCGTGAATCCCGTACAGCGATTCGCTAGATCCCCGATATCGCTTGTTATTGCACGTCTATTTTCATTCGATTTTAAAGAAGCGATCGATATAGAAATTCGTCGTTTAAAGACATTCGTGTCAGTCGCATTTTCCAACGTGCACAAGATTTATTAATTTTTGCGTTTTACGGCATTCCCGGAAAAATAATCAAGCAGTCTCTCGAAGATAAGGAAAAGCGTTTAAAAGCGCACCGGCGCCTATCGCGATTTTTCGCAAACAAAAAAGTAACGCAGTGAAAAAAATGTCCCATAGAGTCAATTGCGCAAGCCTATACTTTTGAGTACCTTTCGCAGGAAAAACTTCGAGGCAGAGAATTAATTATCGTTCTTCGAAGTGCGGTCGCGATACATTCGCGACTTGCATGTTCTATACGCATACGGGGTGCTGCTGCTGCTGCTGCACGTCTTTGCGTTATGACTATGTGCCGCGAGTGTGTGTGTATGTTTCTCGATACACATGACTTATCAGTCCTTACGTCAGCCAATACAATAATAATATATGTATCAGCGAGCTTCGACCTTATATGGGAGGTCATTGTCAGAATCGAATTATATTTTATTTTTAATTTCTCCTCCCTCCCACTTGGTACCTCTCTCTCTCTCTCTCTCTCTTGAGCTGCGCTCGATTTCGCGGACATTTAAATTTCGACACTCTTTAATCGTGCCTACGCGAGTTGGTTTTTAAACTTTTGTCATTATTATTATTCTTTCTCTTTCTCTCTCGTTCTTTTTTTTTGTCCACACTCCGAATCGCTGACTCGGGCTATTCCGTGCAAAGCTGCACACGACGCGAGGATTTTTCCTTAGCTCGTTTTGCTATACGTCGTACAAAGAGCACGCTGACCTTTGCTGGAAAAATGCTCTCTTTCTCTCTCGCTCGCTCTCCGTATCTTGTACTGCTGCGGCTGTCTTGAGACTTTGTTTTCGCGAGCCGGCGAAGAATAAATATAGATCGTGTACGCGTATAAAATGTAATGTTACGGCACTATGGAAGAGATTCGTGTACCAGTGAGACACATAGATATAGACACCCGCGGGGGGGAAGCTGTGATCGTCGTCGTACAACAACGTGCAAAGTGTTAATATACGCGATTCTCTTCCATGGATTGCTGCGCGCACACGTCTGCTGCTGTTGCTGCTGCTGTCGCGTATAGTAGCATCAGCAGCAGCAGTTGGTAGTAGAATACGTACATCGGCTTTTCGTATCGCGAGGCTGTTGAACCCCGCGACGACGTCAACTAAACGTCGACGGAATACCTATATATCTCAACGAGCGCGCTAATAGTAGTTGCGTATGTATATAGCAGCATATATACGCACATACGTAGGATATAAGTAAGCTCCTCTCGCCGGGTTGTATAATAAGTTGGCAGACGCATACGGCGACTGCCAAGTCTTTCTACGCGGACGCGTATACTCGCTAATATACGGCCTTCCTCGTGTGCATGATGCACACGCCGGGCTCTGCCCGAGGAGGAACGCGCGCACGTGTATAATAATGCCAACTTGGTCGCGTCTTCGCCGTCGTAGTCGCAGTCGTCTTCTTCATCGCCTCTTGCACTCGCATGTAATGCACGCACACACCCAACTACTAAGCCCACGTTGAGTGTACTCGCCTCTCGTATCCTCTCGATGTGTCATTGACGAAAATGCCTGCTGTGTATAGCAAATGTATAAAAGATAGACATTCTCCGAGAAAGATTATTATTTATTTTCGCTCTTATTTTTACGTAACGTCTCCGCGTTCGTGTATTCCCTATCATCGCGAGGCACTTTACTACAAAGATAGCCCGATGATGATTCTTCAGAAAAATCGACGCGTCGACGTCAATTTTCGTTAAATGAAAAATTTCTTGCAGACTTTTGCCTCGCACGGTTCGAACTATTTAACAATTCCAGATAGAGTGACCGTCTAATTTTGCGAATCGTATATTATACGTTTCTCGAGTCGATTCACAAGACATTTTTGTCACATGGCGCAAGCCTATCGAACCGATTCGCAGGAGAGAATTCGAGAAAGAGATATTTTTCCATGTACAAACGCAGCACGAATTTATAAATTGGTGAATTAAAAAAAAAAAAAAAAAATAAGTCAAGCAAGCCGAACACGAAATTTCAAATAGATCTTCACTGAAGGGAACTGTTTCTGAGACATATCTGTATTTATATGAATATAATGTACTTGTTATATATTTGATATACATAATGTGTCTCCGCGGATATTACATGCACGTTGTCGAGGCCTGCCTTTCCGTCTCACTCGCTTCCTCTCCTTACTCCTTTTTTTTATCGCCGCGCGAAATCTCCTCCTTTTTTTCAACATTGTCATTCGTCTCTTTTGTATTATGTAAAAAAAAATAATAATAATAATAGCAATGAAAATAGTATCTTATCCTATCGGCCCGCTACTCCTCTCTTTCTCACACCCGCATATAACACGCGCACAAAATGTTAATGCAGCCAGCAACGTGTCAATTACTAATAATTTTCGAACGAAGCGGCGATTAAACGAATCGGAAATCTTATTAAAGAAAATACACGCTCGAAAAATCCTCACGCACGAGTGAGTAGAAGTAGTATAGGATAGCGGGGCCGTCGTACGTGAAAGTCAGGCAAGCTATTCCCCCTTTGTAGACTCCTAATCAGCGAATCAAGGAGGAGACAGAGAGGCGCAGCGCCTAAAAATAATCATCGTATAATCGCATCCTTTTTCTCGTATCTCTCTTTCTCTCTCGAGCTTGCCATTTAAACGAGCCAATACGCTAATTTTTTTCCTGTCTCTGCTGCTGCTGCTGCTGCTGCTGCCTCACGCACCGAAAATGATCGGCTCTCTTTGCGAGCGTTTACGCAATAGCGTGTACAACTCGCAGCCGGTGCCGAGTGAGTATTTACGAGAGTATATAGCATGCGAGAGATGGTGCCTCTCTCGCAGAGAGTAATTACATGTATACACACATGGCCTGTGCGCCAGTATACTACGTGATCTGCTTCTGCTGCTGCAGCAGCAACAGCAGCGGCAGCATTTGCGGAGCATTTGTAAGAATGACCTTGACGTGCCGAGCGAGAATGAGAAGAGATAGAGGGAGAGCGCAAAAAAAAAAAGATGAGCTTAATGTATAGCATCGCGCGTTACAAGTGCTAGCCAGGTCTAAGCGATCCTCTCTTTCTCTCTCTACATACCCTTGTTGAAATATATACATGTATATATCGAGAATGAGAAGACCAAAAGAGAGGAAGAGAGTGAGAAGTGCCGGGCGATGGGTCAACGCGTTAACCAGCCCATACATAACGAGCCGCGGCGCGGCTCGTCGCGAATCTTCGAGAAAAAAAAAGCTCATTACCATCGCGATTTTCGAAACGATCGGACAATTAGCCAAGCGCAAGTAGTACGTAGGAGGCGAATTATATATAATACGCGTCGTCGCGCGCATATGTATCAATTTACGTGTTTAAAGCCTCGCGATGGCATATTTTCCGTAGCTTTACGGCGTACTTACTACTACTACTACGGCGCGCGGGGCCTTTTAAAATAGCGTGCGTTGCAAGAATGCACTGCTGCTGCTGCTGCATATATATGTTCGCGCTGCGCATCGTCGTAAGGATTATAGGCCTGTGCCGTGGACAATAATGCCCGTGCACTGCGTGGGCCTTGCAACACGCAAAGGGATGCATACATACATCATACTACGTACGCGCTGCTCTCCTTCCTTCCGATATTTCTCTTTTTACGTTTCCTGCTCCCTTTGCGTGCGTATGTGTGCGTGCATGCCTGCGTATACACGCGTTTTTGTGTTGTGTTATTGTTACGCACATCGCTTACTCGCTCTCCTTTCTTTACCTCATATCCATGTTTCTTGCGAGTTACACACATCTATATGTGTGTGTGTGTTACGTACTACAGTGCGCTACTACGTTCGTAGTAATGCAGTTGTACACAAATGAATTTTTACGTACGATATATACTCATGTGTGTATTACGTTTGTGTGTGCCCGTACGAAACAGGTCTGCGAGGAACAAAAGCGCGAGGAGGTGTTTCCGCTGGCGATGAACTACGTGGACAGGTTCCTGAGCATCTGCCCCATAAGGAAGCAGCACCTTCAGCTCTTGGGCACTGCCTGCCTGCTGCTCGCTTCGAAGCTGCGCGAGCCAAGGCCCATCTCCGCCGAGGTGCTCGTCTTTTACACCGACAATTCCATCACACTGCAAGAGCTTTGGGTAAGCAATGCGACACGATCGATTTCGATATATAATACAGAGATGAACTTGAGACACGAGTCGAGTCGTTTCAGCTTTTTCATTTTTTTCCCCCATTCACGGTCGCGTAATGGTAGTAGATAGTTGTAGTAGTAGTATTGTGACGGCGATCGCGCGAAGAGAGTCTATCGATCGATGAATCCATTCATGATTCCGAACGTGTACGAGCGCCGTGCGTAGTACAAAATTACATGCATGTACGAGAGAGAGCGTACGCGAAAGAGAAAGAAAAAAACGGGGAAAAGAATATACAACGCTTTACAATAGATAAGCGATTCTGCCTGTCTCCGCCGAAAGAATCTCATTGACTCTGCCTCGACAATGGGCAAAACTATCTGCAGACGTGTTCTCTCTCTCTCTCTCTCTTCGTACACAAGCCTATAGCATTCATCGACGGTCGTTGTATTTAGCATGTAATTTGTATAAACTTAGGCTGCCTCGCCGGAGCTCTTCCGTTGACGTTTTTTTTTTTTTTTTTTGCTTTTTTCGCATCGATTTTCAGATTCCCAATTGGCGAAGCTATGCGTGCATGCCACGACACGGGTTTTTTATAATAATAATATACGCTATAGACGAAACCGTATAGGAAACTTTATCGCATTGATAATGTCCGGCTGTATTCACGAAGCCGCGACGTGGAGGCAAGAGTTTAAAAATAAATTGACAGTGCGAGACGTCGGGCTAGCGCTAGCGTCTTTCTCTCTCTTTCTGCAGCACGAGCACGTGTTCGCATTATAATATCGCTATACGAGTGCCTGTGTGTGCTACTGCTGCTGCTATTGCTTTTGCGGTATAGAGGTTATAAAGCCCGCATGTGCTGAATTGTGCTTTTCTTTAACCTTTGAAAAGCGACGATTCGCCTTTATTTATCATCATAGTCGCTCCGAGTTCTTTTTGTTTCCTCCGTGTTCCATCGATATACTTTTATTGGCGTCTCCTTGAAACTGTCTTTACCGATCGTCGTCCTCTCGTCGTCCGATTTTTCGAAGCTTCCTTTTATGCTTTTCCTGATATTATACTTCTATTTGATATGCACGCGTGGCCGGGGTGTCACATTAAAAATCAATGTCGACATTCAAATGACGCCAGAAGTACTTATGCAGAGAGGCAGCATCATCAGCCGGTTGCCGTCCGGGTATCGATTTCCATACTCAACGCATACCTCGAACCGATTTCCCGTTCTCCTACTTTTTTCCTTCTGGTTTTTTTTCGTCGTTCTGCGTTAACGTAAATGTTATGCGACGAGACGAGTGCAGGCGGCACACGTGGTATCAGCATAGTATAGTAGGCGCACGATCGTATAGCGGATCATCCGGTGCAGACACGAGAAATATGTGCCGTACGCAGCGATAAGAGGAGAGAGAGAGGAGCTTCGATATAAAGAATTTCAAATAAAAATTGATATCGTGTAACAGTGGAGTATATATATTTTCGGGTAACAGTTACGTATTTGCACAACTGTAGCTGTTTGTCGCTCTCTCTCTCTCTCACTCTTGAGAGATATACGCGTGCACACTCGCTCGTTCGTTTAACATCCGGTCAGCTCCGAATCGAGTTGTCTTTTTTAAAAGTCCCACAGACTGACGAATCCGACTTGTCTCTATCTCGGAGCTTTAACAATCGTGAAGTCATCCTTTTCTTTGCTTGTTTTTACGTAACACAATTAAAAAAATCACGCCGAAAAACGCGTACTCGCTTGAACACACACACACACGCTCGTACACAAGCGCCTACGAGACTTGCGTAGGCAATGTTTAAACGATTTAGCACACACGGCGCACAAAACCACGTGGGCATCCGAAATTCGCCTCTAATCTGCAATTCCAATACCATATGTGCCTGGCCCGTGTTCAGCGTCATTCCGCGAAGTTTGCGTACGCACGCACGCACAGCGTGTGCAACGCCAGCAGCTCACGCATCGACGAAACAAGATGAAAATAAAAATCCCTGAGAGCCGCTGATACATCGGAGTAGTAGTATAGTATCCATAGTAATCATCGTAGTATATCGTAAAAACGTAGTACAAACGCGGCACTCGGGCGTAAAAATGTGCGTACTACTACTACTACTACGTTCGAGAGCTTATTTTTTTGGACGCGCTGCTGCCGCCGATGACGCGACTTTTTAGCTACGCCACTACTGTATATGAAGAAGCCTCTGCCTCTCTTGCTATTTCAGGATCGCCACTCAGCCAGCAATATGTATGCATATATACGTCGCTTGTCTGTAGGCCGACTATAAAAGCCCAAAAGCAGCAGAAGCGGCAGAGCTTCTTGCGGAAATAAAAGTCGTGATTCGACAAGAGCTGCTGCTGTTTTTTCTTTTACCTCGGCTTTTTTTTCTATTGAGGATAAATCAAGTATGCAAAATGTCTATCGAAAAATAGTGGCCAAGGAAACCCATCGCTTGTGCGCTTCGGGTAGTAGGATATACTACGCGATGAAAGAGGAGACTCGACGCGGGAGCCGTCGTGAGATACACGAACGAGGAGCGGCTTTTGCTCTTTGGAATTCGATCGTCCGCCAATGATTTATAAGTATTATACACAAACCGATGCTTCGGGATTGTCCATATATAGACCAATTTCGGCTATATTAACGCTAACGCGCATCTTCTACGTAGTACATATCGCTCTCCTGCTGCAGTACGGTAGTTTTTTAATCGTTCAAATAGACCAACGCCAAGGAGTATCGAGTTCTACTCTTTTTTACGGTATGACTCTTCGAATTCTTCTTGCCCCGATCTATTTAAATATATGTGTTTTGATGAACGAGACGAACAGCTCGCCGACCCGATAAGGCTTTACTGGGGAAACCGCATCTCGACTCGAGAGCACCCGTGTCTATGTATAGAACATGTAATATACGCTTATACACATGGCTCCCGATAAGGCCGAGTTTGGCGCGTATCTCTCGCGCGCTTACTCGCTCGCAAGCACGCGTACATTAATATGTACACGCTCGTTGTGCGGAAGCCGAGGACTCGAGGTCTAAACGCTCGAGTTTTTTTCTTCATCTGCGTGTGTGTCGGCTCCTTGCCAGGGGCCTTTTCTTTCACTCGAACCGTCTCGAGGGGACTAAGTATACGATGCACAAAGGGGATCGATTGAATCATTGGCGCGCGGGGGGTTCCTCCTATGTACCTACGCAAGATTGAAAAGCTCCGTATACGTATGTGTCCGTTCTTATATATACGTGCCGATTGAGCGCTCCTCTTCACAGCTACTTCATCATACCATCGTAGTGAATCGGCTCAACTTAACCGAGCAATTCCAATGCCAGTGCCGGAAGTAATGCGACCTTCTTCTTGCGCATCTTCCTATTTACGGATTGCGGGCAATGTGCATTGATGCACGATCTCACTAAATCATGGCAAATTCCATGCCTATTGAGCCGCATAAGAGTTGTTTCATATACGCATGCAGTCTTTATACTCGATCGCTGCAGGCGCGCAATAAGTCCAAGTGTCGACGCAGCATGAGTGGACTGACAGCAATGTACACATCCACCACCACCGAAGTATCGAGGCAACAACAACTGCGCACACAGAAGTTCCTCCCTTTGTCCCTTTTCTCCCTCTCTCTCTTTCTCTTTTCTCGACCGGTGTGCGTCGTACGCGTGTCTCGAAGACTTAATAGCTTGTGCCGGCTGCTGCTGCTGCTGCAGACTCGCCGAGGTTAATCCTGTGCAGACGCGAGCCAAGACGCGTGCTCGTGCTTTTTTTTCTTCATCTTTTTCTTCGATGACAAAGATGCAAAATAAATAACTCGTCTCTCTCTCAGCACCTGCTCCTCCTCCTCCTCCTTCTTCGAGGCGATCAGCAGCAGCGGGACCTCGCGCGTGCAGACACACGCGGCTTATTATTATCCGTCTCGATGTGTATTGAAACTCGACGACACCATAACTCGGCAATTAAGCCGGCTGATTGAATTTATGTACTTACGATGAAGCTGCAGGCCCGCACCAAATTATGATGCAATATTTTGCATATCGCCTCGTATATAACACACAAGTAAATAAATTTGCGTGTTACTCTCCGTGCGTACTACTACTACTGCGCCTCGTATATTCGCGAGTAATGAGTGCAGGAAGTAAAATCTTGAAAAAAAATCGACTTCCTGTCAGCGCATACGCATAGCGGATCAAGAGAGGCGGCGGCTACTGCTGCTGCTGCTGTTGCTGCTGCTGCTGCAACTGCTACTGCTGCACTTCACCTCGACCCGAAACACACATTCTCTCGGTGCAAAATAATAATTCTCTCTCTCTCTCGGTGTGCTCACGGTGCGTTCGGCAAGCCAAAGTCAAGAGAGAGAAAGAGAAGGAAAGAAAGAAAGGAAAAAAGAAACGCGTATGTATACAGCAGCACATATAATCGAGTATTTATAGTAGTTATAGTGTATATATAGCAGGTGAGTGAAAAGAGACGTGCAGCTCGCTCACTCGCGCGCGCGAGTCCAGGTGCACACATGCATCAGAAGAGAGAGAGGTGAGGAGAGCACGTCGCGCGTCGTCGAAGCCCGCAATGGCAGCTGCGGCGCGTTGCAAACATTTTTGATTCTTTCTTTCCTCGGCGCAGCACACACACACGCAGCTCACTACAGCTATCTGCCACCGTCGAATATTTGTATGTGTATACTATACAAGCACGACACACAAAGGTGTCGATCGTGCGTGTGTCGAGGGCACGTAATATACCGTACACAGGCGCTTGATTAGCCAGAACGACTTGTTGCGTCGTGTTTTCTACCCCTGGACTTGGCGATAGAGAGCGAGGAGAGGGGCCGCGACAAACTGTTGCTCCTTTTGATTGCCATGTGCGTGCGGCGCGTATATGCATTTCGTTGGTTCGAGCTTGCAAATTTCGCGATCGTATAAGGGTGGCTCTTGCGGATAAGCGTGATTTTATGCTTGACGGAGCTCTCGACAACTACCCTTGGCGCGCACAAGGTGCCAAGTAATAGCTCTGCATATTTGTAAAACGTTCTTTTTTTTCTTCTATTGTTTCGCCGATCGCTTTTTTTCTCTTCTCTTTTAATCGTTTCGACGTTTAACGGTGCAATTTTCGTTGCGTCAAGTAGCTTTTTTATTCATTTGTGCGCCAAAAGACTTGGCTTGCAAATTTTTCAGTTCTACCGCATCAAGCTCTCCGAGGCATAATAGTGTAAAGACGCATTCAAGTATATAGAGTAAGGTAGAGTAGCCCCAGCGTGCGCATGTAGAAGCAAGAACGTATAAAAAAGCCCCGCTTGATACAGGACACCAAGTGGTGCAGGTATATACAACGAGTTAGGTACGAGTTAATTTAGTAGTGGATCGGAAGCTCGGGGGATCGCGTATTGATTTCCAAACGAGGTGAATATAATACATTATATACACTATACGGCAGTGGCGTGCGGTGGTGTTGATGACTGCGATGCTCAACGACCCTTGAACTCTCGGTCAAAAGTATATGCTACCACCACCACCACTGCCCGAGCTCACCGATGATGGCACGCGTCATAAAGCTAACGAGTTCACTTTATATACTACCTGTGTGTGTGTGTGTGTGTGTGTGTGTGTGTGTGTGTGCTTCTCTCTTAATATATATCCCGAGGGCAACGCGGTACACGCGGCCCTGGCCGAACAGACGGACGATGCACTTTGCGCGATAAACAAACTTTGCGCAAAAAAAAGAAGAGAGAAAGAGCTATCCCCGCGCGGGAGCAGCAGCTGGACAATAACAGAGCGCGAGGAGAAAGAGTAATTAGGCGCTCGCTCGATGCAGCAAAAACGAGTCCAAAACGTTTATATATAGCATACACACGTGTATATACACACGTATTTATACGAAATGCGAGGGATGCAGATGCGAGTTTCGCCATGCGCGTGCCACTATATACTACGACGTAGTATTGGCCGTAGTATTTCGCTTTCCACCTGCCTCGTTTCCGTCTCTCTCTCACTTTCGGCGGCGCACGCTCACTGCTACACGTCGTCTTCGGCAGATCGAGGCTCCTTCCGTTCACTCGCGAAAACGACGTGAGCGCGTATATATTTATATACGTGTGTATTGGCCGCCTCGTGTTTGTATCGTATATATACGTGCAGTAGTAGTACTACGTGCGTATAATAACAGAAAAGAGGAGAGAAAGATCGGAGCGAGCGAACGAGAGAGAGAGAGAGAGAGCGCGCAACAGATGTTGCAACCTGTTGCTGCTGCTGCCGCTTGATTCGCGCTGCGCCGAGTGCCTCCCACTGCACCTTGCGCATCTGGCGGCTTCGCCGTATGCATGCACGTATATCGCGAAAGCGTCTTTAATATGCACCTTAAGACTCTCCGCGATGTGTTTATATTATTAAGGCGAGCGAAAGAGAGAGAGAGAGATCCAAGTGTAAGCAAGCAGAGTGTCTGTGGATATGAAGATTTTTTAAGTCGGATTTTCATTTTTCGGACACGAGGAGCCATATTACCCGCGTAAAATGACATCTGGGGTGACCGAGTCTGTGAGGTCTCACTTTTTCCGTGGATTACGCGTGTGGGGGCCCTTTTTATAATGCTGAGATCGCGGAAGAATGAAAATGAGCGCAAGGGGGATGATCATCGCTCCGCACGGTTTTTTCTTTCTTTTTTTTCTTTTTTATTTTTGCTTCCGCGATCTCAGTTTGTAAAGAAAACAAATGACTTTTGATCAATTGGTCCACGTGTCTCTCTCTGCGTGGACTCGCTTTCGCCTCAGTAATGTCTCTTGCGCATGCCGTGTGTATGTATAATAGCTGCTCACGGTCGCGCGCGAAAGTTACGCGCGCTATTCTCTGGAGTATAATAAACGTGGGCCGAAATGTTAAAATAAAAAAATTGTGACCATGGGACGACTCTCTGCGAAGCGATTCATACCGAGAAAATTCCACTTGGATATTTAGCTTCTCTTCAAACATGCGTGTGTATCGTATAAGTATGCGCGTGCGTACGTAATTCGCTAATTTCTCTTGAATACATCGGCTCCGCGTTTCTTCGATTCGCTATCGCGTAAGCTACTTTTTCTCAGATTTGCGTCGTGTGTCATTTTCATTTTTACCTTTTTCTCTCTCTTTCGATGCTCGACATTCGCGACAACTCGCGTCCACTCGAAAGCACACCTATGTACATAAAAAGAATAAAAAAAAAAATCGTATCGGCACTCGAGCAAATTTTTTCGACATCTGCCTCATCGAGGCGTCCGTCCGTGTGTACACTGTACGAGAGAGAGGCCGCTGACCGCGAGTATTTCTAATACCGGAAGTAAGCTTTTTTTTTATAATGAGGTCATCCTCGCGCACACTCGAAACACCCACACAAATTTACACACAAACAAACACAAGGGTTTATTACCGAGCGTTAAATGCTCTTATCACAAGTGTCGCGACAAACTTGTGTGACATATCACACATTTAATACTTTTTTTTTATATCTATTTACTCCCGTGCGATCGAATTGTCAATTGCCGTTTTTATTTTCTTCTCGTTACACAAGAGCCCGAGAACTGAACAAATACGTGCGGCATGTGTGTATGGGGGGCTTTCTGCAGGTGACGCGTAAGGCATCAGTCAACTCGATATCTTATCGCGCGTACGGAACATTATTATAGACTGCTGAGTGCGTGCAAGTATTGGAAATGCATGGCGCGCTCGTGCACACACTGCGACGAACCCTTGGTTGGAGCTGCTGCTGCTGCCGTTTGGCTGTTATCAAACTTCTGCATATTAAATTATTTTTGCTATCGGAGCCCCCTGAACAAACTCTACCTGATTGTTAAATTAAATACATATTTTACACATATTTGGCACTCTTGCGCATCGTAAAGGTGCATTTTCGAGTTTTTTCCTTTTTTTTCCAAGCTCGGGCATGGCTTCTCGTTTTTTTTTACACGGGTGCCTTATCTGCGCGAGTCGTCGTGTCTCCTCGTACATGTGCTCGTGTGCGTGCATGTATATGTGTTAAGTATTAAAAAAGTGTGTACATCTAATCGCGGTTACGTCGTCGCGGGTTATTGACTTTGCGAATTTTTCCACTCGCCGCGCAACAGCAGCAACACGTATTTGTTTATATAAAGCGAATATCCAACGCATATGTGTACACGATGTACGTAAAACAGCTGTTTCGAGCTCCCGAGGGAGATGATTTTTTTCGCGATCGCTTAAAAAAGTGGTATTTTATCACTCGGAGAGCTTCTTCTACAGGACGATCGAGCGACACTCTCGGTGTCATCGCGATGGTCGGACGACTCACGCAGACTTTTTTTTTCGTTCAATTTCACCCCGATTAGTATAAGAAAAATATGGAAAAAAGCGCAAACAAAGGCGAAATGAAGCAAAATCTTTCTTGTGTAAATATTGGCGTAAAAAAGTCGTCGTCGATGCTTCTCTCGTGCTTTTTCGCCCATTGAGGCAAGTCGCAGCTTGCGTTTACGCACAAGGTACACTCATCCCATATACGAGAATATTGTTACACACACAGACTTGAAAATATGCGCCGTGGACTAGCATCAGGCTGAACAAAGCTACGTCGCAGCTTCGTATACGCAGGACAAAAAAAACCCGGTAAATTGAATTGATCCCCGCTTCGCGCGTCGTCGTCCATATATACGCAGCAGCAGCGTAAGTATACACGAGCTCGCGCGTGAATTTGAAATATAAAAAGGGGGCTGCTGCTGCCGCTGCATTGTACTACGAATACTATGCGCGCGTCTCCTCCTCTCCTTCCGAGAAATATCCAGCGGCACACATCTGCCTCTTCATCTTACATACACGCGTACGCACACACATATATACACAGGAGCAAAACACAGGGTAGTATAGCGTGTAAAGCTACTCCCGGGGTGTATCAAGACGCAAGGCAAGATTTTCCACGCACACATAAACCTATACTTATACATACAGATCGCACACATGTCGCCGGCTCGGGCGCGCGAGACGCTTGATTTTTCAAGTGTCCAAAACTTCTTCGAGCTTGAAATATCGCGCCGCGTGTGCGGATACAAGATAAATAAAGCCGCTGTCGCTGCTCGAGAGCTTCTCGATAAACTTTTGGGTTTATCGAAATGAAAAATATGTACGTATGTAATGTACGACGAAAAGCTACTCGAGTTACACCGATCACAGTAGCACGTGCAGTTCGCTGCTGCTGCTTCTGCTTGCGTTCATTCGGTTGCTGCATATGTGCGTAAATACTTCGAATATCAACAAATTTTTTTTTCTTTTTCGAAACTTCGAGCTACCGCGTCGCGTTATGTTCACACGGCGACGCAACGTGGATTCACTTATGTACTCGCGTAGAATTTCGGTGGGGCATGCGAGTACACGTGCACCGTGCAGGCCATGCAGCGATTTTACGTACCTTTTTCCATATTTTTTTTGTTCGTTCTCGGTACCTCGGCGTTAAGTCTGCTTAGCGTACACGCTAAGTTCGAATTTTAATATGTTCATAACGTTTGACCAGATACAAAAAAAAATTATGAAAAAAAGCTTAATTTTTCTCGAAAGATATTCGCTCTTTTTAAAATCGTTCATGTACGCGTGCAGGAATCGTAAGTAATACGCGAATTAAACGAGCTATCCTAATCGCGATAGATAAAATTGCTCATTTCCTAACGCGCGCACACGATCGTGCGTATAAAGAGCAGAAGATACGGATCCTAGCCGCTCGGCATTATAATCCCGAATTTTTTTATTCAGCGCGCTGAATCGGCTAAACACCTTGCTCAGAGGCGCCGACGTCCGTCCGCTTCTAATCCTTTTCTCTCTCTCTTTTTATTTCAATTTTTTTGCAGTTTCTTTCGGACGAGTTGAAAAAAAGAAAATGAAAAAAATCGAGGTGAGGCGTGTTTTATAATACAGCCTCGGCCTATTTATATATTAGCACGCGCCTCGCGCTGTTAAATCTGATCTTGATTCTCGGAAATCGAGTTTCGGGTGTATAATGCACCGATACGTAGGCAGCGGCCATAGTTATATAGGCCCTATTGTCCGTGGTCAGGAATTTTTCTGCCACTATTATAAATATATAGGCAGTGTTTATAGCTCGCGCTACCTCCAAAAAATATATTTTTTTTAATCCTTTGCACGCCGGCAGCGGTCTTCGTTTTCGTCTCGCTCGCTATAAGATAATTTAAATACCTCGCGACGAGGAGAAAAAAAGAGAGACTTTTTTTGTGCCGAATCATCGACGATACTGATAAGAAACTAGTGTGTGTATTTTTACGCCATCGACCGTTTATCTCGCATTTCATAATAATTACAATGAGATAATCGATTCTTCGTAAGTCGTGAGCGATATAGCCAGCTCTCTCTCTCTCTCGAGTGCGCTACAATACATGAGCCCAGAACCTCGAATTACTATCACACTTTGTGCACAAAAATTAATAGTTATCGTATTTTTATTATATACCCTTACCTTGACGCAGCAGCAAACCGCATGACGTGAGACAGGAAAAAATATATCGGCTGGCTGTCGGTGCAGAAAAATTTTCTAGTCCTCTCTGTTGGTTGGCAGTGCTGCAAGGGACCCCCTCGGTTTTATACGTCCTGTTTTTAATAAAGTGTAACTACCGATGCGCGTACATGCAAACCTAGTCTCTCTCTTTCGTACTGCATGAGGCCAAAGAGAGTGAAAATGTGTAACGCACGTGCAAGTACTACGAGACCGTAATTCATGGTCATTTTCACGATTTTGAAATAATGACGTTAATTTTTTTTCTCTCTCGTCTCCTCTTCTACTCGTTTTTTTTATTTCCTCCGACCGCAGTACATTTATTAATAGCCTAGTATTTCAGCGTGAAATTATCATTTTTAATAGCCACCTAATTAAGACGTGCTAATTTTTTCATTTTCATATCGTTTTATATGTGATTTCGTTTGAAAAGTTGTAAAAAAAACGAAGCCAGCCTGTTTATCGTCACGAGTCAGAAGCCTTTATATCTCGTCGCTCGCTCAGCGCGTTTCTCACAGTAAAAACAATTTATGCTCATAAATCGCGGAACAACACGATATATCACCGCCATTCAACATTTCTCAAAATCCACCCATTGACTGTATTATAACCGCAGCGTTACGTTATTAATTGTCTTCGACCTCCCGACCTCCTCCTATATAATTACTTGCCCCGCATCAAGAAGAAGAACTTCAAAGTTGATTCGCGCGCTTCGTGAGACATAATTCGTTTTCGTGGTCCACGGACCCATCTTCAATATGCTATATCACGTGTTCAAAGTAAAATATCAAAGTCGGACGAATACGGGCATATGCATCATAAATATGCGAGTTAGCATCATCGTCGAGATGAGGAGGCGCCAGGAGAGAGAGAAAGATAAAAGTGTCGCTATAAATGGATTCTTAATCGAGCCGAATTAAATTGTTTATTTTATTATCCTTACTTATCTCGTAAATAATAGATCTAATTATAACTGAATCCGGATGAAACTGCACACGCGCAGAATGCAAAATATTTTCCAACGTTTATTAACATCACATCGTTATTCGACTTGTCTCAGACACCCAAGTGTGCCTGCAAACGTGTATATTGTATTAATGAATGTCTTTTTACCATCAAGCATTATTGTACTACTTGCGGCTGCTCGTGATGGGAAAATTATTCCCGCTCCTTTTTTTAATTGTAATTTCATCGGCGCGTATGTCTATGCGAACTTTTTTCTTTTTTTTAATTCGCTTCGGTAAGCGTAATTTAATGTTACAGGGTTCGAGTTCTTTCGAAAAAGAAATTCTCACCAGACAAAGTAGCTAGGTTCCTTTCGTCGTCATCTTCGTTGTCGTTGTACCCCTTTTCTTTTCAAAAAAGCGCGTCTCGCCCTTTTCATCCCTCCGTCGCTCTTCTTTCTCGGGGGTTGCTCCAAGCTACTCTCTTCTTCGTAACCAGTTTTGCAAATTTTACCCGCAGAAAGCGGCTCTCTTTCTCTCGCTCATTCGTTGAAGGGACGAGTTTTGCAAAGGAGACGATTGTATGAAAATCAAGAATCTCGTTAGCATTTCAACCCTCTTTTTATTTATGTTTCTGCCCTTCTTGTCTGCTCTTGTGAGGCCAAGAAGACAGTTACTTTTTATTCGGTACTGCAGAATGGAAAAAAAGAGAAAAGAAAACGACTCGCAAAAATGTTGTAAACGCGTTTGTTAAAGATAATGAAAAAAATAAACAGTAATTTAATTTTTTTTCCTTTTGCAATTGTTACAGAGGTGGGAACAGCTGGTCGTCTCGAAGCTCAAATGGGATTTATCAGCGGTGACGCCGAACGATTTTATTTTGTACATTCTGGCACGTCTACCAGTCGATTCGCGCAGATGGGACACGAGGATGATCAGACGACACGCGAGGACCTTCATCGACTTGAGCCATCGAGGTAATTATTATTTTTCTTTAAAGTAAACTAAAAATAAAAATAAATCGAGTTGCGTAAACGTAAAGTTAGGAAATGGCTAAGCTCCATTGAAATATATTTGAACGCGATACACCATTCAGAATATTAGATAGGCTCTCTGCCGAAATGTCGAAAAGCTAACGCAAGAGAATACAGTTTTTATTGTACAAAGTGATAAAATAAGTCACAATCAAATCGAGTAATATTCCGTGTCGGCATATATTATTTGAATAAACGCGATCTTTGATTTTAATCAACGGCAATAACGAAATTCTTCTGGCAGCGTAGAATCCAAGGCACGACGAAGGTTTCGTAACCGCGTGTAACATCGCGTGAAAACCGTAGTAGTTCTTTCACGCACAAAAAAAGTACTAGAGTGTATAGGTGTAAAAGAGCTATATGGGATTACGGCAATACCACAATCGCCATTTCTTCGTCCCTCTCTAGCGCGCGCTCAACGAAATATCGATGAATTTTAATGCGTTCCAACAATAGGAATCGACCACGACCACTATACTCGCGTTTCATTCCGAATAAATAATTGAATTATGCTGATCCGCGGGCGCGCATACGGCACGTAGGTACATAATCGTTTTTACACAACATGACCGAGCGCGATCGCGCGCCGCCGGCCGCCACATGTGTGCAAGCATCATTATAAAAAAAAAAAAAATCAGCGACGTCAATGTTTGTAATTTTTCATTTTTATTTCTTTTCGATAATAAAATTATTATTATACACGCGCGTAGAGGAGCCACTCTCGGGGCATCAGAGGTGGTCTAAAGTCAAATGCCGATCGCGCTGAATCATCCGCAGCACTGCTGCTACGTGCGCGCTCCGTCGGCGTGCATCTTCCTCGCTCGCAATCGCAATCTCTATGCATCAAAAGATCAATTAAACGATGGAAATTAACATTCCGATGTGTGTGCCTGCCTGCGAGTGTTGTTCTATTCTCGCACATGTTTTGCGAAATAGATCATTGCCGCTTGTTATTATACACATATGAACGCGCCCGTATATGTACTCTCGTTCTTATGATCGATTGATCCACGCCGTGCGTATATTTGACTATGTAAAAAGTATATATCACAGATAGAAGGCGAGGAGCTCTCGACGTCGCGACTCTCATATACGCATGCATGATGTACGATTTCGTCTCTCACGCTCCCAGCAGCAGCCTCTACAAATTTTTATACAATTTTCGATTTCATTTAGTAGTTTCGAGCAATGATTCACTCTCGGCATACTCAGAATTATTCTAGTTAGCCTTGATGTTGTTATTTTTTTTTCTCGGCTCTCGTCTGCGGCGTGCGAAACTATCGATCAATCCTTTCTTGCGAAAAATGACTATTCTCTCAAGTAGCAGCACCTGTTAAGCCAAAAGTTTTGCATAATTGAAAAAAAAAAGCAGCCAACGTCTTCGTCGTCGTCAGCTGTTAGGCGCTTGCACTGGTGTGGTATCGCGTAAGAAAAAGAAAAAAATACGTCGCGAGTTACGCGAGCAATGCAAAGAAAAGGAAGAGATAAGAGGACACCTCATCGGCTAATGCCATCTCGAGATAAGAGAAGCTAACACTACCGGGCCCTTTAAATCGAACTTGTTTTTCGTCGGTTTTTTAAACTTTTTTTCGTAAACTCTAAAGATAAACACGCATTCCTTACTCAAAACTCTTATGATAATTATCGAATCGTTGTAACCGGTTGCTGATGGACAGTCGTGTAGCTTCCACCAAAGAGTACCAAAAATAAAACAATTGCTCAAAAAAGCGTAAAAGAAACATTGTGTCTAACGTTTGACCATTTTTCTCATTGTTACAGAGTACTGCTTCTCCATGTACACGCCGAGCATAGTGGCCGCAGCAGCGATAGCAACGGCTCTCGACGGCCTCGATTGGACCAACAAGACCGGCTACAGCCTCAACTGGCTACTCGCCGAACTTACCCGCATCACCGCTGTCGAACAGGTTTGTACCATGATAATACACCTTTTCTTTTCCTCTTTTTATTCTCCACCTTTCTCTCTCTCTCTCACTCGCTTTTTTTTCAAAGCGAAAAGTAAAACAAAAAATAAAGTGTCTTCGAGTCGCGCCCGTGTGCTTTATCAATTCAGCCCAAAGAGGTCTCTAACCTTTGTTCCTGTAAAGAGAGACGCTGCGTCACTCGCGGCTCGTGTATACTCGGGCACGTGGCCGCCGCTGCTGTGCTTTACGCAATGTGCAGTAAGCGCACGATGAAACAATACAATCGATCGATCGATCGCGAACCATGGGCATGATACGCGCATATGCACGTAAGGACAATTAAACGCACGCGTGCGCCCGATTATAAAGCTGCACGCACCGGACACGCGCTCGTTTTTCGATAAATGCCTGCGCGTATCGTTATTAGCCCTGCATGTGTACACATATACGCCGGCGGGCAATAACCAAGAGTGAAAGCTGCGATCGAGCAGGTGCTACCGCGCATGTGTTTCGCAAAACATAAAAGAGAGAGAGAGAAAGACAAAGGCAGAATTGAACTTTTAATGTAAAAACCTACTTGATCAAAATTTAATGTATTTCGTCTTTGTTCACTAGGAATACCTGAAAAGCTGCCACGAGCTGATCGAGGAGATGGCTCGAGGAGGTAACGTCAGCAATCTGATGCACCCCGGTACGCACAGTCTTCAGCATCAACAGCAGCAACAGCAACAGTATCATCACAATCAGACCATCGACCGAGTGTCCGACGTGACGATGACGGTGGGGGACGAGTCGACGGGGACGACCATGATGGAGCAGGATAAGATCACGGATTATGAAAATAAAACTGGCACGCCGACCGATGTCAGGGACATTCATTTCTAAAGAATCTCTCCGATGCAACAAACAAACAAACACACACACACACACTCGGACTAATGGCGCGCGCCCAAGAAAAAGCATCATTTTCATTCTTGCGTGCTGCGCGCCTTCGTTCAATGAAAATTAGGCTAAGATTGCGCATCCAATCATCGGCATTGGATTCTAAGACTTAATGGTTTCGCAGCGAACGAGCGAAACCACAGCGATGAAGAGGATTACTGCGAGCGTCGAGGCCCAATTGCGCATCCCACGTTGTCAGCGTCAACGAAGGAGGAGCTTTCCGTTTTTTTTATCCTTTTTTTTCTCGACTCATTGTGTTTGCTCGAGTTTGAATTGTTAAGATGATTTAGATTATTTTTTCTCTCAAGTTTTCGAATCTTTATCTTCTTTCTATTTTTTTTAGTTCAAATTCATTTTTGTAATGCATTATTTAGAAGCTACAATACTTTTAAGCTATTGTTTTTAACATTTTTTTTATTGAGTTTTAATATTAAAAATTTAAAAATAAATTGTGTCTTGTAGACACTGATCTATCATCTAAGAAAATCAACATCGAGTAATGTAACTCATCGATATTTTTGAGCGTTTTAAATGTATTCAGCGCGTCACCGATCCTGAGGTCGGTAGCGTATTACGTATATTTTAAGTTCTTTGCTAAACATTTTTATGAGTACACAGAAGAGAAAAAGTTTAAGAAAAAAATTCCAAGCCTCGATGCATCCGTTAATAAGACTTCAAATGTAAAACCAAAAAAAAATGTGTAAAAACGGGAAAAATGGTAGGAGCGGCGGTAGTTATCGTGCAAACTCGAAGAAAAAAACGAAAATGTTAAGGAGGCGTGCTGGGGGAAGGCAATGCAATACGCTTTATAAATTATTATGTCTAGGAGTATAAAACTTATACTTAAATACTTATTAAGTTTGTAGATGGAGAAAAAATGTAAATTGCCTTACATCGAAGCGCGAAATTCTAAACGTTCGATTGCGTAAAAATATTTGCGAAAAAATTTAGTCACATCGAGTCATTTACTAACGTTTGTAAATAGTACGTTTCAAGTATGTTTTTACTCTTAGTTACAATTGAACGATTTATTATTGAATAAAATATATTTTACTACGACTATATTATTAAGTGTGTATAATGGTGAGTTAAAGGCTTATTTGAATAAATAATTTATAAAAATACCTTTTCTCGTTTAACTGAGCGCACTACTCTTATGATATTGTTAAAGAATGAGCACGTCCGAATATTTTCAATAAAAAACATAAAAAATAAAAATGACTAAAAAAATTGTATAGAACGAAACGTCGTTGTAAGAGCTCGCGATGCTCAAAAACTTTGTTCCTAAAGTATAACGGAATGAATGTCATAATAATGCGTTAAGAAAAATGTATATTATGTATGTGTGCAAAAATTAAACATGTTGAAATAATTCACGGTCAGAATTCAATAAGTTCAAAGAATACCCTGTTATTACGCTGTTTAACAATGCGTATCTGGATTTTGAAAAAACTCATTTGTTATTACTTGGATTAATACGTCATTAAACGTTTTGAGATTTTTAAAGATATTAAAATTTCTGACCTTTTACAAAATGTTTAAATCAGGCTTAGAAAATGTTTTAAAAGATTTCTAACAAAGTCTAGTAAAAAGTTTATCATAAAAAGGATTGAGTGTTATTATTATATACGAATGTACATAAAATATATAAAATTAAATTTACAGTTATTGGTTAACATTACCGTATTCATAAAGTTTGTAGATAGACAAAAAACCTATATCAAGCAGATATTTACTTCTTAATATAAATATCGCGATTAATGTGTCAAGTCACATTGTTTGAAAAAGTGGTTAGTACTTAACATTCAATGCAATGGTGAAAAAATTCAATAAAGAATCTGTAATTGAAAAGTATACGAATTCCTTGTTTTTCCTGATTTTCTAACAAGAAAAGTTATTAAATTTTCTATAATCTTATGTAACGTAAGATCTTTTTTTCAAGTTCATTAAAAATTATATAGTAGTGCAGCCTTGGCGTATAAAATATTTTTATTACATATTTTTCTATGCTAAAAATACACATGAAATTGTCAGGGTAGTCTTCACCTACATTCTTTTTTAATAACTGTCAATTTATTAAGCACAATTTTAAACTTTGTAAACGTGTTGGCGGAAAAGTTCAGCCATACGTCAGGAATAATGTAGTACAAGATGGTGCCTTATTTTTATAACCGAAATGTTAAAAAAACTTAAACGTAAGTTGGCCCTAATGCTGTGTCAAGGCTTTTATATTTGGCAAAAGTGTGTTATTTATAAATCGTCTTGAAATTTATAAAGGCTGTTCTAATCCATTTAATGTAAAATAGCCCAATCTTTTCGTATCGTTAAAGTTTTTTAGGGATACTTATAAGATACTATGCTTAATATTACCTTAATATTCAATGCAAGCATGTTTGCATATTAGATTTTGAAGTGTTGAAAATTTTTCGAAAATAAAAATGATCTTTATGAAAACATAATTTATTGCAATTGAATTTCCTCCCATAATTTAAATTATTTCAATTGGTCCAATACTTGACACATATGGACACACGTCGCCTTTAGTGCATCGAAGTTCATTTTTTAATGAATTTAACTGCTAAAAACATAAAAAAAAAACAAAACCTTGAGGGCGATTAAAATTTACGTGGAAATAAGACAAAATCTTTTCAGTCATTCAATTTTTAATACAGTAAATTTACCTACTGTACAGTCAGCCATAATTTTTTATTTGGTATATTATTTACAATATTATGAGTTATTACACCAAATTAGTATTTGTGAAAATTATTAGAGTCTATGTTACTTGAAAAACTGTTCAAGTACTTTTACAAATAGGAAGACTAATTTATGACAAATAAATCAGTTGATGGTGGTAAAAATAAAATTTGATAATTAAACACAATTTTCATAATACATATAAAAAATGAGGAGAAAGATATACTAATATCACATACACTACAAAATAATATATAAATTTCACAAAATGAACATAACTTTTACTCCAATAAAACTGCAAAAGATTTTGGCACTTAATTACTCGCATATTCATATCATGTTTCAATGCTATAAAAGTTTCATTTTGCCTAAAATTAAAAACTTATTCACTCTATGTGTGCTTTGTAAAAATCCCATGATTTTTAAAATTCCTAGTACTTCATTATGAAAGACCATTGTGAAGATAAGAGAACTTGTCTCAATGAATAAACGGTATTAAGAATTCAGAAATGTTATTTTTGGTCAATTGATAACGAATTAATAAGTGAAGCACATTAGCACATATAAATTTGTGTGATATTCAAACAATTATTACCAATATTATAATATGACTTTTGGCGTATTTTTATGTACAAATACAATAATAAATTTTTTTACTTTCATTCAAATTATAAATCTCGAAGTGAAGAACATTCAAATAATCGACGTGCAATTCATGGTTTAAATTTTAGAAAACAAAAAATGATTATAGTTTTATAAACAACTTAGTCAATTACATAACAAATAAATCGACTCATTTCAATTATAATAATTTGTAAATAAAAAGACAATTGAAAATTATTATATTTACAGTAAAAATTACTTCAGCACATATACATGTATATTCTGGCACAACTATTTATGTTAGAATTTTTTTTATAACAATACTAGGATTCAGACAATTCCCTAAATTTAATTCACATTGATTATGCAACTGAAAATCACATAACTGTCATGATTAAATAAAAATATCAATCTCTATCTTTGGTAATCAGTCACAATAACCAACGCGATACAGCATTATACTATAATCATGATACATAATTAAAATAAGAGACAAAATTAGACTACAAGAAGCTTATTTGGTTCATGTTTTTTAAGACTATAGATAATTTCATCTATTAATTATAATAATTCAAATTAAAACCGTACATTTTATCAATTGTTTTGAGTATCTCGTCAGGTCATTTGTATAGAAATACACAAAAGTGTCATACATGTCTGCAATTAATATATAATATTAATCATTTCAACAGCGGAATTCAACATTTAAACGTTGTTAGTATATATTTTGGATTTGTTTAACATTATTAGCTTAAACTGGCGATTCCATGAGTTAAACTTTTTTCAAGGACTATGTGAAAACTACCTAGAGGCTCTAGCATTTGTACCAGAAAAGTAAGTAGCGATGGATTCCGCAGGAATGACATTTCTTCATACATTTCTATTGTAGTTCGAGCTTCACTCATTGGACGTAACATTAAATGCAATAGCTGCTCCCTATATCAAAAATAATTAATAACATTAGAAATCTTGTTTTTGGGATTCAACACTCAATTATTAAAATCTTACCTTAAAGCTAAACATATAAACAGCTGGAACTTTCCATCTTTTCCAAGGGTTTGACTAAAAGTATTAATTTGATCGAGCAGGTGGCAATAACACTTCAAAACAGCAAACTTTCGGTTTCTTTCAGCTTGCAACTTTTTGTCTCTTCCAAGTCGCCACGAATAATCATTCATTTCCTCTAGTAAATTCATCTCAAAGTTCTCTTTAATGCGTACTAAAAATATTATGAAACGATTATTAAATAATCCCATAATCAATGTTGATGTTGCTTATATTACATGAAAAAACTTACTAAAATAATCCCAAACATAGAAATTTCTTCCAAATATTCTTTGATTTTTAAATCCGAATAAAAATATTTGCTCAAGGGACGGAACTAAACCACTTTCGCCGCATAACAAGGCAGTTAGCGATCCTTCTTGAAGCTCTTTACGATAGTGATACTTGACTATTGCATTCACGGCCTCGCCTGAAAAATGAACCAAATTTAGCTTCAGCCATCGTCTCAAAATTATATTTGAGAAAGAAAACAAAAAATCCATACCAAGCATCTGTTGAAGCTCGAGATGTGAAATACTCGGCCTGCGCGGTATGCTGGGAGATCTGCATCGTGGCGGAGTCGAGCAGGTTTCCACGAGTTCGTCGTTGTCGATGCTTTTGGGCACGATCGCACCGACGAGTAATCTTTCGGTCGAGCCGTCGTCGATTCCGAGGCCCAGCCATCGGCCGCAGGGAAACTTGAACGTGTGGCCCGTTACCTCGTTGCGCACGACCACGTGCTCGACCATCCATTTCGGCGATGTACCGCTATTATCGTGACCGATGCGCAAAGTAGATAAGACTCCCAAATTTTTTTGCTAAAATAGTTGCAAGATGATCTTAAATAAATCTAATTTTCAGGTGAATTTCATTATTAGATTTTACTTACATGGAATACGAATTCTAGTGCTCCTTTTGGAACGTTAACTGGATTGGTTTCTCCCAAAGATCCAGATATCGCTATCCAGCAGTTTGCCGAAGTTGTAGACGCACTGGCTTTTCTACTGGGAAATATAATTACTCTGTAGGGCAGTTTAGTCATCGGATAATTATTAGTGAAACAGAAGTAATCCACTGCATTGAGTGTTAATAGATGGTACAAAAATTGCTCTTTCTCCTCGTCGCATCGAAGAAAAGCCGATCGTTTGTAAAGACTCCTAAACATAAAAATAATTAAATGTTTTCTTTTTAAAACTCTTTTACTCGATGAAATTTGCTTTGTAAATTATTATGATGCAAACGTACTTTAAAAGAGCAGTATTGCTGAGCAATGTTTTCAGATGTCTCGACAGTAGTTTCTTTTCTAATGCCAGCCTGACCCAAGCTCGAGCATAACCGACGTGAGTTTTTATGTCAGTCATCGCTTGCACATTTCTGATATCGAAGAGCAACGAATCTGGTAGGGGTTTCAATTGTTCGGGCCCGATGGAGCGTCTCTCGCGATCCGTACTCGCTGGTGATTTATGCCGTTGATTTTCCGAGTTCCTGCTCGGAGATACGTCGGTTTCTAGCGCAAGATTTGATAGATCTAAACCAGCAAAGAAAAAGGTTTATTAGTTTTAGGAAATTTAAGAAAACTTTCGCACACAAAGACAAACATGCCGATATCGATGGAGTTGTAATGGAAGTAAGAAAAAAAAATATCAAGCAATGTAGTTAATTATAAATCAAATAATTATCAGGCATAATATAGTTTAAGATCTGAAAAATCTCTGAAAATTTTAAAGCAATTTTATCAAACATTTACCAACTTTCTACGAAGAAATGTAAGATTTATAGAATGTTCAATAAAAGCATTCAAAAACAAACAGCAAACATTTACCATAACCATCAATACATTTATTTATAAAAACAACTTAAAATAAAATAATAAAAGTAAAAAGTTTTGTGCATAGTGTGTTAGTATATTTTTGAGTATCTATAAATACTTTTAAAAGTTTTCAAATTTTGTTCTTTTGTATAATATATCGAAGTCCACGTAAACTCTAATACCATATTCTATGTATAGACAAATGAAAACCGACTTTTTTGAAAAATTGTTGAATTTTTTTCTTTCGATTGAGTATTAGTTCAATGATACATCACTCGTAAATAGTTAATGTTAATTTTGAGCAACCACTTTTATCTGCTTTAAGCAGATTCTTACCACTCATATTTTCCTTGAAATAAGACGAAGCTAGTTCGTAAATGTGTTTGTTTTTTAACGAGGAGACCAAACGATCCGACAACCGAGAAAGCTTATTGGATGGTTTTTTAGATGCTAATCGTAACATAAAATAAAAACAGAAATGTAATTCATTTATTTACACTGCTTGCGAAACAAAAAAATAAATCCTCGATGCAGGGGAAGACGTAAGCTTCTTCAGATTCACGAAATTTAACTTGCTAAAACTTTGAAAATTGTCGACACCTGCACCAAAAATTAGTATTGAATGTTGATGAAAACTCGTGAAATATGAGATTCGAAAACGAATGAATCGAGTGTTTGATTTGTGTATTTTTAACAATGTATATGTAGCAAGTGCAAAAATAGGCTTAGAGTAATGTACAATGGAAACTTTTGTCTCAAAAAAATTTACCAGAACTTGAAGAAATAATAAAAAATAAAATGAATGCTAATTTGCTACAAAATAAAAATAATAATTTGCACATTTAACATTATGAATTGTAAAAACTTTTCCGTGTGAACAACGTACAGTCAAGCCGCTTCCGAAGCACGAACCAAGCGAGTGCTGCGATCCAATTGTTACAATACAGTAATTAGTTAAATTATAGACATATCTTACACCATTAGCTGTTAAAATTTTTTGGATATGCAGCTAGTAATTTTTTTTCAACGATTATATGTACAAAAATATGATATGTATGTCAATGAAATACTAGTTGATCAAAACGTTAACATTAGTTTCTAGTTCTTTATGATTGACAAGAAAGAAGTACCTGGTGACAGATTGTTTGCGTCCATCGACTTCGTACTGTCATTGCACTCCTCCATCTGTTGATACATAATAAGATGCGTCCACAAACCACTTTTGCCTTGCTTATTTTGAAGCCCGTGGCTCCAGACTCGTTCAATCAAGTCGCACAAACTTGCAACTAGAGTATTTTCTTCGACGTCGGAAAGTGACTCTCCACCGTGGCCTAATGCAACTGCCTCGGATCCCATTTTTTCTACCAACATTCGCTTTGTCTTGGCTTTGCAGTCCTATAATGTCAAAAAAATCATAAAAAACCATTAGCTGAGCACAGGAAGTCGTAAAAATCGATTTCAATTAGCGTTAAAACTCACTTTGAGCAAAGTTTCAACGAAGGTCCAATTGGCTTGTGCGATGAGAGCAGGACTCATGTCGGTTGAAAGTTTAGCTTGGGGTCGAGGTGATTGTGTTTCTTGTACTACAGGTGCTTTTCCATTCTGCTCCAGGGCTTTCATTTTATATTTCCACTGCGTCTGACCTTTTCTGCTACTGCATGAAAAAAAACACAAGTATAAGTTAGCAAATGTACGTGGGTATTAGGGTTAAAAAAATTTCATTATTGATTTTTATCGAGTGTTAGTTCTTACCGAAGCATACTACACAGAAGCAGCATGAGAATGTTAAATTAAGATTAGTCAGTTGTTAATGTTGTACACTAATACATGTTAGTAGTATGGAGAAAAATGATAAAAGATTGTCTTCTTTACCTTTGCGTTGGCTCTTTGTTCAAAGCTACGTTGTCGAGCAAAGGAAAACTGCGAAAGTAAGCAGCTCTATGCGGTATCACTTCTGTCGGCGGGTTGACTTCAAAGTCAATATTGTTCAATCTTTGTTCGAGAATCGATTGAGATTCTGAAATGCACGTACAGACCTCGTACCGAGTGGATCGAACAATACCCTCTCCAACTCTTTTTCTGCGAGAGAAAAAAAACGACCATATGAGCTTGCGACAGAGGAATACTTAAAAATATGTCATCGCGAAACTAACTTAAGTTGTGCTATTCTTTTGTCGAACAATCGGATATTTGGATCGAGCTCGTCCCACAAGGATAAAACTTTGGCGTCAACGAGCGATGCAAACATTTGAGTCTCGATGAATCTAGATAAAAATGGTAAATGATGGGCTGGCTGCTCCGATAAGAATGTTGCTTTATCGAACAAATGTACACTGTCCCGGTTGGCCATCCATTCCTCCTTGTCTTGGTTCGGCAATATAACAAAGTGCTCGTAGCTCGAAAATATCTGTACGAAACGATTCAAAAAGATCTCTCTGATTGCATTGTTGAAAATTAGGGTTTCCTTGTATTCTTCCTGAGGCGTGAGCTTTTTGTTGTTCCTAGATGAGTTTTCGATCAAATCGATATCTTCCAAGTCTACGTCTGAAAAATTGGTCGTCGAGTTAATCCAAAGTTGACACTTTAATAAGAAAAATGAAAAAAAAAATCGACAAAATAATACCGCACGCAAGCTCTACCTGTTCGATTGGCACTGTCGAGGATATTCTGTATCGTGTCGGACTGCGAATCCGACCTGCTCCAATCGAGCACATCATGCAGCGAGTGCTTTCTCTTGGGATAGCAAAAACTGGAGCCGGGCAATGTCAAACTGCTTGTCATGATGTCACCGTTCAAATAATTTCCGAACGTATTGTCAGTCCTGGAAAGAAAAACGAATTTTTCATTTTTCGTATTTCGCTATACAGACTCGGTTCATTGAATAGCGCGTGCGTGTACTTACTTTTCGAGATACGGAACTTTGTACTTATTCAAATATGATCTAATCTCGTCGACGAACTGCATCTTGTGAGGAAAGACGGGAAGCTCTTCGGGAAATTGGCTCGTTTGCTTATCGATATCGACGTAGCAGAGATTGGCCTGCGAAAAAAAGCGATAACGTTCAATCAAACGACTCGCGAGCATCGCATATCGATATAGTTACTGCAATATCATATTTTCTTACCTCGCCGGCGATATTGAGGAAACCCGAGTCGTTGTTGGCGTGCAGACCCATGATGAAGGGCACGGGCGCGTCGAGGAAGTGATAGAGGCTCGCCGGGAGTATGGGCACGTAGACGTGCTGCCAGGCGAACGGAAAGAGGAGGGACGCGACGCACTCCGCGACGACCATGAGCTTGTTGAAGTCCGAGCTGCGCAGCAGCACCTGATTCTCCAGCAGCACGCAGGTGAACAGCTGGATGCACGTGTCGATGCCCAGCCAGACGAACAGATCCTTGAGCGAGTAGTCGAGCAGCGGCAGCTGCTGGCCCAGCAGCGGCTGATGGATCACCAGCTCGAGGGGCGGTTTCGCCGGCTCGTTGTTGGGTACGTAGAATTTGAGCGACTTGCCGGCCAGCGGCGTCGGCACGTTGTACAGCAGATTGTACACGTAGGACTCGAGGCTGAAGCCCGGCCCAGGATGGCGCGGTACGCATCTGCGGAGGAAGAGAGAAAATTCGTGTCATTACGAGGAAAGAGAGAGAAAAAAAAGTACATATCACAGGGATAATCCGATTGCGACCGACTTACTTGTATAAATTCGTTAAGAAAACTTTGGCAGCGTAGAGGTAGGGTTGTTGACATATGAGCGATATCGATTTGGTAACTAATAGTTTGTCTTTGGTCGAGTCGTAATAAGCCAGTGCGGCCGACGACGAGTGCGGTGCTATTTTAAAGTGCCTCGGCAGCGACCTCGTGTTCACGTGGCCGTCCGGTCCTCGTTTTTGCCTGCAAAAAAAAGAAAATGCACAGTTACATGCACGATCAAATGCACCATTCGAGCATCAATCTCTCGCGCTGCTGGATAATGAATCTTTCGATCCTTTTTTTTTCTCCTACTTCGCTCTCGATTAAGCCTTGGCACGCGTGTGAACTTTTTTTTTCTTTATCGTACGTCAATGTCGCGACGAACGAAACGAAAGGTCGATGGATATCGCGCAGCTTCGAGTCTATATGCGAGTACCGAGAGAAACTAGTGCGGCTGCAGCAGCTTTATTTTTTCATTATTTCGAGATATCGATTGCGCGCGCGCGCGGAGATAGCTATTTTTTTTTGCTACAGATACAGCCCGCAGAGTATACGCTATCATCCTTCGTGAAGTATCTTTTACATAAATATAAAGCCAATCATCGGCGTCGACCGAAGGGAACGAGACGTTAGGCTGGCACGCGCGATATGCCAAAAAATCTAGGGATACGATCCGAATATTGGCTGAGTCGTTGAGCCAATTGCTGAGCTGTTATGACAAAAAAGTCAATGTATCATATGAACGACACAGGATAGATGTCAATTATCGAAACTTTTTGGATCATTTTACAAAATTCCAGCTGTATTATAATATTATGATAATGTATTACTCACTGTGGTGACGCGCCGTTCTGCCGACTGCTGAGCTCGGTCATGAACATGGCCTGTAGCGTCTGCATGGCAGCGCATATCTTTCGATTACGGCACTCCTCGTAGAAGAGCAGAGTGAAGCCGTAGGTCCTGTGGCCGTCCTCTTTCGTGAGGACGAAGGAGTGAAAGCTCGGCTCGACCGAGTGCTTTTGCGTTCGAAAACGCAAGCCGCTCGGTAGGCATAGCTGCGAAGAAGAAAAAAAGTAGTTTGAAAAAAAAATTGTAAAAATATAATAATAAATTTAATACCGAGGAGTGGTATAAGCATCGCTGCGGGCTCGAAGTCGAGAGATCGAATTCGAAAGGGGGAGTAAAAAAAAGTTCGATTTAACGAATTGGAGCGAGGACTCGGCTACGCGCACAGGCTTATTTTTATATGCGCACGAGCTACGTTGAGTTTAAACGAGCGGAAAATTCAAGCGATTTCAGGCAAGAGACGACGTTAGACGTCGATTCATCACTTGGCCTAACGATTGCGGAGTGGCCCGTTTACGACGTAAACACGCAGGCTAGCTCGGACGTCTCTCGGACACATCGATGGCCTCCTACATACATACGCGCAGACACATGACGCACGAAGAAACGTGCTATATCTAAGTATACAACCGCGTACTTATAATATATCGTAGCGTTATAAAGTCAAGTCCGTGAGGCATCCCTTCGGGAAAATCACTTGCAATCGTCGGCCTTCCCTCGAGAGACGGGGAGAGAGAGAGGTAGGAGGCCTATACACGGAGCTTTATCGACATTGAACAATGGAATGGCCTCTTGTTATAGACATCGTGGGCCGCGGCAGTTGGAATCAATATTAAACACCATGCGGTGTATATAAGGAGCTACGAAAAACGAAGTACGCGGTAGCGCGTTGCTAATATATAACGCACAGCGCGCAAGTCGGTGAGTCATCGCGTCGTGCGGCTTTGAACGGGACTCCGTAATACGCACACACTTATGCACGCACGTATACCAGCAGTAGCAAAGTAGCAGCTGATCGATACGTATAACACACAACGTGCATGCGTACGCCTGTGCGTATGTAGTACGTATTAAATGGCCCCGGAGCTGCTCCAAGCTATGCGCGCGCGCGCATATATGAGCAATTCTCCAAATGAAACGCATTTTTTGAGGTAGAATCGCGACAAATTTTTTTTTCAACCTACGCGGATACGGACCCCCGGGAAATGTTTTTGGGGGTCCTAGGAACATGTAACCACGTAGGAACCATTGAAATTTCAATAGTGCTTATTTTTATAGCTACTTTTGTGATTTAGAGGACGAAAAATCATGTTTTCTCGTAAATGCGGCTAATTACTCAATTTCTAAGTCGCTGAAAAAGTATCAAAACTCATCTAAAAAAAATAACTGGCTACTGTGTTCGATAGGAAATTTTCTCAGCTTTCCACTGGTGGTATCAGATATTCCGATAAGTCGCACATTCGCCGAGAAAATCGCCATCAAAAGTGCCAAGCTAAATATCTCGAAAAACTCGGTAAGGAAAAAGTGATCTTTGAGGTTTAATTTCGATTTTTCCTCGTGAAAATGAAATTTATCGAAAAATCTGACTACACCATGAGAAAGCTGAGGAAATTTCCTATCGAAAGCATATCTTTATTTATTTTTTCGGTGGAATTACGAGCTAGTTTTGATTGTAGCGAGCCGAAAACCTCGCGACCGCGCTAAATCAGCTCGGAAACAGAAAACAGCGAACAACGTGAAAGAAATTCCCATGTATAACATTGTAATTCCACCGAAAAAATAAATAAAGATATGCTTTCGATAGGAAATTTCTTTGGCTTTCTCATGGTGTAGTCAGATTTTTCGATAAATTTCATTTTCACAAGGAAAAATCAACAATTATCCAAAAAGTTCACTTTTTCCGTACTGAATTTTTCGACATATTTAGCCCTCAATGTGTGATGGTGATTTTCTCGGTGAATGTGCAATTTATCGGAAAATCTGATACCACCATTGGAAAGCTGAGAAAATTTCCTATCGAACACAGTAGTCAGTTATTTTTTTTAGATGAGTTTTGATACTTTTTCAGCGACTTAGAAATTGAGTAATTAGCCGTATTTACGAGAAAACATGATTTTTCGTCCTCTAAATCACAAAAGTAGCTATAAAAATAAGCACTATCGAAATTTCAATGGTTCCTACGTGGTTACAGGTTCCTAGGACCCCCAAAAACATTTCCCGGGGGTCTGTATCCACGTAGGTTGAAAAAAAAATTTGTCGCGATTCTACCTCAAAAAATGCGTTTCATTTGGAGAATTGCTCATATACCTACCCGCACGTATATAAAAAAAACGGAGGGATGAAAACTCGGCGAGTACATAAAAAGTGTGTGTGTGTGTGGGGGTATACCATGCAAACGGCGTGTTCGTCGAAGGGATTCCATGTTACGCTCTCCGGATAATGTCCGAGTACTTTGCTCTTGTAGGCTCGATCCAGCGGCGTGCACTCGGGAGAATCACCTGCAACAAAAAAATTTTCTCCTTAATAAAGCTAGTTACGCATTTTTTAAGAATGCATCGCCTGCTGTACATCAAACAAATAAATAAATAGGAAAAAATTGCGCATACATTCAGTCGCGCGCGAGCTCGTAATGCTCCGTTAGACGAGCTAGAATATATATAGTAGTACGCAGCCAGTGCAGCAGTTAGCGAATTGTGCAGCGATCAAAGAGCGTGCAATTTTTGTTATATATAGTATACAACTGGCATTTGATATACACACCCGTACATAGATGCGTGTGCGCGATTCGCGAAACATTTTTTAATTTTTCATACGCTCGCGCGCGAATCATACGACTGATAATAATAATAAAATATGAATAAAAAAAGTCATGGAGTATACGAGAGATGGTTCAAATTGCTGCGTAATAATTCGAGAAATGGCGCGCGCGAATATATGACGCAATTGCGACGCTTCGCCGGCGCTTGTACGCGCCTATTATACAACGTATACAGTAGCATGAGTTTTGTCCAGATCGGTGTGATTATTATTACGTGTGATACGTATATATCCGTTGCGAAGTGCAAAAATCGAGCGTAATAACGCGTCGTTTGCATTTTATTGTATACGCTCGACGCGTTCGCACGCGTATCGCTTGCTCGCAATCGCCGGCGCAGGGCAATACGAGATGTGCGCAATGTAGTAGCAGTAGCAGCAGCAGCATCACGTACCGGTGCTGTTACACATGAAAAAAGCTTTACACACGCGCGCGAATATGGTATAGGTGGAAGAAATTTGAATCGTGCTTCTCAGCGTCGTCGTCGCCCGCGTCTCCGCGAATTGTTATTGAACGCTTGTGTGTATCTCAAGAGAGAGAGAGAAGTAGAGAGCTCGAGTCTTCGCGCAAGTCGTGCAAGCTTTACGTGTTTTCCTTTATACGATATATACATTCATGCGGCATTGTATTATAACCACGTGCGGGACATAGCAGCAGCAGCAGCAGCAGCAACAGCAAAGCGACTTTGCTGTGCACACGTATTATCGCGCGCGTTCGCAATTCGAGCGAGAGGGTTGCTTGACCCCGTTGTGGCGCGCTCGGCTACCTACTACGTCTTTTGTACTGCAGGCCTGGCAAATTGCCACTTTTATACTTTCACGGCATACGTGTGTGTATATATCTATGGGCATCGCCGCGGCGAGTGACAAAACTTTATTATACACGTGCTGCTGACGAGAGAGGAACAACTTTTTAAGCGTAATTTTACACGACAGCCTCACACAACGAGTATAGTCACTGCTAAAGCGCTAAAGAGGAGGAATATCTTCGATTTATTCGCGTGGAATTAAGTATAGAATCTGACAACGTATAATTTTGAAAAACCCATACACAAGGCTCTATGATTAGACGTTGGCACGCGGCCTTAACATCGTTGTTCCATGGTACAAGGTGAATTTAATAAACGATGATTTATACCCAGAGCGCAAAAGTCGACCGTGGTCGTAAAATCGAATGTTCCCAAAATTCTCCATAAACATCTACGATCTCCTTTACGACGATCGAGTTGAATTATCTTCGCTCGACGAATATCGGTGACCGAATTACGCATTCTTTTTTCTCTATCTAACTCTGCCTCGCTATCTTTCGAGCAGTGCGCGATATAAATGATTCTCGATATATCGGATTTCTCTCGCTTGCTCCAGTTCTAAACGCGGATCTGAGCAGCTCTATTATCGGCAGCTCCGCGCGCAAGTATCTTAATGCGACTTTATATACGAGAGGGTTCTCTCGAGCGAGCTCGATACATTTCGGTGGCTTGACTCGAGTGTAAGAGGGATGCCATCTTGACGCATGAGGATTTCCGTTTTAGCGCAAGTTGTTGACGCAGTAGGCGGCGGCAGCTTTCGAGTGCTTCAAAGAGCGTGAAAAATAAAAATTATGACGCAGTGCATGACATACGTTTGCCGGTAATTACATTTAAGATGTTTATGTGTGTGCATGTGTGCGAGACATATCCGTTGGTTTATGTTTTATGGTCGAACGTTGACACGCACCTATACTGCGCGTCTTCTCGCTTATCATCTCGGACTGCAGAGACACACATATAATGCGAGCCAATTGACGCGAATGCAGAGCGTTTGATACTCTCTCGTACTCGTCGTACATAGCTCGTATAGCAGTGCGATTACGACGGTCCAGGCCCAATGTATTATACACAGCTCGTACAGCGACGCACGGCAATGATAATGATCGTCGCGTCGTTTGTAAGTGCACAAATAATCGAGCATCAACAGCACAACAACAGTACATAAGTATCGGAGCAATAATGCGCAGTGCCGTGCGTGGTACTGCACGCATGCGATCGAGCAATTTTCTGCGATGAACGTTTAACCGTTCGACGCTCCGTGTACATAATACGTAGCAACTGACCCTTCAATTCATACTATACACACAAGTCTCGAGCGGCTTGTGCGTGGAAACAATGAGTCCGAGTGCAGCGGCAGAAAAACGGAGCAACGACTTTTCTCGCTCTCTGTCGCGCAGCGAGTTCAATCGTATACCCAAGTACAGTAGTACGAAAGCCGGTTTCCAGCCCCCGATGCGCCGCGGCATTATACAAAAGCAAGTCTCGGTATTACTTTGGCCTTTAATCAAGCCTTGGTTTAATAATACGGAAACCTTAGTCGGGCTTTTAAGCGCGCGCTCGCGCCGGCTGCAGCGGCTCTATATGCATCTTTACATGTGGCACGTATACGTTGTAGCAAGTATATAGCGCATAAACACTGCTGCAACTCGCGCTACAACGACGAGCTACCGCTGCTGCAGCACTGCGGACGACCCCAAATAGTTGCAGCTAGTATTTTTCCAAGTCGGGCGAAAAAAAAATGTGACAATACGCGCGCGCGCGCGCGTGTCTGTGTTAAGTAGAATAAAAACAAAGGTTTCGTTCGCTTATGTACGCTGTACGTCGTGTGAGTGTATTTACAACTGCAAGCTGCATAATCGTCGTCCGAGTCCGAGTCCGTATATAGGTATACACGATCACGGGCTAAGCTCGACTGAGCTTTTGTTTTCATTCCAAAAGCGTAGGCGCGAAAAAAAAGTGAGTGAGAGAGAAGTGCTGCATGCGAGACGCGCTGGACGGCATGCCAGGTAGATCACGAGCTCGTTTTTTTATCAGGGCAATCGGTGTACGTAATGTATAAGCACGTGTGTGCATTAGAGATTAAGACAGCGTCCTCGACCGATGTGGAATATTTGGCACCTACCAAGTGGCTGCTCGATTTTCCAAACTGCATTTATATAGGCGATTTATCGAGGCACGTTGAGCACGGCCAACAAAGAGCAAGGATATAAAAGCGGTATATTACACCGATGCAAGTGCGGATAAACAAAGCGTTGCCCCCACAAAAATTATTATTTGCCGCTTACTTAATTGCGGTTGGCAAAATCGAAGCATAATTACAATAGAATATAAAAAACACTTATTGGTTTAAATTAAAAAATTAATGGTTTCCACGTTGGTTTTTTCAAGAAAAAAAGTATTGTTACTACCAATCACGCATCTTTTGACGGAAATAATCAATGTCTGTTTAAATTTATTTAAATCTTTCAGTAGGACGTGTTTGATCAATTTGAGGTCTCATATTATCAAAGTTTATAAAAAATCCAATAGTCAACTAAGCGTTCGTTTCATTCCCGGTTCTAAACAAGACGTGAAAAAATGTTCTTGACTGGTCGAGAGTTGAGCCAAAAAATGTACGGAGAGTAGCAATTAGCAGTCGTCAGGTTAAAAAATTAAGCAATAACCACAACAGCGAACGAAGGCGAGTAATGATATGAGCACACGTTTTAATGAAATTTCAAAAAAGCTTGTATATGAACATCTATATAAGTTTCTATATATTTTTACAATTGTCAAGAAGAAAATCCAAGATTTTGATTACACCACTGATGAGATGTACAGTATTTTCGAGAAAATTGGTATAAGCAATAAATTATTCATAAAGACGGAATTTATCATCTGACGTGAAATTGGATGCCATCGCGCATAATTTCGATCACGAGAAAAATTCATCACATACGTAATCTTAAGAAACGTCGAGAATTTTAGTGGCTGTTTTTCAATGTCGATTTAAAGGGTACCCAAATTCTCAATGATTTTCGTGGACTGTTCTTTGGTGTATTATCATATTACATTTAAACCCAAATTTCTTTTTGCATTGTCACATGCATAGTCTTTGCGATCGTCGTGGACTGTTTTTATGTGAACGAGCAAATAATTTTTACGTCCAAATTTTTTTTCGCACTTGTCGCATGCGAAATCTTTGCGATCTTCATGGACTATTCTTTGGTGTCTTCTGAAATAGCTTAGTTCCTCAAATTTTTTCTCACACTTTTCACATGAATAATCTTTGCGACCTTGGTGTACTGTTTTTTGGCGTACCCTCAAACTGCTTTGAAATCCAAATTTTTTTCTACACTTGACGCATGCGTAATCTTTCTGACCTTCATGAACTAATTTTTGGTGCAACAGCAAATACGATTTCCGTCCAAATTTTTTCTGGCACTTGTCGCATGTGTAATCTTTGCGACCTTCGTATACTTCCTTTTGGTGGACAAGCAAAGTCGGTTTATGTCCAAATTTCTTCTCGCAATTATCGCATTCATAATCTTTGCGACTTTCGTGTACTGTTTTTTGGTGGATAAGCAAATTCCCTTTTTGTCCAAATTTTTTCTCACGCTTGTCGCATGCGTAATCTTTGTGCCCCTCGTGGACTATCCTTTGATGCAAAAGTAACGTAGATTGTCGTCCATATTTCTTCGCGCACTTGTCACATGTAAAATCTTTACGACCTTCGTGGACTGATATTTTGTGATACAATAAATCTGTTTTTCTCCCAAATTTTTTCTCGCATTTGTCACATGCATAATCTTTGTGCCCCTCGTGGACTATTCTTTGATGCAAAAGTAACGTTGATTGTTGTCCATATTTCTTCGCGCACTTGTCACATGCAAAATCTTTACGACCTTCATGAACTGTTATTTGGTGCGAAAGTAAATGATGTTTAAATCCGAATTTCTTCTCACATTTCTCGCATTCGTAATCTTTGCGACTTTCGTGTACTGTTTTTTGGTGGATAAGTAAATTCCCTTTTTGTCCAAATTTTTTCTCACACTTGTCGCATGCGTAATCTATGCGACCCTCGTGGACTATCCGTTGATGCAAAAGTAACGTAGATTGTCGTCCATATTTCTTCGCGCACTTGTCACATGCAAAATCTTTACGACCTTCGTGGACTGATATTTTGTGATACAATAAATCTGTTTTTCTCCCAAATTTTTTCTCGCACTTGTCACATGCAAAATCTTTACGACCTTCGTGGACTGATATTTTGTGATACAATAAATCTGTTTTTCTCCCAAATTTTTTCTCGCATTTGTCACATGCATAATCTTTGTGCCCCTCGTGGACTATTCTTTGATGCAAAAGTAACGTTGATTGTTGTCCATATTTCTTCGCGCACTTGTCACATGCAAAATCTTTACGACCTTCATGAACTGTTATTTGGTGCGAAAGTAAATGATGTTTAAATCCGAATTTCTTTTCACATTTGTCGCATTCGTAATCTTTGCGACTTTCGTGTACTGTTTTTTGGTGGATAAGCAAATTCCCTTTTTGTCCAAATTTTTTCTCACACTTGTCGCATGCGTAATCTTTACGACCTTCGTGGACTGTTCTTTGGTGAGTAAACAAATTCGATTTTAGTCCAAATTTTTTCTCACATTTGTTGCATGCGTAATCTTTGCAACTATCATGGACTGTCTTCTGGTGTAAGAGCAAAGTCACTTTTTTTCCAAATTTTTTATCGCACCAATCGCATACGTAATCTTTTCGACCTCCATGGACTGTCTTTATATGCAAGAGCAAATAATTTTTACTATCAAATCTTTTCGCGCAAATTTCACATAAGTAATTTTTGAAAACTTCATGGAATATTGTTTTGTGTTTAAGTAAAGTTGATTTATTTTCAAATTTCCTCTCGCACTTGTTACATGTGAGATCTTCGCAATCTTTATGTACTAATTTTTGGTGCTTAAGCAAACTTGAATTTTTCACAAATTTTTTCTCGCATCTGCTGCACGTGAAATCTTTTTCGTCATTGTGAATTGTTTCTTGGTGGGTTATCATACTTGATTCCAGTGTAAATACCTTCTGACAAATATCACAAACGTGGTTTTGGTCTTTTGAAATAACAATGTCGTGTTCGCTTAAATTAGGCATCAAAATGGATAACAGTTTTATGAATTTCAAGGAAGTTGTCTCTACAGATAAATTAAACGATGGATCCTTTTATTTAGTGCCACAGAAATTGAGTAAGTAAAACTTTTATTTTGGTATTACAGCTTGTTTCATCGAGAAAGACAACATTCAAACTAAATTGTTTCTACTATAATAAACAAGATCAGTATTTGAGGGGCCATGTCCAACTCGTTTATGAGCATATTGTTTATGATTAAATTACCGATTTATCTGGTTATACATTCTCTGTTCAAATTTGAATCAGTTTAAAATTTAAACTTGGTGACGATTTCTCAAAAAAAACTTTTTAGGCCTTCTAAAACCAAATATACTTTAAAAAAACTCTTTGAAATATCAAGTCAATATCATAAATTATAAAAAAAATTAATATTCATTCCAAAATTTGTCGCCGCTCTCCGTTACCGCCTCCAAGCCATGGCGTGGTTGGGGTGGTTTGCGTGCTCCGTCACTGACTGACGTGTGAGAGCTGTCATTCGATTTTTCAGTCTCAGCGATGACTGAATTTGACGCATTCGATGTAATTTTTTTTATGAAGAAAAAAAAAGGATGAATCATTCTGAGGATTCGTATTAAAGCGTATGTTTAGTCAGGACAAATCATTGTTATATAGATTTTTCATCTGATCCAAGAAATTGGCACTAGTATATAATTGTATAAGCTGGAAATCATACAGACCTTGAAAACAGAAAAAGCGTTCTTGTCTCGACGTTAATTAGCGTGAAATCGAACATGACTAATTGACGCGCTCTCCGTACTGTTATATATAGCCGAATGGCGATCTACGCCAACCGAATCGCATCGATATGGCATGTAGCGAACAATAACGTGCATTAATATACTCTGTGCAACAGTTATACAAGTTTTCAACGCACTCGCATCTACACGTGACGATCGTAGCAGAGCACGCGTGTCGCGTTATTGGCACTACATGTCACTCTTAATTAGAAAATATTTGCAAGTACTTATATATATTTACTAATCGAACGCAAACAAAGTAAAGCTTGCATGATGTGAACTCGAAAGAGATGTCGTTTTTCGATGCTCACTTTTTAATCCCTCCACGACGAATATTGAACGATGATGCGCGCACTCGAAAATAAGAAAAGCTCTCGAGTTCGACTCTCTCTCTCTTTCTCCCGCGAGAACGAAAAAAAGACTTGAAAGTTGATCGATTTTAGCGATACGCGATACACACGGCCCCGCAGCGAGAGCTCGAAGCAATATGCGCTGCGTGAGTCGATATCGGGGCACGAGCTTTTATGCTTATGTTTATCGATACGCCAAGATCTTGGAGCTTTTTTTCGTGACCCCTCACCCATCTAAGTAAAAGTCTGCGCTGTACAGGGTAGTTCAAATAGTAGTGTGCGGGTGTCTATGTAGCGAGCGATGAGTCAGCGAAAAATTTTCGACTCATTGTAGCGTGGTTGGGCTCGCAGCGATGCTACTGTATATACTGCGGCGTGACGAGGGCACACACGGGTGTGGTATGCTTGCCATTATATGGGTACGCGATATACCATGGCATCGATAACAACAATGGAAAAAAGGGGTGTGGAGCATCTTCGCGGTAGCGTCGTACAACGTGATATAGTTAAAGTACACACATCGTTCGCACTCGCTCGTTTGTGCAATGAGTATATAGCAGCATGCAGATACCAATATGTAGAGTACAAAGGCGCTGCTGCTGCTGTTGCTTAACGAGTCTAAATGGGATAGGGTCATCAGAACGCGATCGTTTTCTTTTAACACGTAGTGCGCAGTGAGAATCGAGTTGTAGTAGTTAGATGGGCATGCACCGTGTACGGTTCGGTGGGGCTTCGTTTATGCGTTCGCAGCTCGACTCTTCTCGTCGCTTTCGAGCGTACTCGCGTTGACGAGACAGAGACTATTGGAAAAATTATACACGATTTGCGCGCGTGGAATGCAAATCAATGTCGCGGTTATACGTACGCATTGTCTACCTGGAATAAACAAAAAAAAAAAAATAAGCCCCCCCGTCGAAAGCGAATCTATTATAATTGAAACGCTGACGCTTCTCGTTGCCACAACGATTGCGAAATGCGAGGACTTTTGCGGAGGACGAATCAATATAATGCCACTTCTCGCTATGCCGGCATGGTGGCGTGTGTATACAATACAAATACAAAGTGTATACTCGTTTATAGCGTATCAACGCGCCGAGCCGAGCTGCAGACATGCAATATCTTACACTCGTGCTAGACGCGAATAATGCAACGAAGCACGTCGTGCCAATTTAAATGGATTACTTTAAAAGTACATAGGACATTTATGATTGCATGTATACGTATGTGATACGTGAGCGACGTAAAACAAACGAGACCGGATTATATTATACATGTAGAGAAGTTTGTACATACACGAATCGCCACTGTGTCGTTGATGATAATTATACATCAAAGTAGAAAAGTTAATCAAGCGGCTGGCTCGCACTAGTGTATAGTGCTGAGATTTTTGACCAATAACAACGGCGCTACAATAACAAAAAAACAATGAGTAAAAAGAAAAGAACAAGGCAGCGAACTTTTTGTTTTCTGTATCTCCCCCTTTTTCCATCTCTCCTCGGTCTTGTTCGCGCTTCTGTTTCTTTTATATTTTTGTTCAAAGTGGCAAATGTTATCGATTCGATTAACGTGTCTCGAAACACGCACGACTTAAAGCTCACAGCTCGTACAAAGAGCTGTCGAAGAATTTCATTTTTTTCACGCGCCGCGTGCGGACTTTATAGCACGCGAGCCTAATGAATCTCTCACGATAGCTTAATTAATTTTTTAATTGCCAACTCTTGTTTTTGAGCTTAAATGCTTTCAGACATGCACGATATCGAGGGATCTTTTTTCCTGTTTAGAAAATATTTGATGTCGATCCTGATATTCGATAAAATTTTTCTTTTTATGCATCTCTGATCGTTAAAATTACCAAAGCTTGCGAGAGATAATATCATATTTTAAAATAGAATAACCAATGTTTCATAAAGTATTCTGTACCGTATTGATTAATTTTCACGGTCGCCCTTTAACGGCGACAACACTTTTTACAATCTATCGAGGTACTAATACGTTCGGCATTATCGAGGCACGATTCATAAAGGGGGGACGATGCGATTGTAGGCAAAGTAGTATACGGTACCTCGAAATATTCGTCACCATCGGGCTCGCGGCATTGACTTACTTTTTTGTTCTATTAGCCAACGGCGAGAGGCATGCGCGTATACGCACGCACGCACATCACGAAAATAGACCATCGAGCATTTGGACTTGTAGCAAACGAATGAATATATATGCTGTACGGGACTCTTGTTATGAACACAAGAGTAGCCAAGCGCAAATTTTCCACAAATTTATATGGAATAGCGGGTCATTTTTGCGGTATCAGGGTAATTAACGACACCTTGTGCGGCGACGGTGGCCAACGCACAAGCCATGATTGTGTAAACAACTCGAGATGCTTTTAACGTTGTGCAAAAAGTGCACACATAATAATTGTATGTTTTGTTTTTGTTTCTTTCTCGTTAAAGATCATTAATATTACGTAGTTCGAAAGTTTACTGCACATTTCACGAACGTGACCGAATTTCAATACATTAATTTTATCGACGATTACTTTTCGACTGAAAGTGTATTTTTTTTTTTTTTAAGAAAAAACTCATTGTAAAATTCCAGCAATTTTTTTTTCACTCCAACTTTCTGGAATCTACCGTCGCATAGATGTCAACGTTTAAAGCTAAAGAACAAACATGCACACTCGATCCGTAACTTTCTAACGAATGGAGCTCGACGGTCATGGTTCGCCGACTTTTGGGTAATAAAACGAACGAGAGAAATACTTTGCGACTGAAAATCTGGATATATACGTTTGAAATACAGCTCGCTGCACACTCTCCAGTTTTAGTCCAGAAATAGACGACTCGATTAAAGATCAATTTTCGATACTTGCAAGCTGTTTGAAATTTAAATTTCGATACCATGTACCAGCTCAGAAGATAACAGATCGATGTTATAAAAACAAAAAGTATTAACTTACTCTTCGATAGAGGTAAAAAGATTCGGTTGTAAAGTGGAATTGGTACAAAAGCAATCATTTGTTTAAAATTTTGACGATAGTGACGAATTGACTTTTTGCTAAAGTACGAGCATTTTGAAATTCTTCTTTATCCTCAATAATTTGTAACACTCTACGCTGTTGTAATCACGGATTGACGCTGTACTAAAAAGCCGTCGGATTCAAATTTTTCTTTGAGTTGTGTGCATTCATGCATATTCTTATTTTAATCTTCATAATTATTCGCTAAATTGTGAGGTAAAATTTTTAATAGGATTTATCAAAGTTCCTTTCCATCTCATTATAAAAAACTTTATAGGCTATAGCATACTTTTCTTCTGTCTTTCTGTCGATTGGTAATCGCACAACTTGGAAAATTGAATGTTAATCAGTGTTCAATTCATAACGATGGATATTTTTGACATTATTATTTACTGAAATAAAAATTTTAGCAATAATTTCGACACAGAAATGAACGATGATAAATATCTTGTATACTTTCACCAGACACCAAAAATTAAAATTGAGCCCACACTTTGGTAGAGTGCTCACCATTTTATGACTAGTTTTAGGTTCATGAAAATTTAACACGTAAGAGTCTTTAGAACTGGACAAATAATTTTTCAATATTTTATGTCCATAATAGTTCCACGTTTTTTTCTAATGACCTTTGTTTGAGAAATTTCGAATGACTGGAAATACTCTACTACTAACATTTTAGTTTATAATATGTCTTCATTGTAGAGGTAGTTACAAATGCGTGCGCAGTACGACTTATCAATTTGTACATAGTTTAAAAGTAAAGCAGGCGCTCATGTTACCACAAGCCGTATACAATAATTATTTGGTTCGGCCTGGTAGTGGCTATTAATAATAATGAAGTAATAATGATATGAATAGTATTTTTACTTTCTCACTTGCAGAATTACAAATAAAGATTCTCGCCATCTATAGTGTTGGAGACTTAAAGTAGTATCACCGGAAGTGATTGAAAACTGGTCTGAACTTTTTGGAAAAATTAAATTTTTATTTTTAGGCCATTTAAAATGCACTAATTGCACACTAATACATAAATGGCCGTGTACTTTAAAACATTTAAAATGGTCATTTTTAAATCTGAGAACTTTAATGTTTACACTTACAATCATAGAAAATCATCTCATTGAATATTAACAATGTTCAAAATAAACTCATACAACGCCGTCAATTTTTGTTCAAATACACATTTTGTTTTGTTTTCAGTTCACAAAAATTTTCCCAAATTTTTTATTTTAAACAAAATTGTTTTTATTTTAAATTTTGTGAACTGTAAATGTAACAAAACATTTAAATGGTAAATAATAAAAACCAATTAATTAAATTTCATTCCCCACTAGCATTTCAAACTCAACGTAAATTTAGAAATGTTATGATCAAGATCAAAAGAGCGCGAAAAACCTATTTAAACATTAAACATGGACGGTAAATTTTAAATTCACATTACAAAAATACGCGTAGACGAGAAATGTTGTTTTCATACCTAAAAAGCACGCTTTGGTCCCAAAGAAATACGTTTGCTGCAAAGCGTGTAAGGTGCGGGTGTGGGTCAGAAGAGCAGCACATACATGACACACACAGACACACACAACCAAACATAAACGCGGAAGAGGAGGTAGTAACAGCTGCAGCAGCTGCCGCTACTCTTCGTGCGCTCATCATTGTTGATCTTTTATACGAAAACGAGTCTCGAGACCAGCCGTTCGCGCGCGGACGAAGACTCTTTTGCCCACACGCTGCTGCTGGGGATTATGTACCATGCTCATAATATGTAGGCGCGTTTGTGGAGTACTTTTCAAAATGAGGTGCACGTGAAGCGCGCACGACGACTACGAGCACGATGCCTCGTCTGAAATCTCGTCGTTTTATCTTTAATTGCGTCTACTTTGGAAAATAGAGCCGAGTAAATTCGTACCTATGGTTTCATACACGAAACGCTGTTGGTTTTTTTCTGACGAATATGCAGAAAAAGTTCAGAGCGGAAATCTAGAAAGAGCCGATGTAGAATTAATGTACCAGAGTTCAAAGGTAACAGCGATAACTACAATGAACTCTTGTCGTTGAACGATTGTCGGGTATTTCTTTATTCCAATGTAGTGATCGAGAAAGTCAAGCGTGGTCGTGTATATTTCCATACGTGCATAACCATTGTCGATAGAATTCAATAGCGAAATTATGCAATCGTGAATTTAAAATGTTTTTTATACGTTCTTGAAAGAAATAGAATTTCGACGTCGATCGAGGCTATACACGAGCGTTTTCGAAAAATTGCACGAGTTACGAAAAAAAAGGAAGCGCTCAAGTATCCGTCTGTTCCGAGTCTTACCGAGAACGGTTTAAAAATTTCAATTCCAGCGCACATCCACGAAACACTTGACGATTCGCTGCTTTTTACACACAAATTTGCTGCTACTGCTGCTGCTGCTGCAACGACACGTCGAGGGGTATCTCATTACTCTCCGATGTCCATCGAATTTCCATGACATTCTCGCGCGCTCGCTGCATTGTATATTACGTTTCTATGAAAACAATCGCATCGACTCGAGGCAGGAGTTGCGATAAAAATTGAGTCAAGGTTTACATTCGTACACGTATACTTGCACTTATACCAATTATATTATGAACTGTCATCTCGCGCGCGAGATTTTCATAACAGCTTGAAATTTAACGCTGAGCAGATGTCTCGGACTCTCTATACGACGCTCGTTTGTATACAACAAAGATGCGAGGTGTAATCTTTTGGGACCTTGAGTACGAGCCTGTAATGTATTCTATATAAAAACGGAGCCAAATGCAGATTAGTTCGTGTATACATGTATCATTGAAAGCAACATCGTCTGCGCACTGCGACTTAATTGAACCTAATTCAACTGGAGCTCGCGGAGAGGGAGAAAAATACAGAAATCACGTCGTTGCGTCGATGATCGCTTCGCGATGTCGACAAAGAGGCATCAGCAGCAGCAGTAGATCGCTCTGAATGGAAGCACATTTCTGAAAAAAGCCAACCTGTGTACAGTATGATTTAGCAATTTTCTAAGAAGCAACTGCTAACAATGAAAATCCGACGCCCGCACTGCGTTCGTTTTCTTTCTTTGTTGTGTGCTGTACATTAAAAAAAAGAGAAAGAAGGAGAGGAAAAAATCGCTCGCAACACAGAGGGGCTGCTCAGCAGCGACTATTGTTAACTTTGGCGCGCAGCGCGACGTCCGACAGAGATAGATTTTGGATCATTTTCTCGCAGCGTGAGGAAACGAATACGCTCGTACATAAAGCTGCTGCGTACTTTTGTAGCAGTGCGCGTCGTTGTTCCCTCGAGTTCTCATGCTGCTCGTAGCTTTATGTACGAGGCTACTTACTTACTTGCCGCACACACGGAATCCTATATGTAGAGGACAGGACGCGCGGGTACACGGGATATTTGCTCAGTGCTATGTTCGCCTCCCGCATGAGACGCGAGTCTATTACCTTTGGCTACAAAATGAAGAAGCGTAAAGAGAGCTCGTTGTTGTATGCACCGAGGAGGCCGTGTTTATATAAATATGTTGAAGCATCGCGGTGAAGAGAAACAGCTCTGAAGTGGACCACACACGTGCGCGCGAGGATCGCTGAACGTTGTATTTTTTTAAAAGTATTTTGCAAGCTCTTTGCAAGCTGCATCAAAACATTCGCAAAGTCTGGATCAAAGAACAGGGCGCCGTTATTTTGAAATTCTATCGAGGAATCGTGCGCTAGACTAAGCCCAAGTACTTACTGCACCACATAGCGCAGTCTATACTGAATAGCGTCGCGTCAGTTTCGTGCCGTTCGAAACCTCGACAACTCTCTCTCTCTCTCTCTCTATATATACATATATAATCTAGAAGATCCGAATTCGAAATGCATTTTTCATCGTCTGGCCTGTGCCGCTGCCTGTGGAACATTCCTACTCCACGCGCTGCAGTTAACAAGTTCGCAACTTGGCTGCTGCTGCTGCTGTGTGCAATGCTTCTTACGTGTGCCCGAGCACTGTGTGTGACATATAACGCGCGCGCCCGAGCTCTATTCCCACCCGCGCGCTCCAGTGCACCCGTTCGTGAGCGCGCGGTATTACGTATATATAATGCGCTGCGAGCGAGAGATACACAGTATGCATAGCATCATTTTCGAAACGGTGAACTTTTCTCGCTCGCGAAATAACTGGGACGAAACGATAAATACTTGATATTACATGCCACGCGAGCAGCGAAAGCACACCGAGCTTGCAGTAGTGGTAGCAGTAGCTGCCACCGTGGCGAGCTTTTTCTTTTGCTCCACTCGACTCGACTGTAATATTATACTTTATTTGGGCAGATCGCGTACACGAGGCATAAATATATACGATTCGAACGCGCAAAACATCTAAATCAACGACGTTATCGCTCTAATGCGCACTGCTGCTTCTGCTGCTGATTTGCTATATAGCGGTTTGTACAAGCGGCGCGATCGAGGCGTGACGGGACGATCTTGCGCTGCTCGCTACACATCCAAGCGTGTGTGCGGATATAATATTTAGAAGCACGAGCTGATGAAAATTCAAAAGCGTCCATACACATAAATGTTCAGATAGGTGTATAAAATACTGGAGCAAGTATAGAAAGGCGAATATTGCTCGGCAGTTAATGTCAAGTTCACGACGCCGTATATATACACCAAATGTATACGCGAGCGAGCGATCGTGAAAACGTCCGCAGGTCCGAAACTATTGTAAAGGCAGGCGTGCGCGAAGCTCGCGTGATGTTGTATTTATATACACCCAACTACTCGCACATATACAGCATTTAGCGGCTACGTAGCAGTGCATAGTATATAATAGCGTGGCTGCTGCAATATATATGGCCGATTCTCTGTGAAATCGAATGGCCAAAAAATTTTTTTTTCTGCAAATATGAAAAACTTGCTGTTCCCGATGTCAGAAATGTCCCCAAATTTTATTAGAATTTTTGGGACCATCTATCACTCTTTTTCAGGGGCCCGAAGTTGGCCATTTTAGGGTTTTTTTGAAATTCATGAAAAATCACAAATATTCAAATAATTCCTGGATCAGGGTAGAATGATTCAAAAGTAAAAGTGCCCAGCAACTTTTTTGTTGGAAATTGTCCAAATTTTCAGAAAAAAAATATGCCAAAGTGATTGGAACAATCTAGGTAAATGTAAAGCAAAAAAACTGCAAAAAAAACATAAAACAAGAAATCTACTCGAGTTCGAACCGGACTTTCATTTCCTAAACTATGTAAAAAGCTTCCCAAAGATGTCAACTACTGCCTGATAAAGTTTTGTAATGGGTCTTAAAGTTTAACGCAATGTAGACAACAATGTGTGGCGAAAAACATGCAAAAAAGGTCAAAAATAGGCCCAAAATGCCTAAAATCACCAAAAACAGCCATTTTCAGGCCTTTTTTGCATGTTTTTCGCCACACATTGTTGTCTACATTGCGTTAAACTTTAAGACCCATTACAAAACTTTATCAGGCATTAGTTGACATCTTTGGGAAGCTTTTTACATAGTTTAGGAAATGAAAGTCCGGTTCGAACTCGAGTAGATTTCTTGTTTTATGTTTTTTTTTTAGTTTTTTTGCTTTACATTTACCTAGATTGTTCCAATCACTTTGGCATATTTTTTTTCTGAAAATTTGGACAATTTCCAACAAAAAAGTTGCTGGGCACTTTTACTTTTGAATCATTCTACTTTAATCCAGGAATTATTTTAATATTTGTGATTTTTCATGAATTTCAAAAAAACCCTAAAATGGCCAACTTCGGGCCCCTGAAAAAGAGTGATAGATGGTCCCAAAAATTCTAATAAAATTTGGGGACATTTCTGACATCGGGAACAGCAAGTTTTTCATATTTGCAGAAAAAAAAATTTTTTGGCCATTCGATTTCACAGAGAATCGCCCATATATATATATATATATATATATATATATGTATCGCACTGCACACACGTACGTATACAATCGTACTCTACTAGAGTGCAAAATAAGAAAGCGAGTGAGTGTTAGAGAGAGAGAGAGAGAGAGAGAAGGGCGAGCGAGTCAACGACCTCGCGGTGCACGCCCGAAACGCAAACGGCCGAGTAAAACTTCGTTACTCACTGCGTTACGTTAGACGACCGTATATATACGTTATATTAAAATAAGAAGATTTTTTAACGAAGACAACGACCCGACGAGGCTTGTGACGCAGCGAATAAGAAGAAGAAAGACGACAACGGCAAAAAGACGTATAATCGCAAGTCGCTCTCTAAATCGCGCGCACGCAAGCACGAACTTAGAATATCGAAGCTTTTGCGCTCTCTCGCGCACACTCTTCTTCATCTCGCGCGCTCTTTCTCGAAATTGTGAAATATAGGATGTGCGTCGCAGTTTTTGATTTATAATACGTAGTCGTTGCTTGAGAATCGTCGATACGGATAAACCGAATATAATATTCGCGAGAGATGCGTGTATCGTTCGGGTCGAATATATGTGTGTTTATCAAAATCTAAAGTACATATCGTAAACGAGAAAGAGCTTGACGCAACTTTCCTCGCGAGCTTACGCGGAGCGCGAAATATCTAAAGCGAAAAAATTATACGTACACACGCGCGCGCGTCATGGAGAATGCAAATTTAAAACCTTTTATTATTATAGACTCGCTCGGCGCTGCAGGTGACTTTCACCTCTCTCGCGCGGTGCACACACGCGAGCTTTGTATGCACACACGCGCGCGCACACACAGACAGACGGGCACGCGGCGCGCGTAACGCAGACTGACACTTACACGTGCAGTGGCAAACGGTCTCGGTATACGAGAGTGGAAAAATTGATTCGATTTTACAAGCTTCATAGGCGTGTCGTATGTATGCGTGCGTGTGCAGTAAGCCGCGTAACAAATGATTGGTATTTTTTACGCATGGAATAGCCGGGTGCATCATCGTGCGCGATTTTCGCAAGCGGGAGAAACGCGATGAAAAACCCATAATCTCGCGAGGCAGATGGGGGGGCCGATGTGCACACGGCGACGACGATGTGGAAAAATTAAACGCGTCTATAATTATCACCGAGCTCGAGGCAAATTTTTCACTCCGAGACGGAGCCTCGTCCCGGACTGTGAGTATATAATGTTGCACCTTACGCATTGCACAATGCACTCGTTGTACATCATCAATTGTATACGCGCTATGCTCAATCGTGTACTCTTACAATCACGTATAAGGGCGAATTTGCTTGCTATCGTGCGTACACGAATCGAGGTTTAGGTGGGCATATAATATAATACGAAGTCGAGGCAGAGGGGTTAAAAAGAGCAAAGCGCGCCGTGTATGCGTAGTGCGTACTGTGGCTGTGCGCGGGGGTGCGAGCCTTGCGCTCGCTGCTGCTTCGCGCGTATATCTATATTTTACTCACAAATACATGCAGCGTAACATGTGCAGAGAGAGAGAGAGAGAGAGAAAACAGAACAAAAGAGAGACAGACGCAGAAAGAGAAAAGTAAAACAGGATGCATTAGTCGAATAGCAGAATAGCGACGACGACTCACCAAAATATTTGTCGGGCTCGAGGCCGGAGTCTTTGTCAAGGCCGCAGATGACAAAGTAGTCGGCGAATCTCGTCGTCTGATGCTGCTGTTGCTGCTGCTGCTGCTGGTCCGAGACGCGGTACGAGCCTCCGTTCATCGCTTCGATCTCTCGAACCTATACTCGGGCCAGCCGCGCTCTTTATATTGCTCTCGGCATCAACTGCAGCGAGTGTCAGATACCGCGCTCGCTGTATTGTGTCCGTGTGTCGCGCGCGCGCGTGTGTGATAAAACAATCACGATACTCGAATTTACTCGCTGACTGTACTAAGCTGCTGTTGCTGCTGCTGTATCAATACGCCAACGTCGTCGTTGCACAGGCTGCACTGCATCGACACAGCTCCAAATAGCTATTGGCTCCGAATTTATCAGCGGAGTCCAAGTCGACGAAGACGACGACGCGTGTTTCGCGATAACTCTCGTGCGACAACAACCCCACTAGGCGCGTACCGCACGCTGGCCTGTGGTTGCACGTATATCGTGTATGAAATCAGCAGAACGACAAAAAAACAACAACAAGCACGGACACACGGGACTTTGTCCGGCCGCGTGCAGCACGACAGCGAGAGTATATACTACATGTATAATATTATCGAGCGTCTATGTCGTCCGACGTTTTTCAAGTAGCGAGCATAATTGCACGGAACAACAACGAAAACCACGCACACACATACACACACACACACACACACACACAAACACTGGCACTCGACGAAGTTTTGAGAGCTTTAGCGCGTACGAGATGCACGAGGCACGACAAATCCTCTTTGACGTTTATATCTTGGTCGTGTGTACATACATTTGCGTCGCGCGCTATCAAGTCTTTTCAGCCTTCTTGTATATAGCTCGTATATGTATACAGCTCCGTGCAGAAGCTCGGCTCGTGCTCTACTGCTTTGGAGTTCGTCTCGACTCGCGTCTCCCCCTCGTTGCTCACGCTTTATATATATACCTTATATATACTTATACATGCATACGTATATATATTGCTAAAAGCGACTGCTCTGTGTGTGCGTGTGTATGTGTGTGTCGACGTAAATGTATACGCCTTCTGCTACGCTGTTACAGAGCTTGGCTTTTTCCCTCTGCTGCTTTTAAAGCGAGAGGGAAAAAACGATGCTGCTGCGTTCGCGTCGACGACTACGATGTTTGCGTTGATTGATCCGCTCGGCTGCTGCTGCGTCTGCGTTAGCTCACTGCCTCACTGCTGCTGATCTTCGCCGCGCTGCGCTGCTGTTCCAGCGAGTTTGCACGCACTCTTTTCTATATTCTAAAGCGCTGCAGGCCCGCGGCGGCTGTGCGCCGTTGTATAATATAAGAAGCAACGAGTGCAACGAGGATCGTCTGTTTTGCGGCTTGCTGCTTATGCGCTATTGTTGTACAATGTGTGTGTACACTAAACTATCGATTTGAAACGTCGCGACTAGCGCGAAATTCACAAATGGCGATGCCACTTCGCTGAAAACAAAAAAAAGAAAATTATTGATAGGATCTCTCATTCGAATATAACGAACGAGAATTACACGTTTTATCGTGCAATCGTCAAAGTCCAATTAAACTATGATTACTGAACCTATTGTGTAGGTACGATAATCGAAAATTTTGCCCAAATGACGCAAAAACGCGACACTGATTCTGCCAAATAATTTGGTTTTTCATCTAAATCATTTGATTTCGTTACAATCGAATAATTATATGCAACGTATTATTGTACTTCTTTATTCTCTCGAATCCGTGAGTTGTATTAATATCTTGACTTTTAAATTTTGTCGAGCGCGAGCCTCGGAGTTCGACGAATTTCCGCCCACAATGGTAATGCAGATAACTGCCACTCCTTCGCGGATGCGCGAGCATTGCAAAAACCTGCGAACCGCAGCTATCTGCACTCGATGTTGCACTGGTGCCTATATGTAACAACTATTATATATATGGGTCAAAATAATACTTTTTTACAAAACCGTGCGCACTTATGTCACCGATCTTGACGCGCTTTTGGTATGTTATAGTACATGGTAAGAAGATCCCAAAAAAAAATTTTTAGACCCCCTCCCCCCTCCTACCCCCCACTTCCGGTATAAACGTCCATTTTCGATCTATATTTTTTCTGAGGACATGAAGCAAGTAAAAAATCTGAAAAAATTCATAAAAATACTTTTCCACAATCCAAACAACCTTGAATTTTTTCAGATTTTTTGAGTGCTTCAGGCCTTCAGATAAAATCATTGAAAATTTCAAAAATCGAGATACGGCGGTATGAGCCGATGTAGTACTCGGAAATTTTTTCAGTTATTTTTCGCATTAAAAAACATAACCTCAATTTTTTTCAGATTTTTTCAGATTACCTAACGCACCTTTTGAAGCCAAAAACCGATTTTTTTGACGAAAATAATTTTTTTAGGACAGTACGGAGCCTCGAAAAATCTGAAAAAAATTTTTTCTTGTTTTTTTCATCAAAATACGTAATCTCAAATTTTTTCAGATTTTTTAATTGAAGGCGATAGCTTCTAGGGCCGAAAAATGCTATTTTTAACAAAAAATGGTTCCTAGAACCCGATGGTTCCGGTGAAAAAATTTGAAAATATTTTTTTTGAATTCCTTGTCAAATTTTAATAAATTTTGACCGTTTCAAAAGTTCGATTGAAGCTTCCTAGCTCATTTTAGAGCAGGACAAAGATTAGTGCAAAATATCTGAAGACGTTTCTGAAGACATTAAGGAATGATAAAACTCGTTTGATGCTCTAAAATGAGCTAGGAAGCTTCAATCGAACTTTTGAAACGGTCAAAATTTATTAAAATTTGACAAGGAATTCAAAAAAAATATTTTCAAATTTTTTCACCGGAACCATCGGGTTCTAGGAACCATTTTTTGTTAAAAATAGCATTTTTCGGCCCTAGAAGCTATCGCCTTCAATTAAAAAATCTGAAAAAATTTGAGATTACGTATTTTGATGAAAAAAACAAGAAAAAATTTTTTTCAGATTTTTCGAGGCTCCGTACTGTCCTAAAAAAATTATTTTCGTCAAAAAAATCGGTTTTTGGCTTCAAAAGGTGCGTTAGGTAATCTGAAAAAATCTGAAAAAAATTGAGGTTATGTTTTTTAATGCGAAAAATAACTGAAAAAATTTCCGAGTACTACATCGGCTCATACCGCCGTATCTCGATTTTTGAAATTTTCAATGATTTTATCTGAAGGCCTGAAGCACTCAAAAAATCTGAAAAAATTCAAGGTTGTTTGGATTGTGGAAAAGTATTTTTATGAATTTTTTCAGATTTTTTACTTGCTTCAAGTCCTCAGAAAAAATATAGATCGAAAATGGACGTTTATACCGGAAGTGGGGGGTAGGAGGGGGGAGGGGGTCTAAAAATTTTTTTTTGGGACCTTTTTACCATGTACTATAACATACCAAAAGCGCGTCAAGATCGGTGACATACGTGCGCACGGTTTTGTAAAAAAGTATTATTCTGACCCATATATATATCAGCTATTATATATATATATATTATAACTATTATATATATATATATTCAGTTTCAAATTTTTTGACTATAAACGTAAAAATTTTTTTTCGTTGAACGCATACTTTGAACATTGGGTATTGTTCTTGAAGGTCCTAGGAAACTGAAAAAATGCGTAAATTTAAGGTGATGCCTTGGCCACAATCTTTACCTACCGAGCACAGAAAATGTATATTTTCGTAACTTTTTTTTTCAGGCTGATTTTCGAAAGTTGCTGTGAACAACTGAATCAAATTTCAGCCGATTTCATCGGGTAGTTTTCCCGGAAAACCGGATCAAAATTTTTTATCTTGCAAACACTAGTCAAAAATTTCGATCCTGTTTTCCGGAAAAACTACCAGATGAAATTAGCTGAAATTTGGTGCAGTTGTTCACAGCAACAATACGGAGGGCTCCACTGAGCCGTTTTTCGATAATGAGTCTAGTAAAAAAGTTATTTAACTTTACACTTTTAATGCTCGGTCGGTCAAAATCGGTCAAAATAGTCAGTCAATTTTCTGAAATTAGTTTTGATACTTTTTCAGCCACTTAGAAATTGAGTGAATTGTCGTATTTACGCGAAAACATAACTTTTCGGTCCCTAAAACCCAAAAGTAGCCAGAAAAAAATTTCCTATCTTTAAGGGTCCTCTATACGCACTCGGTCGGTAACTATATTCGCGTATTTTGTACCCATTTTTTTCATTTAGTATACAAACTATGGTCTTGAAATTTTTTGGGAGTGATCATGAAACTAATACAAATGTGTCTATGAAGCTATTTTTTTCAGATAAATATTGTAAAAATTTTTTTTTCAATTATCTTCAAAATTTTAGACCCCCTCCCCCCTCCTATCTCCCACTTCCGGTATAAACATCCATTTTCTATCTATATTTTTTCTGAAGGCTTGAAGCAATTAAAAAATCTGAAAAAATTCAAGGTTGTTTGGATTGTGGAAAAGTATTTTCGTGAATTTTTTCAGATTTTTTCATTGCTTCAGGCCTTCAGAAAAAATATAGATAGAAAATGGACGTTTATAGTGGTGGAGGGGGTAGGAGGGGGGAGGGGGTCTAAAATTTTGGTTTTGGGACCTTTTTACCATGTACTATAACATACCAAAAGCGCGTCAAGATCGGTGACATACGAGCGCAGGTTTATTTAAAAAATTCTGAGCTTTACCCATAAATATATGGCCGATTCTCTGTGAAATCGAATGGCCAAAAAATTTTTTTTTCTGCAAATATGAAAAACTTGCTGTTCCCGATGTCAGAAATATCCCCAAATTTTATTAGAATTTTTGGGACCATCTATCACTCTTTTTCAGGGGCCCGAAGTTGGCTATTTTAGGGTTTTTTGAAATTCATGAAAAATCACAAATATTCAAATAATTCCTGGATCAGGGTAGAATGATTCAAAAGTAAAAGTGCCCAGCAACTTTTTTGTTGGAAATTGTTCAAATTTTCAGAAAAAAAATATGCCAAAGTGATTGGAGCCACCTAAATACATACTAGTGGGAAAACATAAAAAAAAAAACACAAAACAAGAAATCTACTCGAGTTCGAACCGGACTTTCATTTCCTAAACTATGTAAAAAGCTTCCCAAAGAGGTCAACTAATGCCTGATAAAGTTTTGTAATGGGTCTTAAAGTTTAACGCAATGTAGACAACAATGTGTGGCGAAAAACATGCAAAAAAGGTCAAAAATAGGCCTTAAATGCCTAAAATCACCAAAAACAGCCATTTTCAGGCCTGTTTTGCACATTTTTCGCCATACATTGTTGTCTACATTGCGTTAAACTTTAAGACCCATTACAAAACTTTATCAGGCATTAGTTGACCTCTTTGGGAAGCTTTTTACATAGTTTAGGAAATGAAAGTCCGGTTTGAACTCGATTAGATTTCATCATTTATGTCCCTTTGGCAGTTTTTTTGCTTTACACTTACCTAGATTGTTCCAATCACTTTGGCATATTTTTTTTCTGAAAATTTGGACACTTTCCAACAAAAAAGTTGCTGGGCTCTTTTACTTTTGAATCATTCTACCCTGATCCAGGAGTTATTTGAATATTTGTGATTTTTCATGAATTTCAAAAAAACCCTAAAATGGCCAACTTCGGGCCTCTGAAAAAGAGTGATAGATGGTCCCAAAAATTCTAATAAAATTTGGGGACATTTCTGACATCGGGAACAGCAAGTTATTCATATTTGCAGAAAAAAAAATTTTTTGGCCATTCGATTTCACAGAGAATCGGCCATATATTGTAAAAGCAGTTGGTGAGAGCCCCGAGAACAACATCGGTGTGCGGAGCTGCTATCAACACATCGAGCATCAATCAAGTGTGATTATTTTTCTATAGTTATTGTTCGTCGTTTAAATTTTAATCGGTCATGAGATTTTGAGCCTGTGCGTCTCGTTGCCATTGCAATTTTTTCAAAATCCTCGATAGCAACAAATAATTCGGATATGGTGCAGAACAAACCGATTCGTTAGGTTATATTTTTATACTGTGTTTTGTAAATTTGTAATTATATATATGGGCAGTTACATCAATTATCATGGAAGAGGTTGATAAGATCATCATACATTCTTTGCGTCAAATAGGCTGGTAAATATTAATCAGTCCTTATGTTTTACTTCTCCATTTTTCCATGTATCAATGAACCATATTTAACTTTTAAGTGATGTAGAGGAGAATATATCATCCTTATCTAGTTTTAATACTGAACTCGTTGTTCAAGCAACTGTAAGATGTTTAGAAATTATAAAACCAGAATTAGGGATAAACCCTGTTTTACCAGAAAATATGGCAGCAAGATTTCGAATAGGCATGCTGTTAGCTCAAGCTGTTACGGTATAGATATTTAATTGTTTATAATCATTTACTGAGCGACAAAATAATTTTATTTCAATCTGGATTTCTAATTTATAGGATCTTGGATACAAAGGTGACGTTGGATATCAAACATTTTTATATAAGTCTGAAGCTGATTTACGTCGAGTACTAATATTTTTAATTGAGAAATTTCCAAAAGAAAATGATAAAACTATAATAGAACCTATAACAAAAAGTGAACAAATTGATAAATTGGTTTCAACTTCTGTATCATCAAAACTTTCTGTTCCATGGCTACCATATTATTGCCACAAAAAAAGATCCAAATTTGATGTCAGAGCTAGCAACCCATTTTCAACAATAAATTTAAATTTTCCTAAAAGTGAAGACAATGAAGGTAAAAATTTTTACATTTACTCAAGGCTTTTGCTTAAGTATTGAAAACTAAATCTGAGTTTCATTTATTGCAGAGTATAAAGATTATGCAATACATTATGAGAAAACTTTTTTAGAGCAAGTTCCACATTCAAAGAATTTTTTGCCTTCAATCATTGCAGCAAATAGCAGAGAAGAACTAAAATATTGCATGACAACTGAAGAAAAAATTGAATGGTTGAATCAACAAAAGTACGGAACAAAGAGCGATACATCAGATTGTGATATTTACTCCTTAGATAGATTAATATCTCAGATGGGCATTCCAGGATCCAAAAGTAATGGGGACTTAGCTACATCTGCGTCTATAAGTCCAGAAGAAGAGAAAGAGGATGAAAATATTATCAGAGAAAAGAAACTCAAAGTAGAATCTGATAAATTAAAATCTACCATTGAAGAATTGCAAACTGAAATTACAAATATAGCTTTTGAAATTAATAAAATGACAGCCATGGAAGAATCAGAAGCCAGAAATTTAACGAATCAAGAACAAGAAAGTAAATACAAACTTAAGGCATTTGAATTACTTGAGAATGGGGGAGAAAATGTTAACAAACTGGAAACAGCTATTGAAGCACAAATTAATAAATTAATAAATTTAGCTAATAAATGGGAAAAGCATAGACTTCCTTTGATAGAACAATATAGAAAAGAAAAAGAAAAATATTCATCTGAGGCTGTAAGTAAAAAAAAATTACCAAATCGATGTTTTCCTTTTTTAATGATTTTTATTTTTTTCAGAGTGCAAGTCAGAAAAAACTTGATGAGTTGCGAGCTTTAAGAGTTAAAGAACGAGAACTATTTGAAGAATGTAAAAATAAAGAACAACAGTACTCACAACTTGTAAGTGAAGTTCAAAAATTGCCAAAAGAAATTAACAGAGCACCATACACTCAGAGAATACTGGAAATTATAAACAATATAAAGAAACAAAAAGATGAAATTGATAAAGTATTAGCTGATACCCGTGAAGTACAGAAAGAAATTAATACTCTTACAGGAAAGTTAGAAAGATCATTTGCCATTGTCGATGATATGATATTTCGTGATGCACGTTCAAATGATATATCGAAGAGGGCATATAAATTACTTGCTACATTGCATGGAGATTGCAATGAAATTGTTAGTTTAGTTCAAGAAACTGGGGCAACTATTAGAGAAATTAGAGATTTGGAAGAACAAGTACGTAAAAAAATTCTTTATTATTATTATGTATATGGGTCAAAATAATACTTTTTTACAAAACCGTGCGCACGTATGTCACCGATCTTGACGCGCTTTTGGTATGTTATAGTACATGGTAAAAAGGTCCCAAAAAAAAATTTTTAGACCCCCTCCCCCCTCCTACCCCCCACTTCCGGTATAAACGTCCATTTTCGATCTATATTTTTTCTGAGGACATGAAGCAAGTAAAAAATCTGAAAAAATTCATAAAAATACTTTTCCACAATCCAAACAACCTTGAATTTTTTCAGATTTTTTGAGTGCTTCAGGCCTTCAGATAAAATCATTGAAAATTTCAAAAATCGAGATACGGCGGTATGAGCCGATGTAGTACTCGGAAATTTTTTCAGTTATTTTTCGCATTAAAAAACATAACCTCAATTTTTTTCAGATTTTTTCAGATTACCTAACGCACCTTTTGAAGCCAAAAACCGATTTTTTTGACGAAAATAATTTTTTTAGGACAGTACGGAGCCTCGAAAAATCTGAAAAAAATTTTTTCTTGTTTTTTTCATCAAAATACGTAATCTCAAATTTTTTCAGATTTTTTAATTGAAGGCGATAGCTTCTAGGGCCGAAAAATGCTATTTTTAACAAAAAATGGTTCCTAGAACCCGATGGTTCCGGTGAAAAAATTTGAAAATATTTTTTTTGAATTCCTTGTCAAATTTTAATAAATTTTGACCGTTTCAAAAGTTCGATTGAAGCTTCCTAGCTCATTTTAGAGCAGGACAAAGATTAGTGCAAAATATCTGAAGACGTTTCTGAAGACATTAAGGAATGATAAAACTCGTTTGATGCTCTAAAATGAGCTAGGAAGCTTCAATCGAACTTTTGAAACGGTCAAAATTTATTAAAATTTGACAAGGAATTCAAAAAAAATATTTTCAAATTTTTTCACCGGAACCATCGGGTTCTAGGAACCATTTTTTGTTAAAAATAGCATTTTTCGGCCCTAGAAGCTATCGCCTTCAATTAAAAAATCTGAAAAAATTTGAGATTACGTATTTTGATGAAAAAAACAAGAAAAAATTTTTTTCAGATTTTTCGAGGCTCCGTACTGTCCTAAAAAAATTATTTTCGTCAAAAAAATCGGTTTTTGGCTTCAAAAGGTGCGTTAGGTAATCTGAAAAAATCTGAAAAAAATTGAGGTTATGTTTTTTAATGCGAAAAATAACTGAAAAAATTTCCGAGTACTACATCGGCTCATACCGCCGTATCTCGATTTTTGAAATTTTCAATAATTTTTTCTGAAGGCCTGAAGCACTCAAAAAATCTGAAAAAATTCAAGGTTGTTTGGATTGTGGAAAAGTATTTTTATGAATTTTTTCAGATTTTTTACTTGCTTCATGTCCTCAGAAAAAATATAGATCGAAAATGGACGTTTATACCGGAAGTGGGGGGTAGGAGGGGGGAGGGGGTCTAAAAATTTTTTTTTGGGACCTTTTTACCATGTACTATAACATACCAAAAGCGTGTCAAGATCGGTGACATACGTGCGCACGGTTTTGTAAAAAAGTATTATTTTGACCCATATATATGATAAAAAATGAAAAAATATATTTTATTAAAGATTGAATCAGAGTCTTCGAAAAATATTGGGCCTAATTTGGAAAGAATTACAGCTGATTTAAAACAAATGAGACAAGAAACTGCAGCTTTGAAAGCTCAACTACAGAATAAAATTTCATGATTGGGAATCACTTTGATAAAAACTTGTTCCAATGCATCGCAAATAATAATCACTTCATTGCTATTGATCTTGGCGTGTCTCTTTGTACAACATATGGGCGTAGAAATCATGTTGTGCCTTCACACAATAACTCAAAATTATTGCATAATAACAGTTTTCATACTGTATGTTTCTCCTATGCACTAGAGCTTGATACATAAGGTAACCATCATTTTTACTCACCCATGTGCATGAATAAATAGTTCATAACGTGTAAATAATTTTTATACATATTATGAAAAATTTAATCTAATAAAATATGGAGGACTAATTTGACGTAATTGATACATATAAGTTAAGTAATATTTTTTGTTAATACATTGTACAACTGCTTCTAGTACTGTAAACATATATTTTTTGACTTGTATGTAAATATTGAACAGTAACTATACATGAATGTATATAAAAAAAAACGTATTTTAAAAATGAAAAAAAATGAGTAAAACAGCAGAATAAATTACAAATAATGTTATTATTAATCAAAAACAAACATCAGCACCACATGAAGGTACTTGAGAACATTTCAAGATATAATAATACTATTTTTACTATCAATTTACAAAATTTTTTTATAGATTCAACAAATTAAAAAAGATTAGAAGTCATGTTTTTTTTTATAGGTCTGCTTATATTCAACACCTTCAAATCTATCTCTACCTAATTTCTTGAGATCCTTACCATATTTCAATTTTTCTTCTTTCAATTTTGTCTCAATTTCTAACTCAATTTGATCCTGCTTATCAAAGAATGTAAGAACTTTTTCTTTTTCTTCAAGTTCTTTCTTAAGTTGTTCCACTTTCTCTAATCTTTGTTGCCTATCAATTTCGTCCTTATGTGTCTCAAGTACATTAATTCTATGAGCTTCCCATTTTTCATATATCTATGAAAATAAATATAAAAGTAAATAGTAAAAATGAAATAAGAATGTTGAACAAAATCTTCATCAAAAATAAATAAATATTACCTCTTTTTGATTTTTTATATCTTGTTCAGCATGATATTCTACAGATTTTTTCACCAACTTTTCAAAATCTTCTATTATGTTTCCTTGATATAGATTGGTTTTCTCTAAATCTAAAAGCAGTGATTTCAATTGTTTACCATCTTTGGTAAGTTGTTCTTCAAATTGTTTTTTCTCACATGCCATTTCTCCAGGTTTTTGTACTTCGGTTTCAGTTTTTCCTTTTTCTTTAGAATCTTCTGCAAAAAGGGCCGGTGCATCTTGTTTTATTAGTGAAATGACTTCTTTATAGACAATTTCATCTTTTCCATCTTGTAACCATTGTTTTACTACTGGAATTATTTGATCATATTTTTTGTATAGAACTGCTCCTCGTAACTGAGCAGATCTTCCCAAGGGAGTATCAATTGTTCGACCAATACCAAGCAATGTTTTGCCAATCAAGTCTGATGGTTTCCATAGATCGAAATGATCATCAAAAAAGGGGTTTATGATATACTTGACCCTTATTTTGACTTCTTCTTTGGGTTCATTGTTCATTTTTCTAACTTGTGGATCTTCTTCCACCCATGTATCAGGATTTTCCAAGTATTTAAAACAAGAGTACAAAGCCAAAGCATTACTGAGGGGATTCTCAAATTCCTCTTGAAGCATCATAAATGTTGATGTTTTAGCAGCATTGGCATAATCTTCTTTTTTAATGCAGTAATCCATTATCAAGTTATAGTCAAAATATTCACAAAATATACCATAATTCAGTCTGTCGTTTAAGATTGTCATTAAAGAATTGATGTCATCAACCTGTAGAAATGATTATTGTCATTAATGTAAATTGATAAATTTTATCTGTAATCGACTAAAAAGTATAAAAATACAATATACTTTACTTACACTCAAATAATACCTAACAACTGCATGATGGGTCGAGGGCAATGTCCAGGACGTCTCTCTTGTCATTCTCAGTTTATATAGCACATCCGACAATTCATCGATGTGACTGTTATCTCTTATAACATTAGCAAAAATATCAATATCCACAGGATGCACTTTGATTTCATTCTGAAATCTTCTGTCAATTTCCAAGAAGAAGTCGACAGGCTTGATTTTGTTTAAAAGTGGAGTTTGTAGCCTCTTGTCCCAAGCCTCTTGACAAGCGTATGCCTCCGACAGAAACGTTCTTCTAAAACTCGACGATTGACAAAGGCGATGGTGAATCGTATCGTTCAACAACAACATTCGCAACATTTTGGACGAATTCATTATTTCTTATACTGTCAAACAATTTTTCATATAAATTCTTCAACTTGCTCAAGCCGGTTTTAAGTAACAAGCAATATAGCAGACGCACACGACACTTACGTCTCGCCTTCTCCTACTTGCTTAGCACCGATGGCGGGGGAGGTCGCTACCAGTCATGACTAACGACCGTCGATCAAGCTGCACGCTACTCTTGTCGGCAGTTGCCCAGCTAACAAAGTGTTGGCATAATGACGGCACGATGTCAGCACGGTCTCATTTCATGCTAGCATTTTGACGTCCTACTGCCGCCGCATATTGGCGTCACAAATTTGACATGGCGTACTGCGGCACGCCGTGCTGACAATGTGCCGGGAAAGTGCCATTTTCTAACTGTCGCCCAAAAAATCTGGCTGCACGCCGTGACGGCAAAATGCACGCAGCGTGCCGAAGACGACACGTTGACAGCATTGTGACTGCTCGTCGTGATGGCACTCCGTGCCAGATCGTGCTTTAATATAATTTCCACGCAATGTTTATTGGGCTATGCTTCCGATGTGTAAAATTTTATTTTTTGCATATTTTATTATTGTTACAATTCAGCGGTTCCAAAATTGATTTTTCTATACTAGCAATTTATGAGGATTTGATAGCAATTAAATTCGAGCCTATAGATGCATTTTTCACGAAAATAAAACCATTTGAATTATTTTCCAGCAACCAAAGTTATTTCGCATTTGTTATTAAACTAAAGGTCTAGCAATTTTTTTTTTCATTGCATTGTAATGAGAATATGATTTCCTACAAATTTTGTTCTGTCATTGGTACGCAGTGTCTTAAGAATCGATTTAGGATGTATGAAATAATAATATTCAAATTGTTATGACATTGTTGTTTTGCCACTTATGATATTTTATCATATGTGTTTGAATTTTTTGTAAGCATATTAGGAAAAATCGTGATTTTTGCGTCAATAAATTTTGACATGACTAAGCTACCATCATGTTCTCTCTATAATGAGACTGGTATTTTATATGTACATGCGTTATAATAAAAAGACTTTTTCAAGAGAGCTTCGGGCTCAGAAAAAAAATTGAGAGCTAAATTTGAAATATGAGTTTGACTGTTCAAGGGAGAATTCGTATTCTAAATGTTTCATTTTGTACACGAAACTCCAAATAGCCCTCGAGATCTGTAGAAAAGTATGATTTTTGAACCCAAAACTCGAAAATCTCTAGGATTTTGTGTACGAATTTGCTTCGTTTTATCCAGCTATTTGAAATTCAATTTTAGGATAGATTAAATAAAAATGTTCAAATCTTTACGGTTTTGTTTTTTTTATTAATAAAATAGTATTTATATTATAAAAATACAAACAGGTACTATAGTATATTTATTTACAAAAAATTTCAAAATGTCCTAAAACATTTATGCTTCATTCATCTCTTATAGTATTTGGCAAAATTCTAAATGACATAGAGTTTGTTTGAGAAAATTTTTTTCGTATTATATTTTCTCATAAAAATCGGTATCTATTTATTATTTTTACACTACTTATATTTGCATTATTAACAATGCGAGGTACTGTTTCCTTAAAGCACTTGTAGACTTATATGTCCGAATAAATTTTATGTAAACATGCGTAATCTTTTACGCACGTAAAAATTTAGTTAGATACATGATATTTATTTAACTACAGCACCATCATTCATTTCATATTATTACAATTGACTGTTTCAGGATTCTCCGATTCATTTATTACTTACAGTCTATTGAAATCATTAAAATCAATATAAGAATAATGCTCCATTTACTACAGTACACTATATAGTTTTTGGATAAAGCATTTTTCTGAACTTTACAGTTCAAAGTATTTCAATCAATTTACTTATTGAAAGTAGAACTTAATACCTATAACATGATACTTGAATTTTAAAAATTTCAAAATAACTCATACCATTAGTATTTAAAAAACTTAAAACAAACTCTTGTCAAATTTCGTTCNTTTATTGTACTTTTCTTCAATCGAAGGTTTTTTGAAATTATGTTTTTGTCCCTTTTGCCTTTCTGCTTCTCCATATTTTTCATCGCATGAGTATCCTGGGCGTATAATGACTTTTTCATTTTCCTCAATGAGAGGCGCGACACTCAGTAACTCTTTCTGACAGATAGATGCAGGTTCCTTTGGGGCCTTTTTAGTTGGTAAACGAAGTTTCACTGCAACAAAAAACGCGAAACATTTTTCATTTCTATTCGATTGCAAAATATATCAAAATTGTATGAAAAGCCAGATCATTTTTGAATAAATAATATGCAGACTGCAAATGTCGCCTAGAGGCTTTCTTGTTTATCCGCGTATACTTGTATGGATATTTTGTGCGATTATGTGCTACGTGAAAATCATCATATAATTACATTCGTCGGAATTGAACAAAAAGGTACATATAAAAAAGTTGGAAAATCGGAGGGAAAATTCGAAAACCGGAAGTAAAATACAAAAATTTTATAGGGGCCAAGGCCGAGGAATAAAATCGCAAACATAATGTGTATGCATGTATATGAAAATACGTGTATGAAAATTACAAAAAAAAGTTCAAAAGTACTCACGTTTTTTCCCCGTAGTTCTCGCATTAGTTTTCCTCTTGGGATGTTGCGCCGTGTTCGTGTTGGCCGAGTAAAGGTGATCAACAGGGGGTTGAGTTGTCTCAACTTGTTTCCTTTGTCTCTTGGGCTGGGGTAGCTTGTCAGATACATCTGATGTCGATCTTTTCTTTCTAACGACTGGAGCGTATTTTCGAACCGATGGGATCGGAGCAGGTACGAAATCCTCAATGTCATCGGAAGGAGGCGAGTTCGAGCTCTCGC